>NW_024038778.1:2040000-2455000 GCF_016077235.1 Cyprinodon tularosa | reverse complement strand
ACCTCCTGATGAACTTCTCTATTCTACTCCTGTCCAAAATGTATTGATTTTGTGTGTGAATAGATTACAGACCTGATCCACTTAGAAAACTCTAATAATTGAAACATTTGTATGCATCTCAAATCACCAAATCAGATCAAAAACTATGGATCACAAAACAGTCAAGTGTCCCATTTATTTCCAGCTCCTTTACTCTCATGCTACGAAAAAAAGTCCAGTACAACTTGTTGCCTTATACAGTAATAAATGTTCACTGCTATATGATTTCATTTCAGTATAAAGCAGTTGTTCAGTGAAAGCCTCAGAGGTGGGTTAGAGAACATTACTGAATAAAAAGCATTAAGAAGACCGATAAGCATCCAAGAAAGGGCAGGGGTTAGGGTTTAAGCTTAAATTGGTGGTAGATTACAAACATTTATTCCCAATTAGGCTGAAAAAATCAGATTAGGCTGCTCAGTACTCCTTGCAGCAAGAAGGTTGCAGGTTTGATTCCCGGCCTGGGGTCTTTCTGCATGTTTGCATGTTCTTCCCTGAGCATGCGTGGGTTCTCTCCGGGTACTCCGGCTTCCTCCCACAGCCCAAAAACATGACTGTTAGGTTAATTGGCTTCTCTAAATTCTCCTTAGGTGTGAGTGTGTGTGTGAATGGTTGTTTGTCCTGTTTGTCTCTGTGTTGCCCTGCGATGGACTGGCGACCTGTCCAGGGTGTACCCTGCATCTCGCCTGTAGACAACTGGAGATAGGCACCAGCACCTTGCGACCCCACTTGGGATTAAGCGTGTCAGAAAATGGATGGATGGATGGATGGACAATCAGATTAATCGTGATTAAACTAGAATTGAAATAATCGTCATCTTATTTAGTAACTGACGAATCATTAACTGGAGTATAGAGCCTGTCAAATATCATTTTTGCTGACAGATCAACCTATATAGAGCAGTAGTTACATCAGAATTTTAAGCAGAAATTTGTAAACATTTTTCATTTATGATAAAAATCTTTTTCATTTGTCTATATGCTCTATCCAGAAAAATGTTAGTTTCACCTGATTTAATTTCGTAAAAAGTCTTCTTCAAGGAACTTTAGCCATGCCATTATTAATCGAAAAAAGAAATCGTCAGCTTAATCAATTAGCAAAATAATGGTTAATTGCAGATCTAATCCCAACTCTTTAACATCTAATATATCTCTGTTAAGTCATCACCAAAAACAGAAAAATCACATCTGACATCCTATAAGAACTTTGCCCCAAGCTGTGCTACTTATCTCCTCCTGATCTCTCCTAGATTCCTTCCAAAAGTGCAGAGAAAGTGTCTCACCTTCAGTCTCTGAGCGGTCTTCAGATATTCCCTTTGTAGCTGCTCCAGTTTCCTACGAAGCTGAGTCGGAATAAGATGAATGAGTAACGCTGCGGTATCCATTATAGGAAATATAGAATTCAATAAAGAACTTACCTTCTCCTTGTCATCACAGTGCAGCGTAGTCTTAAGCTGTTCCTCACTGTGCAAAATATCACTAACATTGGCCTCCATTCTGCTCAGCCAACACACGGCTTACATATCAGCAAATGACGCTGAGTTGTCACATCTTAGTTTAGCTTAGAAACATATTCTGATTGATCTTTTCTATGATGTTAGCATAAAGCTAACGGTAAAGTGTTACTTTCATTACGAACATTAACTTTAACATCTAACAACAAAAGTTTAAAATGGCTACAGTCAAAAGAAGCGTAACGAGAGGTTTTTCTTTGATGTCATGTCAAAATTAAGAGTTTAAGCTCGACCCCTCCTTTAGCATGTTGATAAGTTACTTTACTGATCGATTTTTCCGGCATTGATTAACTTCTAATTCCCCGCGACTCCGGCAGGTATGAGCAATGGAACCCAGATGACTCGATAGACGATTATGCGAAACCAGAGACATGTATAGATTTGGTACCGCCATGAAGAACTGCACTTATTTGATGATAATTAGTGCCCCATTGTTTGTATTTTTTTTCTTCTGTTTTTTCCCCTTCTGTTAAACATCTGTCATTTTATTTTCTCTCATTTTATCATTTTATGTGTGCCTTGAACACATAGCAACTCGATTTATTCTTGGTTTATACATGCCTAATGCGTCTGTACATATTGTTTAAAAGCTTTAAAAAAAATTACAATAAAAAATGATATACAGTGCCGCCATCTTGGTGCGGTCGACCGCTCCACTCAGTGTATTTCCTTATGACTGGATCAAATGATCCAGATTGATATTTCCAATACATTATTACTTGAAAAGGAAAGGGGATTTAGAGTATTTAGCAATTTAGGTATGGATAGATGGAAATGAGAGTCATACATGTTGTTTACAATTCTTAAAAAAAAAAAAAAAAAGAAACTTGAGATGGATATGAAACGTAACATTAGGCGTAGGGTGTGAAGATTTTAATGCTCAATTGTTCTTTGTTGGGAAGAGAAGAAGCAGATTATCGTGGTAGATCTATTAGAATATTTATTTAGAAAATTAAAATCTTATGTTTGAATAATGAAAAAAAGTCAATAATTGATATCAACTCGGGTACCTCTTTTGAAGCAGATTTCATAAAAGAAACACATGCAAAGAAGAAGTAAGGATGTACTTATGTTGAAAATATTCATAATGTAAAAGGTGTTCAACGTGAAAAGTCTGCAGCTCTAAAAACAAATTGTTAACAGCAACGTATTAACGCTCTCTAGTGGCCAGAGGTGGAACTGTGACTCTTATAATGCAGGATTTCCACACTTCATTTTCCTCAAGGAAATATGATTCAATCAGTCATAAATATCTCAGGTTGCAATTACAGACTTAAATAATCTATCTAGGTCGAAATAATGATGAATGATATAAGTGATTATTTGTGTACTAAATTACAGAAGCTGTCATTCACTATCAGTGTCTAAATCTGTAGTCTGTTGGCTCTGAATCACTGGGGGTATCGAAGCAAAAGATTACATGATAGTTTCCTTTCAGTTCCTTCCAAGAAAAACACATGTAACAATGCTTAAACAAACCTGATGCACAAACACACACATTTGCACACAATTTTGCTTCAACTATTAAAACATTGATATTTCTAAACTTCTCTTAGCTTTGGGAAATATGACATTGAACCTGTCATTATTCACATTCCTTAATCTTTTTATCGACAGTTCAACTTTATTTTCAACACTATATTTCAACTTTATCCATAACAGTATTTTAACTTAAATTACCAGCATTTTGATTTTATTGACTTGGTGAGGAAGAGGGAAATCATGTTTTTTTTTAAAGAACATATTGAAAAAATATATTCTATCCTTTATTTGGTGAAGGGACATTTGAATGCTTCCAACTACCCCAATAACCCCCAAAATAGACGAGTAGATATCACCTAAAGTCTTAAAATGTGAGATATCAACTAAAATGTTGAGTTCTCTGATACTTGTAGATCTGTGGAATTAAACTTTTATTCTTCTTGTGGATTGAAGACAAGGAAACACCACAAAAATGTGGGAGGTCGATGGGAGTCAACACATGGTCCTCACTACATATAGCAAGATGAGAGAGTGTGTTTGTGTATGTTGTGAAGGTGTATCTTAATTACTCTATGATGCTCAATTCCAATTTGTTTCTGAGTTTCTAGAGCTTTCCTGGCTGCAGTTCAGCCTTTCAGTCACAGTCTGGATTTACACTCCCATAGCTGTATGAAAGGTAGAGAAACAGCCCTTTTTATCAAAGGAGAAGGATGACATCCTGAAGAGATTCTGATTAATTTGATGGACATTTTAGCTGTATGGTAATGGTTTAAACATTAAATCCAAATTTGTTTCCTTTTAGCGTTAAAATGAAATGCAGCACAATTAACTTGTCATTGCTGTGTCATATTAGCAATCTATGGTTAAGGGTTTATTGAGATAAATGATTGAATCTGGTGAAAATGGTGATGGTCGGAATTCTATGAATCCATATTAAAAATGCTTCTAATCACATGGAGCATAACTGGCATTTGCTCTCCAAAAGGAGTGTTCAAATTTGAATCGGTCTTTTTGTTTATGATACTGTTATTTGCTGAGCTTTTTTTATTTCGCCACATATTTTTCTATCGTTTCATTTTAATTGAGGTTCATATTCATTTAGGTTTAGTGTTTTCAGGTAATCTTAAAATCATTTTACTTTCAAATATTTAAAGAAATAAATTTATTTTAGAATAGGCCTATATTGTCTTTCAGTCTTTCTTTAAATTTTCAGGTAAATGTGGTTTATTTTAAATAAGATATCTTTCTTCAAAAATATTGTTATTTAATTACTTGAGTTGTGATAATCACATTGATTTATGTTATCTTATGGAAACCTGGCTGCAGCAAGAGGATTATGTGAGCATAAATGAGGAAACTCCTTCCAGTTATTTAAATTTTCACATACCCAGAAATTCTGGGTTTATCTCTTGAACCTGAAGCAGAATCGACGGTAACTATAGAATCTAAACTGCTTAAACTGTTGAGTGTTGACCTTTCAGGGTTAGCAAAATTATTATCTTCATCTAAGCATTTAATTATTTTTTTCATTATCAGTGTATGTGCTTGTTAAATCCTAATAAGACATGCCTGTTACATTTTTAGGGTAATGTTTTCCCCAACCACTTTATCTTTTTAGGACAAGATTTGGAAATGAAATGGGAGCGTACAGGCAGAGTGGATCATTCTTAACAGGGAGCTTTGTTACTGTGCATTCAGATTTTCCTTGAGCTAGAACTCAGTGTATTACATTATCTAGATATGTTTTAACCCAGTGAAGTCTCCTAATTTTCAAACATGTTTATAATATTTTGATGTGAGATGTGGCAGGGTGTGACACTAAAGATGTATAAAATGCTTCTTTTCACCATTATTTGGAGGCTGCTGCTGAATTTCTGACGAAGCGAGCATGATGTTTCCGTCCTGTTTGTGCTACCTATCTGGTCTGAGTAAGATTACCATTCTGTAAAAACTGTTATCATGTTTTCTATTCTTTAATACAAAAACCTTATAAACTGTTATCTGAAGTGTTTGTTCTTACTGATCTCTTCTCAGGAAAGAATCAGGGAGATAAAGCTTAAAGATTTAAACACAGAACTTTCCTTTCCAAAAGGGAGTTTCCACCCTCACCTGAAAGTAGTATCACTCGTGGAGAGCTGCTGATAGACCAATCAATACAGCTGCACATACAGAGTTGAGGAGATTCCTTTTTAACAAATATCTCCAGTGCTTTTAGCTGTGATTTAAAGTGTTTCTTCCCAGTGATCTCTTCTCAAGGAATAATCTGGGAGAGAAAGCTTAAAGATGTAAACATAGAGCTTTTCTTTACACCTTCAACTTGTATGTTTTATCCAGTGTCACCCAAGTTATTTAGTGAAGTATTCCCTCTGATTTCCAACTCAATTTTAGATGTGATTATTCTATCCCTGTTACAGGGATATGTACCTCCAGCTTTTAAGGTACTGTAGCCATTATTAAACCTTTAATTAAGAAACAGTCATACATACTCCGCTTTGTTTAAAAAAAGAAATAAAAATATATACATTCATCGGCCACTTTATTAGGTACCCCATGCTAGTAACGGGTTGGACCCCCTTTTGCCTTCAGAACTGCCTCAATTCTTCGTGGCATAGATTCAACAAGGTGCTGGAAGCATTCCTCAGGGAGTTTGGTCCATATTGACATGATGTCATCACACAGTTGCCGCAGATTTATCGGCTGCACATCCATGATGCGAATCTCCCGTTCCACCACATCCCAAAGATGCTCTATTGGATTGAGATCTGGTGACTGTGGAGGCCATTTGAGTACAGTGAACTCATTGTCATGTTCAAGAAACCAGTCTGAGATGATTCCAGCTTTATGACATGGCACATTATCCTGCTGAAAGTAGCCATCAGAAGTTGGGTACATTGTGGTCATAAAGGGATGGACATGGTCAGCAACAATACTCAGGTAGGCTGTGGCGTTGCAACGATGCTTAATTGGTACCAAGGGGCCCAAAGAGTGCCAAGAAAATATTCCCCACACCATGACACCACCACCAGCAGCCTGAACCGTTGATACAAGGCAGGATGGATCCATGCTTTCATGTTGTAGATGCCATATTCTGACCCTACCATCCGAATGTCGCAGCAGAAATCAAGACTCATCAGACCAGGCAATGTTTTTCCAATCTTCTATTGTCCAATTTCGATGAGCTTGTGCAAATTGTAGCCTCAGTTTCCTGTTCTTAGCTGAAAGGAGTGGCACCCGGTGTGGTCTTCTGCTGCTGTAGCCCATCTGCCTCAAAGTTCGACGTACTGTGAGTTCAGAGATGCTCTTCTGCCCACCTTGGTTGTAACGGGTGGTTATTTGAGTCACTGTTGCCCTTCTATCAGCTCGAACCAGTCTGGCCATTCTCCTCTGACCTCTGGCATCAACAAGGCATTTCCGCCCACAGAACTGCCACTCACTGGATGTTTTTTCTTTTTCGGACCATTCTCTGTAAACCCTAGAGATGGTTGTGCGTGAAAATCCCAGTAGATCAGCAGTTTCTGAAATACTCAGACCAGCCCTTCTGGCACCAGCAATCATGCCACGTTCAAAGTCACTCAAATCCCCTTTCTTCCCCATACTGATGCTCGGTTTGAACTGCAGGAGATTGTCTTGACCATGTCTACATGCCTAAATGCACTGAGTTGCCGCCATGTGATTGGCTGCTTAGAAATTAAGTGTTAACGAGCAGTTGGACAGGTGTACCTAATAAAGTGGCCGGTGAGTGTATATATATATATATATATATATATATATATATATATATATATATATATATATATATATATATATATATATATATATAAAATATAACCGCGGATGTCTGGGGGACAGTGATTCGCCTATATGTTATGAATGCTGGCGTACCATAAATGATAAATTATGAACAGTTTAGTTTGTGCCTTTAAGTCGTTTCCCATAGGAAGACGTTACTTGGATATAACGTAACGGAATATCTTCAGAAAAGCTCCAAATGACACAAAACTCATATGGGTGAGAGAATATGATGTAATAACATAAAATCAAGGGCCCAATGTAAAAAACAAAAGGCGTTCCCCTTTAACTTTCTGCTTCTCTGTTTTGTCTGAATGCAGAAAAAACATAAGTTATTGTCTTTGGATCAGAGTCCAAACTGTTACTTCAAGGCTGGACTATTGTAATTCTTTACTATCAGGAAGACCCCAAACTGTAGTTAAAAGCCTTCAGCTGATCCAAAATGCTGCAGCCAGATTTCTGATGAAAATGAAAAAGAGAGATCATATCTCTCCTATCCTGGCTTCTCTTCATTGGCTTCCTGTTAAATCCAGAATAGAATTTAAAATCCTCCTTCTCACATATAAAGCCTTAAATGGCCAAGCTCCATCTTATACCAGAGATTTAATTGTTCCTTATGTTCCTAACAGAGAATGAACGTAGAATGGGAGGCAGATCTTTTAGTTATCAGGCTCCTCTCCTGTCTACTTTTAAAGCAATATGTTTTATCAAGGTAATAATTTCTTTCTTGACTTTAGTTCTTGACTTGCTTTCTTCATGCCTGATGTATATTGTGGGATTTTGTGTCCACCATGTAAGAGTTGTTCCCATATATCACTATGGTTTCAGTGGATTAGAACTCTGGTTTCCTCTGATTCCAGCAGCTCTGACTAGCCTGTCCCAAAGGCTTACTGTATACCAATCGTCGGCATCATCGCTCAGAGGTCAAGAAGTTCACTTTCTGAGGCAGATTGACTAATATGACTTTGTTGTTGAGGTGGACAAAAAGGCAACTGTCCAAACCTTTACATTTTTCTCTCTTAAAAAAAAAGCTCAAAAGTTCATTTTTAAGTGTGTCTCACAAAATATAAACTACTATAATACTGAAGAAAGAAAAACCTTTTTAATTGCACAAATGAAAACATGATCAAAGAATTACTCAAAAATAGGCTGAGCAAAGTTTTGAAGTTTCTTAGTATCAGTTATTAACAAAACCACTGCAGTGTCGGACAAAATCTGAATCTAGATGAATAATTTCAGAGTTTCACAGTAAAACTGATGAATAATGACCCAGATCATGGCAGCATGTAACCTGCATGATGCTGAACCGTTTGGAAAATGAAAAAAAAAGCCGGAATCTTAGAGACCCACACCATTTCCCTGTCATTCATTTCCATAGCTTCCTTCATTTATTCCTATCTTGATTTTATTTAATCAGTTATCTCATTAGCTTTTTTTTTTCAATATCCCTTCTGGGACACTTTTTTTCATTTAAATCTGTTGTAGTCTGGCATTCTTTCCCACAGCTGTCAGGCTCCTGAAAGCCTCCTGACACAACAATAAGGACACACAATAATAACATATGGACTGTCCTCACACTCACACACATACCATGGACTGTTCCCCTCACACACATACACAATCTGTATATAATCTGTAAATCTTATCTGCCATTATTTATTTATCTTGTATTATAAACCCGCTAATACATATATAATCCTTTTCCTAACATTCCTGTATATTCTGTGCATGTAGCTCCCATATTCATATTCATATCTATATTTATATTTAGAAACAACTTTTTACAGTCCCTAACTATTACTCTTTGCTTGTACATACACCTGTAATAATATTTATATCCTGTATAGCACTCCTGGATAGATGCAAACCACATTTCGTTGCTTTGTACTCATGACTTGTGCAATGACAATAAAGTTGAATTCTATTCTATTCTATTCTATTCTATTCTATTCTATTCTATTCTATTCTATTCTATTCTATTCTATTCTATTCTATTCTATTCTAAATTTCTAAAACTCTCCCCCTTTGTTTAAGTTTATGTAGTCTTTCTGCATTTAGCAGCTTTTGTCCAAACATATTCATTACTCACACTGTGGGGAGAGTTAGCCTAGTGGTTAGAGCAGTGCGCTTGCGCTCTGAGAAGGTTGCAAGTACCTGGTTCCACCCACAGTCTGCAAACTGGGTTCCTGAGCAAGACCCTTAGCCCCTGACTGCTCCCCAGGCGCTGCACAGTGGAAGCCCACTGCTCCCTAAGGGGATGGGTTAAGATGCAGAAGTAAATTTCTCCATTGCAAGATCAATTAAGTTAAATTATTATTACAATATACTGGTTGTTTTCTTTTTTAATGGAATTAAAAAAATGTAATTTGGCACTGAATATAAATTTAAATCTCGTCGAATTTCAGCTAATTTCAGTCTCTATACAAATTTAAAATGGTATGCATGAGAAAACATTGTTAAAACAATACATACAGATTGTACTGCATATTCTAAAATAGAGAGCATGACTTCGGAGGGTAAAATGATTGAAGTTATGATCATATGAAAACCAAGAGAAAATTGCTTTGCTAATAATGTTGGTTTTTAGTTTGGTGAAATTGTCCTTCTCCTCAGACATCCACAGGTAAGATACTTCATGGCGGTCATGCTGACATGCATTAGCGGGCCCATGTTAAAAAGCATGTGGTAGAAGGCATGAACAGACAGCCCTCCAGTTTCATCAGCATATTTCAGCGCAACGATGGGCGTGTACAGCGGATTGGTCAGATTACGGAAACGGGGCGGGCTTGCTTCAATCACTTTCTGGGTGCACTGCAGAAAAGGAAATACATTACACTCAGCTAAATGAAAAAACATAGAGAAAGTTGCACTGATAAAAGTTAGTTTTACTCTTGCAATGTCATCAGGTGTTTGTCCAAGTGCCTCAAAAATGTCCACAGAGGAAGGGAGGTAGACATTTTTGAAGTAATGCACCGTATCAGGGTCTGCTCCTGGATACTCTTTCTGTTTCACATCCTGAATCATCTTTGCTTCAAATTCTGTGTGAACTGGTCCTGGCTCAATCATCGATAGGCTGTGAGCAGATACATTCAGAGAAACAAGTTATTTCAACGATGAAAACAATAACTCTATCCTCAAATGTTATCTTTGTATATATTTAAGAGCTCTATTTTGGTTAAGTTGGCCTGTTTTACTTTTATTAATTAGAACTTTATTACTTTTTTTTGCTCACATTTACCATATTAACTAATCAACTATTAACATTATTAGATATATTAATGATGTTTTGTTTTAATTTAAGCAAGGGATTTAGCCCCAAGAGGCCAAAGGTCTATGTATGAATGTAAATATTTCACATAGACTCTGTCCTGAACAATATCCTTTGGTATTTTTGCATTTTTTACAATATAATTTTGGGAAATTGAAACCGGACCTTCAAGACTGACTTGCATCAATTAAAACAGATTTGAAATAATCTGCAGTTTTTTATTTTTTTTTTATTTCAATTTTTTGTTTTTTCTTTCATTTTTTGACATAAATCTTTCTTTTTTGAAAAACATTTCACTCTGGATCCTATTTAAACCAGCTCACTAATGGACTTTACAAAGAAACACCACTTAAATTCAGCTATATTAAGGCAATTTCTAAGTTAAGACATTGGTGTAAATAGTGATTAAGCTAAGTTGGTTTAAAAATTCAACGACAGGCTGGCAGAAAATTCATGATAACTTAAGTGTACTGCTTCCTAGCCATTAAAACAACAAAATAGTCTCTATGATTCATAAAATCTCTGACATTTAATGATAGATTACTTCACTGATACTTACATGACGTTAAACTTTAAAAGCTGAACAGCCAAACTCTCGCAAAAGCCCTCCATGGCAAACTTAGAAGCAGCGTAGACATCATTAAACACGACCCCTGCGGAAAAACAGATTTGATTTCAGTCTGTGGAGAGACTTAGTGGGTAATATTAGCCTCCTAATCCACCAATGTTTCCTTTTGTCCATTATCCAACCCCTCAGCCATTATAGCAAAGCGGATGATTTTGTTTGTTGTGTGTAGCATTGCTGCTAACCTTGTAATCCCATAACACTGCTGACCACGATGATGTGTCCCGCTCTCCTTTTCTTCATATCCGGCATCACTTCCTTGATCATCCTGATGACCCCAAAGAAATTAGTCTCAAAGACTTTCTTCATCTCTTCGATGGGAATGCTTTCTAATGGACCCACTAAACCAATACCAGCATTGTTGACTGGTTAGGACAAGGGAAACCAGAGGGGGAAGATAGGTAATGAAATATATATTATAGACTATTTTATTTGCTGTATAAAATTTGTGATATTTGACTTACTAAGGACGTCTACATGTCGATCTTTGATGCCATCAATGCACTGTTTTACAGATTCATCACTGCAGACATCCAGAACAGCTAGAGACAGAGTTTTCCCGTATGCATCCCCTGCAGCTTCCACCAGCTTGTCTTTGCGTTTCAGGTCACGCATTGTGGCAATTACTGAAAAAAAGAAGAAAAATGTTAATCCTGTTCTTAAAGGCCAACAGTTTACCTTCCAAGAGAAATCTTTTAAGAAATAAATAGAAACAACTGTTTTATTTAAATAGTAACTATATATTGAGAAGCTTCAATAGGTTTTCATGGCAAAAAACAATCAGTATCATCGATTAACCCTTTTCCTCTTTTTTATTCATGCAGAACCTCTTTCCTTTGTCCTCTTTTAACACAGAGCTGACAATTATGTGTTTGGGACAGAATTTAACAGCAAAAAACCTTCAGCTGTTGCATCAAGTGAATAATAATTAGGCAGCATACCCAGCTACAGTAGTAGTAGTAATTTGCACCACAACATTTACAAATCACATGGATTTGCTGACTGACCACAAGTGCATTCTGATTGTGCTCTGAAGTTGTATTTCTCCGGGTTGCTTGTTGAAACATGACAAGAACCTCAAAGTAATTATATAATTTGGAAAACCAGTACTATGCAAGCCTGGATGGGTTTTAGTATCAGTAGGACTATTATGGAGCTAATGAGAAAAACAATTAGCATGTCTGGTAGTTTTTATCTCATAAGATTAATTATTTAAAACAACTATTGGTGAGCATTCCTCAGTTGCTTCATAACATATCTTTTGCTCTAATTTGAAAGCAGGTAGCACAGAAATCTGTACCTTCAACGTTTATAGGAGCGTTTAGGGAAGATCATCAATAATACCTGATCATTTCAGGCCAGGTGCTTGGTTTGATACTGTAAAGAAAAACACTGTATCTAAAGATAGTAGATATAGTATAAATAAACCTTAAGACTCTCCTGTTGTGCGTAATCAGCTCTGTTAAGGCAGCTACTTTACATAGTCGTGTTAGCTGTTATTCCCAGATGGCGCTCACATCTCAAGCCCATTTTAGAAACGGCTTCAACTAGATTCAGACTTTACGAGTCAGACAATAATTAGCCTAAGCAGGGCTTTACTGTCTTTTTTCAACAATTGTCTGGGATATTAAGAGTTCAAAGGTTATTTTAGGAACCAAAGTGATGGATTTTCCTCATGGTCTAATTCAGAGTAAAGACTTTATACTATGAGCTCAATTAAAATATAAGATTCAAGAAAGTTTATTTTTATTATGTTTATTAATAATAACAAAAGTTATTTAAACTTTTCAATAACTTACAACCAAAAGTAGAAAACATAAAAACTTTATTAAAGTTTGATATTTATGTTTCTGAACCTTATATAGAGTATCTATGTTTGTAAAACCACTATGGAGCCAAATGTGACAAAAATAAGTTGTAAAGAAGTAAGATCAACATACAAACACAAAGGACAATTTGATAAACGTGGATGGAAGGTTACTTTCAAAGTGATTGCTCATAGCTTTGCAAAACAACTAGATTTTATGCCAGTTCATGGCTTCTTCTGTATTAGAGAACAATTTATCTTTTCTGGCTCGCTCTAGTCTACTGGATATGGTATATATATACATATATTATAAACATAAAAAAATATATAATATTTTGGGTAAATTAAAATTAATTGTGTTTTGAATAAATATGTACATCATCTTTTAGGGATTTTCATCTTCTGCAGATTTTTTCCCATTGGATTCTAACTATATTTTTCAGAGAGGTTGCAAGTGAAAAATAAAATCTGAAAACTATTTCAGTCAAGTTTAAAGCTTTTATACTGTTTGTATTTTTAGACTACTATCACTTCTTTTTGGAGATATACATTATACTCAGGTTTTGAGGATTTGGCTTGCCATGTCAAATTTTCTGACTTTTAGACCCTTTTATTTCCCATTTTATTTTTTATGACTTACGAGAAATTATGATTTCTGTAAAAAGAAAAAACCATGATGAACCTAAAGATGAATGCCTGTTTTCTCTTTAAACTGAAAAATAGCAAATATGAAAAATTGGTTGCTAAACCCTTTATTTCTATTTTGATTATACTGCAATCCAATTTTTGCTGGCTCAATGATGTGCACTTGTACAACTATCTGGTTTTTAACTAGGATCATATACGTCACAGTTCAACAGGTGGCTAATGTGTTTCAGTTTGAGTATTTTGTTTGAAAAGTAGCTCAGGTTGGCACTTATATCTTCATATCAAATATATTTGGCAAACCTTTACAGAAAGGCATGGGCTTCTGTTTTATTAATATTTTTTTATTTGCTGAAATGTTAGCTTGTATAAAACTCAACTGACCTCTGACCTTTATGTGTAAACTGAGATGCTGTCAGATCAAAAATTCCTCTAAAT
Organism: Cyprinodon tularosa; assembly: GCF_016077235.1. Classification (NCBI taxonomy): domain Eukaryota; kingdom Metazoa; phylum Chordata; class Actinopteri; order Cyprinodontiformes; family Cyprinodontidae; genus Cyprinodon; species Cyprinodon tularosa. The sequence goes on along the minus strand of NW_024038778.1, from coordinate 2,441,397 downwards.
CTTGAACGTGTGTTCAATCAGATCACACAGTCAGATTAGTTAGTTTTCTATTTAAGGATAGATAAAAGATAAGATAAAAAGGTACTGGACATAGCCCCTTGCACTATGTAACACTAGTGTTCATTAGGAGATTATAGAGAAATAAGGAGATAGTAAAGTTAAGGGAAATTGAATCACTTCTATTGATTTATTTTTAAACATACTTCCCCAACTTCTCTTAGAAACTTTAAACTATATCTTATTTCATTACCACATTGATAGAATTTAAGTGACATTAAACTCATCCATCTACAACCTCACCTTGATAGCGCTTCTTTTCATCCTTGGCCAGCATCACAGCAATCCTCAGGCCAATCCCAGAGGAGCAGCCGGTGATCAGGACCACTTTCTGTTCAGGACTCACCATGGTTTTACTGTCAGTCCTGCTCTGTTTGCCAACTGTGAGACCGGCAGATCGGGTGGCTAAGCAAAATGAATGCTGACCTGAAGTGAGACCTGAGATAAGAGGATAACATACACAGAGAGTGGGTCACATGGACAGGGCGATCGGCCACTGCAAGCCTGGGATTAGCTAAAGGGATGCCCCTTCATAACAGATAGTAGGGTAAAAAAAAATACAATAACCCAATGTTGTATAGAGCGTACTAAGATGTAAAGACATGAATATTTATTTCTGATCATGAGTGCCTAACAAGGTACTGTGTTAAAGAAAGGGGGGGAATTGAAAGGTGTCAATGGAGAAAAAAAAAAGCTAGATTTGGCGCCACCTATTGCTCTTTTGTACATATTGCACAAAGAACAAGTCATCTGAAGCAAAAACAGCTAGTTTAGTCTCTTTGGACCTTTTCTCACAAGAGCATCACAGTTTACACTAATGCTAAGGTGTTTCTCAAAACAATGCAAACTGCAGAGCATAGATAGCCTGCAAAGGAGACTCACTGTTAGACAATGGGAAGGCCATAGCATAAAAGCAAGTCAGTAGTTGAAAATGGGTAGTTCATTCTTCAAAAGCAAGTGACCAGTGTCATAAAATGACAAGTTATGACAGCAGTATCTTTGAAATATCAAGATAAAAAAAAAATATGTTTTCACTGTGATAGATTACGTTGGAAGTGCTTCCTCATATCATGTAAAGTAAAGCCAGTATTATATAACATGCATAGAATTTTAAAAACTAGAATTAAAAAAGTCAAGACACTGAATATGCACTTTACTTTATATGGTATATTTGCACAAAAAATAACTTTACAAATATAAACGTTATTTGGTTTAATAAACTTCACTGCAGTAGTTTTTGAAACTTAAAGTACTGTAAAATAGTGCTGCAAATCAGTCTTGGCCACATATTTTCTTCTACATCGCAATGAATATCAGTTCTGTCAATGCACTGAGGAAAGTATCTTCTTAATGTCACCACAAGCTGCATTCATAACTGCGAGCAGGGTCATCTGGGTATGTGGATTCCCATATACATTCCACTTCCAGGAAAAGAAAAACACCTCATTTAAATTTAGGATCGGAGAGTAGATAGGGAGATCCTCCACAAGCATCCTGTCATATGCTGCAAACCACCACCGTTTTCTGAGATTGCTGCACACCTTGTAATATTCCCTCCTCTTTGGCCTGGGACAGCAATAGTGGCTCTCTCTTCAATGTAATTTCTTCCACACAGATTGAATCCCATTTCATCATAATGTACGAAGGTGTGCAGTGGTTCTTTGGCCTCCAAATCCAGGATATGCTATACAGAGGGAAAAAAAGTAATTCAGTGTAACAAAGCATTTGGCAGAACAAAATGTAAGGAATACACTATAAATATACTATACACTGTAATATACAGTACACTGTAAAGCAAGTGCAACGTTTAGCTGTACATAAAAGTTAGAAGTAAAGGACCTCACAAAGTAAAACATGCATACAAGATTTACCTGTTCATACTGGTGAGGGCCCTCCTTCATTTGATCACTGTTCTGTTCAAATGATTAATTGTATAATTGTTTCATGTACATTTCATCTGTCTGAGCACTCTGTCTATTGTAGAAATTGATATTGATAGAATATTTTCAAAGGTGTAGTCATTTTCCAGATCAGCTCACTGTATGTCTCACAGTCTTATAGCATCGATGCTCCAAATTACAAATGTCTTTTTGTTGCACAGTCAAAAGAGGAAGCCCTTCTAGGTGGTCTTGCAATCATTTTTGAGGTGCAGATAAAAGCAAGCATGCAATATTTTTTATAGTTCTGTAATACAATATTGTTTTCTTTACTGTTACAATACATCACACTATGTCACACCAACTCTGAGTCACACTGACATTAAATTGTGTACTTGTAAAGAGTGACAAGGACATGTTCCAATGAAAGCCTCTTTGATGATCATGATAGTGCATTTATATTGTGCTGATTAACCTTAAATTACTGTATGTTCACCTTACAAAATGTGTGAATAATCAAACTGACTGTGGTTGTCCCTACATTTGGTTTCCCCTGACCAGCCTCAGCCACTCTAAGGCTGTGAATTACCACATGATCCATACATGTTGCCTTTTTTTCATCAGGAATCTGTTATATGGTTGACATCTTCTTCCTTGGTTTTGTCTCCTTCCTCCACGCATCCTCATCCCCCTTCCACAAGGCTGACCTATTTCCGTTTTGTAGATATAGCATGCACCACATGATGACATGATGATCCGATGGACTGCCAAACGAGATGCCACTTATAGGTAGAACTTTGGTCAGTCTGGTCAATTGTTATTATTTTCTTCCAATCTTGAAGGTATGTTAATAAATATGGCACTACCACATATTATCATGTACAGCTGGTACAATTACAACATTATAACTGCATCTTGCTTTAAAAAAATATTTAAAATTTTTTAATACTGCAGTTAAAAAGATTCAATTCTGATTTGGAAAATCCTAATTATAAATTATGTTTATGTAAATTATGTGTATGTTTAAATTATGTCACCACAAAAAAACACACCTTGATTGTAGCTAGCAGTGTTTTAGTTTCAGAATACATAAAGAAGGAGAAAGGGTTATTGGAAAAATGCCTGGAATCTGTTTCCTGCAGTCACTGTCTGCACATCTGAAAGCTGCAGTTCTGTAACAAAACCACTACTGTTCCAAAAGCATAAACTCCCTTTAGTTATTATTCAACACATGAATGGTATCTTTATTTTTAATCTTGTAAGCTACACGACACCTGACTTCTGAGCCAAAACGTTTGATCCTAAAAAGATAAAGATGACAATATCTACTAGAAGTATTAGTAGACTAACTAAATAAATCCATCATGAAGAGTTTGATTTATCCAAAATACTTTATAATGGACTTCATTTTTTCTTAATATCATTTATTTTAACTTCAAACCATCAGATTGTATTCCAATCTTTTAAAGTGGTCTTAAAGAATGATTTGACAGGTTTCTGATGGACTTTTTTCATTAGACTTCAGTTTCTTCATTCCTCATTTCTGAGTCCGATCCTTTCTTTTGAGGTTGTGGAAATAAGAGCAAGCATCAGAGCTGGAAAAAATGAATAACCTACAATATTTTAGCATTTATTGATCATGAATAATCTTTAAAAGAACTTGCTGGACTTCAGTATGTTGACAGAAAGGACTTTTAGAACATTTACACTGAATTTGAAATGAAAAATGTAGAATGATTTGAAAGATTTGGCATTATGAATCATGCACATATTAAAAAGATACCTTTGTACAAAACAGACAAATATAAATTGGTATGTAAAACATATGAAACGATGGCTAAAAGAAGAATCAACATGTCAGCCTCATTCTTTCTTGAACCTATCCAAATATCTCATAAAGGTTTTCCTAATGGTCTCCTTTAACCCTTGCACCTTATGGGCAGAGCCCCGAACACTCTGGAAGCAGGGGGGGTCATCCTTTTTTTTTTTTTTTTGCTTTCACTGCATGTGCATATCTTAGGAGCCCTGTTTGAAAAGAGTCAAGGGTGGGCAAAGACAGACAGGCAAAGGAATTTGGAATCTGCAGCAACATATTTTTATTATTTGGGCAGCAACGCTGTCCTGTCTCAGCATGCTGCACTAGCTCATGGGCTGGAGCGCATCTTCAAAGACAGAAATAGACAGAAGGACAGAAAGAAATCCAGCGTGGAACTGACTCTCACTCTTTCAGATCCTTTATGGATTAAAGCTAACCTCCTCAGCCAGGATTCTGAAGTTTGCATCTGTTAAACTGTGACACAATTGTCTGATGCAAGCCCATTATTTGCATGATTGTTATATAATGGGTAATAAAAACATGGACATATCCAGGATATCACAATATACCAATTTTTTTAATAAACCAATCAATCTCACTGATAATTATGCTGTGTTTATTTGGGTCATATACATATGAACCAGGCTAATCAGGTGGCAAAGAAAAAAATCATTCAAAGATTTGGCATTGTTATTGAAAACACACAAATTTCCATCCTTACATGTTTAAATGCAAGGCTTAAATACCAAGACATGATGAATCTGTGAAGGTGAATCAAAATAACAGTGGTTCTCTTTAGTACATTGAGAAGAACATGTTAGTTTCTGTTCCTATAAGAAATGTTTGATCTCATTAAAGTCTACATATTTATATCTAGTAAAATAAATATCTGTTTATATCACAATAAATAGTTATTCTGAGCTTTAATTTATTAATTCATTTTTCTTTTTCTGACAACCGAGCAATGGGATCTTTTTTTCTCCTTCCACCTGTTGTCTGAATTCGTAGTCTTGTCACTTATTTCAAAACGAGAAAACTTAATATCATATTGATTCATTACAAAGAGAAATATTTTAATCATTCATTTCTTGTAATTCTAGTGATTATGAGTTACAGATAATGAAAACTCTAAATTTTGAGTCAAATTAGAACATGCAAAGTTAAATATTTAAAAGCTCACTTTTTCAGAACCTTAACAGCTAATTAACTTAAAATATCCAAAAAGGAATCGAAAGGCTGTAATAGGTCTCTCAATGTGGATTAACTGTAGGCTGGGCAGGACTGCTGTCCAGACAATCACTGGTAAGTCAACGAAAATAGTGTTTTCCTAGAAAGCTGAGTAGAAGAAAAAGGGTGTTAGTAAAGTATGCACCAGCCTTAAAAAGGGTAGTGAAGAAAAATCTATTCAAAATTTTAGGGGAGCTTTATGAGGAGAGAGGCTGCAGTCAGTTCATCAAGAGATGTTTATGCATACACAAATCCTACATGGGCTACAAATATAGCATTCCTCATGCCAGACTAAACCTCTGTATTCAGATGAAAGTAAATTTTGAATTTTGTTTTATCATCAATGTTTTCCAATCTGGGAGATAACTTAAGAGGTGCAGAACCCCTGTTGCCAGGGTTCAGTCCAGTATGAAGTTTTTCCAAACTCAGTTAGGATTCGGGTATCATGTTGTCTGTTGAGATCAATCGACTGTGTTTTCTAAAGTCCACAGCAAATGCAGCCCTCTATCAAGACATTATAGAGCACTTCATGTTGCCTTCTGCTGATTTCAGTTTCCAGTAAAACTCGACACCTCTCCATTCTGCCAATGGTACCAAAAACCCTGGTGTTACTGTCATTCACTACTTTTGGTCAATAAAAAAAACATTAGAAAACAGTTAATTATTGCTCCCAGGATATAATAGGTCCTGCATCAAAAGCATTTGTTTTTTGTTTTTCCTTCTCAGTAAAATATGACTAATAAAGTTAAGTGGTATTTAAACCAGAAGACTCACCCAAGCATTTATTAAAAAAAAAAAACAGAGCAGCTGCTAGGGCATCTATCACAGGAAACTCTGTAAGAGGAAACACAGGTTAGTGACCATGATAATCTGCTGGAGGATTGCTATGAAGCATGAGTCACTAACCTGGTTTAACAGTTCAGCTAGTGTCTAGCGGAGACAGGTCAGGCAAACAGATCAGAACAGGAAGGCTCAGAGGTCCAGGAGTCCGAAGCCAGGTCAGAGCAGGAACAGGGTGGTCCAGGAGTCTAAAGACAGTTCAGGCAAACTGTTTGGACCAGAACAGGCAGGCTCAGTGTTTTAGAGGCTGACCAGGTCAGGATCAGGTAATCAGAAACACTAAGGTCGGCTAAAACCACCTCACCACTGGTACACGAGAATGAGATTCTGCCTATGACCGCTGGATGCAAAAACCTTAAACAGAGGCAGGAGCAGGTTAAATTAGATTAGCAGTGATTAGAAATCGGGCAGAGTTGGATAGGAGAATGGAATAAATAATTAAGCCAGTCATCAGTGCTACGATCATGATAAACATTATAAGTCCTCATTCCTCCTCAGCCAACAACCCTGGAAAGTTCTCTCCTGGTCTTCAGCTGAGCTTCAACCCCCCCCCCCCACACACACACCCCCATCCCACCCCTTATCGTATTTCTAATTGGTCATTCAAACAGGTTGTTTCCATGTTTTCTGCTGGGGTCCAGGTGCCAAAGAACTGTCAGATTCATAAATACATCTCTCTAATTGCCACGCTTCTTTGTGTGTGATTCTACCAAGATTGAATTTGTGTTTAGTAGAGTATATCCTGAGTGTAACATTTATCTGGGAAGAAACCTCATGTAAGAATATTGTTTAATTTCCATTTGAATTCTAAAGTATTTGCAAGGAAAATTCATTATTTGGTCAAAAATCTTCTTTGTCAAACAGTTTTATCTAATACAGTTTTTTCATTTAGTGTTGTTTCTTTCTCTGGAGGATTGGTTTTTGAAAAAAACACAAGACATATTGACAATTTCACAATTCAATTATCAACCAAACAGAGGATCAGAAATCAGTGGGAGCACTGGGACCAGCCTCAACAGTGTGCCACCTCCTCCATCTGCTGTCACCATGCCGTCATTATCTAACTGGTATTTGAGGCAAGTCAGTCAATTAGGTTATGTTGGTCTCTGGGGTAAATATTACAACCTAACTACTTTCAGATAAATAATTTTTCTTTTAAGGTCAGTACATCAGTTCATTGAATCATGTTAACTATTAAATTCTGAAGGTGATCTCTGATAAATCTACTCTGTAAAGGTCATTTCAACATTGATATGGTTTGTTTCCTAAGAGGGGGCAATATAACATGCCATGTACTCTAGTAATGCAGAGTCGTAGCCAGAACATTTTTACAAGGGTGGCCAGGCAATAACCAATGTACACTGAGGGGTGGGTGAAAGCAGATAGCTGCCAGAATCTCAGGGTCAATCTACACTGTTCCAGCAGGAAAATGAATGACCACAACATCCATATTTTCTAAATAAAGACAAACTATACTTTCCTACACCCTTTGCTAACAAATAGATGCATATATTTAAACATCCATGCTGTCTAAATTAAAGGTGTAGTAGAAAAAATTGTTTTATTTTTAAGTTCTGGGGCGAACATTATTCAGTGTCAGTATTTACCTACTTTTATTAATAATAAATCTGCATAAAATATATATTTACATGTTCTAATATCTACATTAAATGGATTACTTGTTATTAAAATAGTTATTTATCTCTGATTCAGTGAATATTCCTAGATGACTTGCAGAGACATAATTTTCTCTTTACCCAATATAAGACAAAATCTAGTTCTGAAAAGAGCATGAATTCTCTAGTTATCATCTTTAATGTCAGTATATTGATGTGCATAATTAACCACAGCATTTTTGTCATCAGGTAATTGTTCACATATAGAAAATTAAAATGTTAAATAACTTAAAACATTCCACTTAAAGGGATAGTTCGGTATTTTTGACATGAATCTGTATGGCATCCCCATCACCAGTGGCATGCAATCACACTGACTTACCCCTGGCAGCGTCCTGTGAGCAGAGTTATCGTCCAGTTTTGGTCAAGCCGAAAGTAGTCCGGCAGGTTTTTAGGACCAGCGAAATAAAACTTTTCTCTTCCCAAAACATTATGTGTTCAAAAGAGTGATATTTTTGCATCCCAAAAACATTGTAGTGGAAAAAGTCACACGTCGTTATCAATTGGTCCTATTTTCTCTCTGTTCGTATCAGTGCGCGCCGTCATTCAGACAGCGAGCTCTACCTACTGTATTAGGGGGGTGGGGGGTGGGGTTGGCCACAGATTGGATAAGGGTGGCCATGTTCACCCCTGGCCCCGTCTAGCTCTGTCCCTTTAGTAATGTTAATGTTAATTTTTCTAACCGTTTGTGCAATGTATAGTTTGGAAAGTATAACCTGGGATTTAAAAATAAAGGCTAGAGACATAAACATAGAGACATACCTTGCTATATAACCCAGAAATAGTTTTAAAGGTGATATGCTGTATAATCATTATTGTGTCCAGCCCCACTATACCTAAATCTCTCTAGGGAGGGAGGGGTCGTCCGGTGGAGGAGGGAAGAGAAAGTGGGAAAAATTCTCTGGTATGAAAGTTTTCACCCTCATAGTTTTCCTTTTTACTCGCCGCTGGACTGCTGTGTTATTAATTAGTGGCAGGACCAGTAATTGGAGATTTGAGATCAATCTGACATCATTCTACATCGGCCCTGAAGCGCGCGCGCTCTTCACCGGCTCAGGGAGCGCGCGGCCAGACGCGCTTTTGAACGACTGAAGCAGGAGCAGAGCGTCTAACTGCACATGTCCCGCAAGGGGGGAGTTATTATTAGTGATCAATATGAGGGGCTTTCATTGCAAAATGGTGGATCGATGGAGAACAATAAGCAACGCAAGGATGCCGCCGCCTCTGCTGCTACTGATCTTCACCTTCTTCTATATTTCAAACGCAGGTAGGCTTAATTAATTCTTTTAAAACTAACCTGTCTGATAGGTAAAAGTTTAACATCTAAATCCAACCTTTACTTTTTACTCTCCCATAATTTATGGACACGTGCCTTGTCTGCAGGAGCTGAATTTATATGTAACTGGATCTAACCTTTTGATCCAATCATCTGCATAGAAAAAAGTATAAAAACAAATTACTTGTTTTTTGTTTGTATATGTCTGAGGGGCAGATGACTGTCATACAAATCTTTTAGTAGTTAAAAACATTCCAATCAAAACTTTTAATGCATATGTCGTCATCACATATACTGCTTACTTCCAAACTCTTTAAACTACCGATTTCTTGGTTCCAAGAGCCCAGTGCACATCCCATTCTGGCCTCATATGTGTCTGGACTTGTTCTACCATACTTGCTGTTGAATCTTCATACTGCAGCACTTCATGATATTAAACCTACCCAGCTGGGTAATGGGGAACAGACTTAAGCAACTTAAAGTCTGTTGTGGGTTGACATGCAGCTGGGATGCTTTCCTTTCTCTCGCCCAACCCCAGCCCGTAGCAGCATTGTAGCCAGACCAGGATTACAGCAAAAATAATCTTTCCATGGATTTTTAAGATTAATTTTATTAATAAAACATCTGACTGCTAATTCCTTTAAATAATACAAGGTAGAGATAGGTAGATCGGACATTATGATGGCAGCAACTTTCTGTTGGGATGCTTTTTCTCAGAGTAGTTGGTCAGTGTTAATTGGAAGGTGGATAGATCTTAATACAAGACAGAAAAAATAAAAGTACTGTTGCTTGGGTAACAAAGCCCAGATCAGCAACCGGATCTGGAATTTGGATGAGTGAAGGAGTGCTACTTCTTTAACACACCTGAATCAAGCGAACTGCTATTAATCAGGCCTCTGAAGGACTGCATGAGGTGGTGAGGATATCATTCAGTCATGTGACTAGTGTGTTGGAGCAGGACATTTTTAAAAACATGGCAGGATGGTTGTTCACCCAAATCAGAGTTGGAGGCCCCTGTTAGAGGCTGTAAAGATCTGAGATTGGTCAGAGGTTTACCTTAAATCAAGACAGTGGCCCCCGACATACAGCCAACACTGTCGTAGCTAATATAGAAAGGATTAGAATATTCCAGTTAAAGGTCAGACTGAAATCAAATTCAACGTCAGTAACAAAGATAAAAACTGATGCTCATCAGCACATCCTATCGTGTCGTTCTGGGTTCTTTTGGGATTTCCTGAATTACTTTGCACTGATGTGCAACTACCAAATGAATTCAGCACTTAACTTGAGGGGTAATTACTCTTTTAATTTGAATCAGGCTGATTTAGATTACTCTCTTTCCTCAATAAATGAAATCTTAAGTTAAAATCTATGTTTTGTTTCTGTTTCTATTCTCTTTTGTTTTTGACTTTGATAATCTGAAACATTTAAATGTTTAAAAAAATGCAAATAATCTTTTTTACAGCACTTTGTTCATATTCACATGTTCAAACAACAACCTGTCTGTGTAGATGATTACTGAAATGACAAATGTGACCCCTGCACCTTTTGGGGTTACGTTAGGTCAAATTCATAGTGAACCAATCACTCGAGAAGCCTGCATTTACCACAGTTCTGTAGAAAATAGCCCTTTTATGTTTTCCATGTTTATCATCATTACCAAAATTATTGTGCAAATTCTCAATATTTGTTTTTCTTTATTTTATTGTCTGATTTATTTTCTTTCTAACTGCCATCTGCAATCGACCACCTGCCTGTGAGCAGATTGGGTTGGGTATGAAATGTAATTGTAAACCTCCAAGCTATATGGTCCTGCATGTCACGGCCAAACATGTCATGATCTGGCCTTAGGTACCTCACAAATGTTATATTTCTGGGTTTTACTTTCTGCTCTCATGTTGCACCCATAAATGTTTTTGATTTATATTTTTAGGATAAGGATAGGCGAGCGAGTCCTATTCTGTGAACAATCCACGTATTTATTGGCTTTTTGCTGTGTAGTTTTCTAAAAAAGTATGATGTGGAAACGAAAGATTATTTGTCATGTCAATGTGGGGGGTGGTACTTTATCCAAACCCCACTAACAACTTTTATGTTAAAAACAGCCTCATTTGTGCAATGAATTTATTATCTCTTTGATCAAAGATGGACCATAAATGAAATGAATGAATGAATTTATGTCATGATTCTCTTGCCATACCAATCACTCTATGACCTTCACGTAACCCCATTCACAGACGTGTACACTGACATGCAGAGTGATAGGAAAGTTGGAGTCCACATGTCATGTCAAAGCTGCAATGAAACTTTTTAGATTGCAAGATGACTACTGTTGTTATATATATATATATATATATATATATATATATATATATATATATGTATATATGTTTTGAATTTAGAGGTAGATATTGTAACTACTTATTTATTCAGATTAAATTAAAAAAAGTAATGTTTGTTATGATAATATGATCATTTTGTTTATGAAAGATATTTTTCATAATTTAGTTGAAAGATTATTAAGATAATTTGGGTATTGACTGTCTTTTGAAATTAAGAATATTAACAAATAATAATACTTGTTGATTAAATTATATATAAAAAAAATGTGTTTCATCTGATTATTTGATAACTTGAACTTAAAAATATGTATTTCAATGTTATTGTGCTATTACTACCCACTAGAGGGCGGCACTGTTCATTCTTAAGCAGAGCCTCAATGCAAATTTAGATTATGTCATTAATCAATAACTTGCATTCCTTATTGGAATGTGATGGTTTCTATGTTCCCTCTAGTTCTTTGACAGTGTTAGCACTAAGCTTTGACAAAAACCTTCTATTCAATGACTGTCATGTGATTTTTGCTGTGTTTTTCTGTATTCTTGTTTTCTTGTTATTTAAAGCAACACTGCATAACTTTTGAACCAATCATTAGCTGAATTTTAGATATATTAAAAGTTTTGTTTATGTGCAGTGTTGTTATTTGCTTTTATGGGCGGTAAACCCTAAAGTTACATATCTAGCACCCCTAGTGGCAGAAATATTACTACTGCTGAAATGAAATGCAAAAAAAAAAATGCCTTGCCAGAAGTTTTAATGTTTGTGCAATGCAGAAATAAGCTGTCACAAAGCATCGTCATTCCAGGAAAAATTGTGCATTGATAACAGCTAACAGTATCTTAGGCTCACTGCTTAGCAAGTAAAAGGTAGCTTTAGCTAATTTCAGCAAACTTGATGTTTAGTGTGAACGGATTACTATTATTATTGTTAAATCAACCCTTGAGGACATATAAAAAATTAAAGTGTTATCAAATTGTTTATTTAAAATGGCAATCTTTTGAAGAATGTGGACATTTCTTGCATTTTCTATAATCACACAAAGCAAGTAGTTATTTTATACCTATTGTTACCTTATAACTAGTTTAGCTTATTTCCCATCATCATAAAACTAAAAGTTAGGTTCAAGAAATAACCATGGAGTTTTTATATGTGAAGGAGATGGATTGCCGTAAATTACTGAGGACCTCATGTCATTTGCCCTTCTTATGGCTCCATCCATCAGCAGGTCTAAATTTTTTCAGGTAAAAAATGTCTTTCCCACATGTATGGGCTGCACCCTGTGTGTCAGCAACTTATTATCTCTCACCAGCAGGTTACATGTTTAACTACAAGTCAGTACTGAACATTTCCACCCTAATGAACAATTACATTTATCAGCACACTTAATACACCTTCGAAGCCTGGCCTGCTGTAAAAGGTGTGCACCGGCCTACTGGGGGGTGGGATCTGCTGTGGGGTGACTGATGACAGATGGCTTTTAACTGACAGTTTTAGCAGTTTTGTTGAAGTGAGGGTTTTAGGTCAGCTAGGGCAGAATGCAATGTCTGGAGGCGTTTCTAGCAGTACACCTTCCCAGCATAGGCTAACAAATAGGTTCATCATTCTTCCCTTGATAATTATGTGTTTTGATCTGGCTGTACCCATATTAAAAAAAAAACTAATTCCATATGTTGTTACTTAAAAGCCAGACACAGTTCGATTAAATACGAAGTGAAATAGTTTCTTATGAGATTTAGAAATAGGGAAAGTATTCAAACATAGATCATGGTTAAATGATTAAAAACATTATTAACTTCCATTAAAGTGTTTATTAAAAGAACATGTTTAAAATAGCATTATTTAAGCAGATAGTAGAGATAACATTCCTTAAGCCCACAAGTATTTTAAATGATCTACCAGTAGACATGATGATAGATGTCATACTATTACCATAAAAATAACAGACTTTCTGAATCTAGTGGAAGCAATTGGAGTGGATACTCTTGGCAATGCAGAGGACTAGCATGGTTTGATGAGTGAAGTGGGCAGTTAGTATAGTAATGGTTTCTTACAGTACAACTACAAAGCTTGTAGTTGTGGCGTTATAAAAATAGATGAATAACTATTATATTTTATATGAAGTTTTTTCTGGAGATGACAGTTGTGCCTTTACTTTGTAAAAGCTGTGTTTGAACTTGGCTGCTCATCAATAAGTAAGTGAAATGATGCGCTTGTTTGTCCTTGTTTCGTCATGCAAATGTAGTTTTAGTTTTTAGTGAGTCTAGTAATCTGTTGCAGTAATAGCTTGAGCAGTCACTGCCTGTGAATCAAAATATAAATCTTTCTGTGAAGATTAATCCAGGTAAGGGTGGAGCTTGAAAAAGTTGGGCCACTGGATGTGAAGTTTTCTAGATGATGTTTCACCTCTCATCCAAGAGGGTTCCTCAGTTCTAACTAGTGGTGGGGAGCACTGAGATTAATATACTATAGGTCTTAAAAAGAGGGACAAAAGTTGGCTTTGATCCATCCCACTGGATTGGACATGGAGGTCACAAGGAGGATGTTAAGCATCGTTAGGTTGTTCTGATAGTCATTAACTCCCTCGTCAGGTGGTTTTAGTTACAAGCCTCCGTGTAGCATAAGTCATGTGAGGAAAATCTTTCTGGTAATGTCCTAAAAGTGCTTTGGTTATGTCCAAGACCACCTCCTCTGTTGAGATGGTTTTTCCAGGTTAACAAAGATGGCTTCCTTAACTCCTCACTCCAACCACCTTTGTTCCTTCGCAAGAATGTAGATGTTGTCCTCAAATGAGTGTCCTATTATTTAATTCTTAGGCATTTCATTCTTGCATCTCAAATAAAAAACAACATAAATTTGTTGCCTTGAAGTTATACATACAATATAAAATCATTTTATAAACCTGTATTTATAAAACTGGAGCTCCTCTGAGTTAATCCCCCTTTCAATATGAAAGGTTATCCTGAGCTATCACTATAGTTATTCTGCTATAGGCTTAGACTTCTAGAGGACATCATTCATCATTCTGCTTCATTCTATCTCTATTCTCCCACTCTGCAGAATTTGTTAGTTCAATTTCTAATGCTATACTCTCTATGCTTTTTCTCATAGTAGCTTCATCTGGTCTGTTCCTATTTCTCTATGACACCATCCCAACTCTGGAGCTGGTTGACAATTGCCTTTTGTATCTCTGCCTCTTTCTGTGCGTCTGCTTCTGTTTCCTTGAACCCCATTCAGCCTTGGCATATGGCCGCTCACACTGAGCCTGGTTCTCCTGGAGGTTTCTACCTGTTACAAAGAGGCTTTTCCTCTCCACTGTTGCTACAAGTCAATGAGTTGATTCAATCAAATGTTTTTCAATAGATAGAAAACTTTGAATCAATTTGACTGTATGATCTAGTTGAATTGCCTTGAGATTACATGTGTTGTGAATTGGCCCTGTATAAATAAATCGAATTGAGTTGAATTGAAAAGATCCTGTTGCACCTTTAATATGTAGTCAGACAACTCATTTTTTTTTACTTTTATCTTATTTTTTTTTATTTAGTACCGGGTTTCTTGAAAAATTTGGTATAAATTGAGTGAATTTTCAATATTGCTTGACATTTGTTGCTGATGAGCTTATATTTGTGTAGGAAAGACATATTATTATGATTGCATTGAGGATAACAATATACACTACTCAAAAAAATTAAAGGAACACTTTGTAATCAGAGTATAGCATCAACTTAATTAAACTTCTGCGATATTGATTTGGTCAGGCAAGTAGCAGTGGGGGTTGTTAATCGGTTTCATCTGATTTGGTGTTAATGAAATTAACAACAGGGGCACTAGAGGGGTAACAATGAGACGACCATCAAAACAGGAATGCTTTTACAGGTGGAGGCCACTGACATTTTTCCCCTCCTCATCTTTTCTGACTCCTTTTCACCAGTTTTGCATTTGGCTAGGGTCACTGTCACTACTGTTAGCATGAGGCGCTACCTGGACCCTACAGAGGTTGCACAGGCAGTCCAACTCCTCCAGGATGGCACATCAATACGTACCATTGCCAGAAGGTTTGCTGCGTCTCCCAGCACAATCTCAAGAGCATGGAGGAGATTCCAGGAGACAGGCAGTTACTCCAGGAGAGCTGGACAGGGCCTGGCACAGTGGAGCTCGATTGGCATTTGCCACAGAACACCAGAATTGGCAAGTCTGCCATTGGCGCCTTGTGCTTTTCACAGATGAGAGCAGGGTTACCCTGAGCACATGTGACAGACGTGAAAGGGTCTGGAAAAGCCGTGGAGAACGTTATGCTGCCTGTAACATCGTTCAGCATGACCGGTTTGGTGGTGGGTCAGTGATGGTCTGAGGAGGCATATCCATTGAGGGATGCACAGACCTATACAGGCTAGACAACGGCGCCCTGACTGCCATTAGGAATTGGGATGAAACCCTGGCACCCATTGTCAGACCCTATGCTGGTGCAGTGGGTCCTGTGTTCCTCCTGGTGCACGACAATGCCCGGCCTCATCTAGCGAGAGTATGCAGCCGGTTCCTGGAGGATGAAGGAATTGATACCATTGATTGGCCCCCACGCTCGCCTGACCTAAATCCAATAGAACACCTCTGGGATATTATGTTTCGATCCATCCGACGCCGCCAGGTTGCACCTCAGACTGTCCAGGAGCTTAGTGATGCCCTGGTCCAGATCTGGGAGGATATACTCCGGGACACCATCCGTTGTCTCATTAGGAGCATGCCCTGATGTTGTCAGAAATGCATACACGCACGTGGGGGCCATACAAATTATTATATACCATTTTGAGTTGCTGCAATAAAATTTCAGCAAAATGGTCTAGCCTGTCACAAAACTACTTTTTGGGGTTTCTTTGAATTCAGCCCTCTGTAGGTTGATTATTTTAATTTCCATCAAATGATGTGGCAACCGTTTGTTCCTAACACATCACCCAATCCATATCAGTATAAATAAACAGCATGATTTTTTCCCCCATTGAGATCTATTGTGTTTTCACGGTGTTCCTTTAATTTTTCTGAGCAGTGTATTTTGTTCTTAAACTAAATATCATTTCTAAACATTTGATCATTAATTATTCTGTAAAAAAATGTGACTGTTTTCTCACTTGTAAAAATATAGCAGCGAGTGAACACATATGGCATACTGTTATGAATAAATTATATCCTCTGTTTATAATAGCATTTGGATAAAACCTTGTTAGGCTTCAATGCAAAGCTAACATTTACAGCATTCTTATGCTATAAATTTCTCAAATGTGCAGTCTTTGTTCCCTAAAAATCAAAGCCACCATATGATAAAACATCCAACAATAACAGAAGCAAGAGCCACCTGAAGTGATGAACCCTGTGAAAGACAAATATTGATGCAGTTTGTAAGGGAGGCTTATCCAAAGAAACCCTTTGTTACTTGCAAGGATTTAACTATAATGTTTGTATAAGAAATGAGCTGTGATTTTAGCTGAGATTCTTTTTATCATCTAAGATAACTGTCTGACTATACATATGGTTTTTGCATCCCTCTGTCTCACTCCAAAACCAGGAACAGATTTTAGGAAATCCATTTGTCTGACAACAAGGGAGAAATTCACTGTATCTCTGTATCTCACATTCATAAAAAAAAAAAAAAATAACAAAAACTCTTTTTGAATTTCCCTTTTTTATAAATGTATCTTGAGCTTGTCTTTTTTTAGAGCAAAATGACACAGAAGCCAAGCTCATTGTTTCTGTGCACAACTGGCAAATAAAACAAATCTGACTCTAAACAGAGGGATACAGCTTATACAGTCGTTGCTTCTCTTTGTTTATTTTTTCCTCTGTATCTCGACTCTGTCTGGTTTTCATTTCTTTTTTATATTTATTTGTGGTAGAGAATGGGTCTCATGTCAAGTTATTCAAGGGGGGCGTCAGAGGCAAGCTGCAGGAAAAAACGAGCATGGAAAAGGTTGCCAGTGCCAGGGGAGAGGATTCTTAGAGCGATGAGGATTTCTGTTCTGGATCTGTTTTGGTTTTATGTTCTGCTGCAGTCGTGGAAGGCTGGACCAAATCAGATTTCTGGAAAGTGTGTTTGTTGCATTCTCCACTGTTGCTGAGATAATGATGGATAAATCACTTACATTCATTTACAATGTACATCAACACATGTACACCAATAAAGAACTCACCTGGTGCTCAGTCTCACTCACACGTAGAGCCACACATCTGGTTTCCAGACGGTGCCTCTTTTAATCCTGTGCCAGTTTGGTCAGTGGATCTCTGATGTCGACAGATTTTTACCAACACGAAGAGCCGAGTGAGGCTTAAGGCTGTAGTTGTTTGTTACCAAAGCCTTTAAATGGAACCTAATTAAGTTTAGGTGAAATGGTACAGATCAACATCTGTTACAAATCTGGATGGCAAACATTTCTGTCTGTAATAACTTTATTCTTTGAGTGCTTTTTTTGTTTGTTCAACTACTTTGGTGTCCATCATATTAACATATCGCTGACAAAATTCTTATTTAGGTGTTTTCAGTATTCCTTTGAGTATCTTTATTGTCAAGTATTTAATTCATTTCTTTGTGTTTATCATAGAGTGCATCCAGTAAGTATTGTAAATGGATTTCTTTTTAACTTCTACACACAATACCCCGTTTTTACATTATAAAAAAATGTCCTTTGGTTGTCACAAATTTATTACAAATAAAAAAACAGCCTTTGCCTTAAAGTGAAGAATTGAGCTGCAGGGTCATCCTGTTTTTCACTCATTACCTTGAGATGCTTCTGCAGGTTGAATTGAGTCCATTTGTGGGTTTGAATAAGAAAAGCAAACCCCTGTCATGAGGAATTCCCACAGTTCACAGTGTGTGAAACAGTGCAAACAACAAACATTATTTGTAAGGAATAGTCTGTAGACAGTTTAGATAGGATTGGGGGAGATTAAGAGGAGATTTCAACATTGCAGAAAGAAATTTGTACGTTTTCCACTTCACATTTCTAACTTTTCATCAGAGGTGTCAAAGTATTAATGTTTATAACTCAAGTAGAAGTATACATCCTACTGTTTAAAAACACTTTTGTAGAAGTTAAAGTATTACTCAAGTCAAAGTGTTAAAGTAAAATTTTTTAAACTACTTATATTATAAAAGTAAAAGTAATGCATCAGAAAATGTTACGGCCAGATGCTTTAAAACATACTGGTTACTGCACAATTGTATTATTGAAACAATTTTCTGCAATTCTGGATCAGGACCCACTTATTTTTTTTGTTTTATAACTAATGGTAACATTGTCAAATACAACATGGCATCATCTTGAACAACTACTCATTTTGGTGCAGTACCGAGTCCAACCACAAAGAAATTAATTGTCTGGATAAAACAAATAATTTTATTGATTTAATTTTTTTAAATACCAACAGCCCATAATGAAAATGAGCTTAAACCGTACTAAAAGGCGCAGTCTGAGTTATGTGTGCCATTTCTGTATTTAACACACACATAAGGCGCACCGGACTATAGGGCGCAGGTTTTATATACAGGTACATGTCCTCTAATACGTTTAAATACCTCTACTGCGTATTTAAAAATAGAGCGGGAGCAAAACTGAGTATGATTGTGCTTTATTCATGTATTTATTACAAAGTATTAATCAAACCCATCAAAGTCATCATCCTCTGTTTCTTAATTAAACAGCTGCGCTAAATCGGACATGCCAATTTCCCCTTCTTCGCTGTCAGAGTCACTTTCCGTGCCGTGCGGCTCCTCGGAAATGATGCCGGCTTTTGCGAAAGCTCGAACAACAGTGCCAGCAGACACGTTAGTCCAAGCATCTACAATCCAAAAAAATCAACCAGTGTATATTCTTATTAAATCTTATCTATTATCTTATTTTCCCGTAATAACAGAAACACACAACATGCTAATGTGCAAAATGAGTTTGGTCCTGTCAGTCACAATTATTTTTCTGTACAGTTATCTTAGACTTAGACATGTTTTATTATTTTATTGTTTTGTTTTGTACAGCTTTTAGACAGTGAATGAGCAGCAGTTTAGCAGTGAAATTGACATTTCCATTCCATAAAGTGCAGCACTTATACAATGTAAACAGTGTGAGAGAGAAAAAAAAAAAATATATATATATATCAGTACCAAGTTTTCTGCTCTAGTCCATCTATGTCTTGTTCCAGTAGCCAATTTGTCATCAAGTTGCCCTGGTTCCCTAGCAACTGACCAGACCTTGTTAACCCGGGCGACGTCCGAGCCGGTATGGCTCTTGTATTTGCGGTGTCACTCATGCCTGAGGTAGGCGACCTTGGCTAAGGGTCCACCTGGATGTCCATGCCGGGAATCAAACCCCGGTCACCTGTGCCGGAGTCAACGGTGTTACCTACCGAGCTATCCAGTTGCTGGAGCACAGGGGGCTGTGACCCCCAAACTGGGAGAGTGGCTACAGCAGATTCCAGGTAAAACATCAGAGGTCTCTGTCCAGAAGAGCGCAGTCCTAGGAACAGCTAAGATACTGCGCAGAACCCTCAAACTCCCAGGCCTCTGGTAGAGGACCCGAGCTTGAGGATGACACATACCACCCCACGAGGGGTGAGAAAACAGTTTTTTATATATATATATATATATATATATATATATATATATATATATATATATATATATATATATATATATATATATATATATATAATATGTATATATATGGTGCAAATATGCAGTATTTCGGTTTGGTGTTATCAGTGTGACGCAGAGTATGTGACATGATTTAGAGTTTTTTTCAACAGTTCAGAAGTCTGATGACAGTGTTGAAGAAGCTGTTGCAGAATCTGCTGGAGGATGATGACGCTAGGCTGGGGACACGCAGCGCTGGGATGAAATGTCTTTAATGGATAGAAGAGGAGCCCCGATGATCCTCTCTGTTGTTCCCACCACTCTTCTCACTTTCTTCCAGTCTGAGGCACTGCAGCCTCCACACCACACAGTGAGACAGCTGGTCAGAACGCTTTCTATGGTGATTCTGAAGATTGTGAGGATGGGTGGGGGCAGGTGGGGAGCCAGGGGGGACGGAGCAACCGAACCCGACCCGGTGACGTTAGCCTGGACACCGTCGGCCTTGTGCTTCCCCCCACCTGCCTTACTGGCTTCAAGCCCCCCCTTCTCTGGCTGGGGACGAGCGGCTCATGGCTCTCTGCTGAGGTCCGGTCCAGTCAGTGGCCCAGCAGTTGTAACGTCATACCACCACCTGCCCATCCCCAAAAAACAATAATACTTAGAGCTTGCATTTGTGATGGCCTGACGGTCAGAACAGCCCTTCATTTCAGTAAAAGAAGTTTAGCAGATCCTGCTTTAAACTTTGCAGGGATCTTCTGATACACAAACATAATGCATGCCTGTCGAGTCTTCGAATCCCTGGGAAGTGAAAATATTCCTCTTTCTCTGTACAGCCTGGAACACTGCATTTACGCCCGTGTTATTTTCAATAGAGAAAATGCCTTCTTTGTAATTCTTGTAGAAGTAAACCCAACTGTAGGCTAAACAGCTAAACTAGTGTCTTACATCTACCTCTATTCATGTTCTTGGGCCAGTGAACCAGTGGGCTGGTCTTTATGTAATTTTCAGGGCGTAACAAAAGTACATGTCAGAAACAAATAAGGCAACAACCCCAAGTTTACGTCAACTCTGGGCTTCGTTTGGATTTGCCTGTTTCATGGTGAAAGTTTAGAATTGTGAGATTTGCAGAGAAAGGAGGTGAGAATGCGGTTTGAACTTCTCTGTACATCCATTTCACCCACTGAACTATCGCTATTCATCTATGAAAATGTAAACTTGGTTATGCATTCTACAACCCCTTTAAGAGGCCAGAAACAACATTTTGTGACCGAAGCTCAAGCAGGCGCTGGTGGTCATAGATACAGGATCGATGCCCAATTCATAGCGTTTTAAATGGCGTATTTTTTATAGTTGTCGAGAGCTGTATAGTTGTCGAGCCGCTGCTTACAGGTGCAGCCATTGTGAAGGCCAATATTATTGTAATGGGTAGTGTCCTTACAGACTCAGATTTCGTTGATTTTTTGAAAGGAAAATCAGTGTGCCAACTTTTGTTTTAAAGATCAACAAGTGCAGCTCACTATGTTCCCTCCAGCACTGAAAAGATGCTCTGAAGGAGCACTTGTGGCAGGGATGCAGAGATACTTACAGGCGATATTGCACAGTCGTGGAAAGCTGATCTGTTGCACCAGGCCAAGGGGTCATTTTCTCCATCAATGGTAGGAGTCATAAGGTAACCGTTCAACTATGCTTCAGCGACATCTTCAAGTTGCATGGGTGAAGTAGAAGAGATTGCCATAGTTTTGAAGAAGCTGCTAAGAGACTTTTTCACCTTTTCACCAGAAGGCTTTGCACTTTGAGATCTCAGGGTGGTTTCAGTTAGAGATCTTTTCTCGTAGCAGATAAAAGCACCCAGATATTAGCATTGAAGCTAGATTACAAATAAATATAAAGTGTGTTTCTGATACCATAAATACATGATTATTACTAACCTAGTTATGTGCACACCTTGCTGATTTTAACATTTTGTTTTTGAGTTATACACTTGGTTTTAAACCTGGGGTCCAGGAAGGATGTTGCATCCTTCCTGGACCCCAGGTTTAAAACAAACGCAAGCATTGTTGCAAAAAAGCCTAACTCGCTCCAGTTCTTTTTCTAAATTTTTTGTATAGCTCAGGTATGGCATGTTGGCTAAAATAAGTTTGGGAGGGCATTCTTTAGCACTTACCTATTGTGCTTACCAAAGCTGTAAAACCAGGCTTGGTCACTATGCCACTGGGCATCATTTCACATGACTTTTACTTTCACTTACTTGAAGGTGAGGCACGAATGCATGTCATAAAAGTGTTGAAAAAGATTTGTAGTATTAGAAAGTAAATACAAAACTTTTTATATTTACTTTTGTAGTAAATCCATCCATTATACTTCACACCAACTGGGGACAAGGGGTGCTGGTGCCTATCTCCAGCTGTCAATGGGCGAGAGGGGGGGTATACCCTGGACAGGTCGCCAGTCCACCGCAGGGCAACACAGAGACAAACAGGACATACAACCATTCACACACACACTGGACTGCAGGAGGAAACCGGAGTACCTGGAGAGAACCAACGCATGCTCAGGGAGAACAAGCAAACTCCATGCAAGAATCAAACCCGCAACCTTCTTGCTGCAAGGCAGCAGTGCTAGCCACTGCACCACTGAGCAGCCTATATCCCATTTTTAGACCAGGAATATGTATATTTTAACAAATGAAGCACAGAAAATATATGCATTTTAGAACATGCATCTCAACCGTGTTAGTTCATGTTTCCTTTTTTTTCTTTTTATTACCGCAGGTATATATTTGCATTTATGTATAAACGTGTCATCCACTCCCAGCCAGAAAATCTGTACTTTTTTGTTCTAAAGACAAGACATTTCTTCAACATTTAGTTGAAGCCCACAACATACTCTGCATGTGTACGCATGTTGATCATAATCTCCTTACACAGCAGTTCATAGCCTCAGGACAAGAGCAGCATCTTTAAAAAAAACTTCTTATGCGAATGAACAAAACATACAGGTACATTTACATGTAAGTGTTATGTGGATATTGCTGTCTGAATATAAAGCAGCAAGATAAAATAAGGGGTCTAAAATTTTTATTGTTACAAGTGAAGAAAAAAGTGTAATGTCTCGTCTTATTGTTATAAGTGAAGAAAAAAGGTGTCATGTCTAGTCTTGTCTTCTGGTGTATTCAGATGTCGGTGCAGCAGTTCACATTGCGGTATGTATGAGTGAAGAACTGAGGAAATTTGATGCAGTGTTTCTGGCATGTGTGCATGACAGGATCTACTGTTAAGACAAGTTATAGCTTTTTCAAAAGTGTAAGGGCATCTAAGAAAAATTAAGGATTTTATGCAATAAAGGAGAGCAAAATCTGGATATGAGAAAAATGATTTAGGAATTGTTTGCAAACAGAAGTCTGAAATGTTTGATTCCTTATATAAAATTTAAATATTGATTTACCATGAATAAATAGGCTACTTTGTTGAATCACCTTTCATTTCAAGCACTGGTTCTAGTTCATATTAGTATGTTTATACAAGGTTTTTATGAACAGAGACAGATTTTTTTTAACTGCTCAAGCAGTAAGTTTTGATAGCGAGTATATTTGAAAAGCACTTTTACATCATTTTAATTTGATGAAATGGTGTAGGCTTTAAATAGAGTTGTTGTCCTGCTGCTCAAGTCTAGTTTATTTTGCAGGATCAAACCTTTTTTTTAGAACAATTTTATCCGTTCTCTCTTTTTTTTTGCAAAGGCTATATTCTTTCTTTGCATTTTATTTCCTGTAGTAGATATTTTCCAGAAATTAATATTAAATTAAAATGTAAGTTCATATTTTTTTAGCTCTAAATGAGTTGTATTTTATTTATGGCAAAATGTTCGTAAATGGTGCAAACCTCTGATTTAGGAGGATAGATTTAGGTGAATAGCTTGGAAGTTGCTTATTTGGACCATACTGTCATGATCTTCTGCCCCAGTTTTTTTTGGTTCTGTTCAAATTACTTCTTAGTTTAATTATTCTTTTTGGTGGTTATTCAGTTATTTCCAATTCAGCCTTTTTCTTTCCTCTAGTTTCATTTTGCCATTAATTGTTTACAGTTGTCTTTAGATTATCTTTCCCATGGCATCATCGTTATTTTAAGTTATCTGCAGTCCCTTCCCCTATCCTCTATTTTCCCCTTGCACTGCATGAAAAGTGAGATTTTCGTCCCCATAAACTCCCGTAAACTCCCGCAGATCTCCCTGATTTTCGTCAGTTTCCGACAATTTGCAACCCGTGCTTGTCCGCGTTTGTCGTGCCACAAATTGTCGGAAACGGACTCTGACGTATGTGGAGAGCGATCAGCTGTACTAATGGCCCTAATTAGCATATGAACGCAGCAAACCCGCGCGGCTGGCCAGGTCTGGCTTGAATAACCTACTCAGTATTGGCTGAAACCACTATTCTCAAACAAGTGAAATCGCTCGTGATTGGCAGCAAAACCACACGTGGCCACGCCACGCTTTAATTTTCTTACTGAGTATTGGACGGAACCACTTCTTTTAAACAAGTAAAGTCGCTCGTGATTGGTTGGCATATATATATATTTACATATAAATTTACATATATATATATAGCCTATATATATATATTTATTCATTCATATATATTTATTCATTCATATATTTATTCATTCATATGCTGTGTATTTATGTTATCCTACACTACTACACAATTATTAGGCTACCATCAAGGACATGAATGAATTTATACAGGAAATGAACATTTGCCAGGAAGCTGTTTATGCAAAGAAAGAGCTTTATTAAAACACACACAACTATATATAACGCGTATCCAAACACATGCGTATCTAAAAATTACAAGTCCGTGAACGGTCCGTTTGCCTCCTCGGGGTTGGAGGTAACTGGCAGCATTCCCTCCGAGGCAGGTCCGATGTGCAGACGCCTACTGTGCGTGGCCCTGTACTTCGGCATCGCTTCTAACCGGGACTGCAGCTTAACTGAGTTCAGTGAGATCCGGCCTACGAAATGGCGGCGACCGTACAATCCACCCAGAGACACCGCCAACGACGCCATCTTCTTCGTCAGACATGAGGCCGACGGTGGCGGACTTCCAGAGTTCCACTTCCTCATCTGCTAGCACACTCTGCCTCGCTTTCAGCAGCTGAAAAAAAAAACAATGAATCAGCGCACTGCGTATGGACACAACACATCTATCAATGCACCTGAAAAATAGTCACCAAATAAAGTCTTACCCTCTTTCTTCTGGCCCGACTCCGAGCAGATTGCTTGGCAGCCTCCGCACGCAACGTGTTGGCTTGCTGCGTATATCTGAAGCTCCTGCGTACCGTCTCAAAATACGTCTTACAGGCAGCTGGAAAACAATTAAATGAGAGTGGTATGAATAAAAAATCAAACGCAAGTCACAGTAACAAGGAAGGAGAAAACATTAAAACAAGTCACTTACACACAATGTCGTCTTTATCAACATCGTGCAAATCTGGACTTGCTGATATGGCTCCGAGCAAATAGGAGGTCTGTGAAAACAAAATGTACAGCTATGATCGGTATCCATCCGTATCCATTGCCTTTTACCGCAGAATGAAAGCATATTCTTTAAATCTTACCCTTGCTCCGGTTCATAGCGCCTGCAATTATTCTCCGAGTTGTGAAGACGGCGTACTGCTTCCTGTGAATCACAAAAAATACACTTTAATAAAGCTTGTTCTTGCAAGGCTACTATTAGCCGTAGCTTTAGGCTAGGCTGTTATTAGCCGTAGCTTTAGGCTAGGCTGCTATTAGCCGTAGCTTTAGGCTAGGCTGCTATTAGCCGTAGCTTTAGGCTAGGCTGCTATTAGCCGTAGCTTAGGCTAGGCTGCTTTTAGCTTAGCAGGCAGTAATCGAACATATATTTACCGCTAGCTTCTCTTCTTTGAGTTCGTCTTGTTCGATGCAGAGTCGCCATCGCGTCAAAGAGGAGTTTTACCCCGAAATCCCACATACTCTGCTCCAGACCGCCTGCACAAAGCAAAGCATACATCCTTCTTCTTCTTCCTTCTTCTTCTTCTTCTGTAGTTTTATGGCGGATTGGCAGGCCAAAGTAAAAGGTGCATTTCCGCCACCTACTGATCTGGAGTGTGGAGTGCACAATTTTGGAAGACTGCACTATACCCAAAAAAAAAAAAAAAAAAAAAGAATCCTATAAATAAATCCTATTAATTGTTCCTGTATCTTTTAGATATTTGAATAATATTTCATTAACTCTTGTTTGTCTTATCTCGTTTCCTAACAATGCTTTTATTGAATTCCCATTAATCCCTATTTTTCTCAACTCTTGCATGAACTTCATTCTCTCCCTTACATACGCAGTACACTCAAAAATAATATGTTGTACTGTTTCTGGATCTCCGCATTTGTCACAATTTCCTGTTTCATGTTTCCCTATTTTAAAAAGACTGTAGTTTAATGCTGTGTGACCTATTCTTAGCCTTGAAATAATTATATCTTTTTTCCTATTTCCATATCTTTTCCTCTCCTTTCCAATAAACTTTTGAATCTGATACAAATGTCTTCCTTTTGACTCATTATTCCATATTGTTTGCCATTTCTTTCGAGTTTCAATTGTAAACAATGTTTTCATTTCTGATTTACTTAAAAATACATTCATTTCTATTTGCTGATGATTTAATGCTTTCTTTGCTAGCTTGTCCGCTTTCTCATTTCCATCTACACCCACATGTGCTGGCACCCAGAGAAAGTATACTAGTATTTTTAACTGCCTTATTCTAAATAGACTTCGCAATACTTCAAATATTAAATCTTGCCTAGTTTCAGATTTTCCACTTAGAAGACTATTTAGCGTAGCCATTGAGTCGGTACATATTACAGTTCTTAGTGGTTGAACGTCTTCGATCCACTGTAGTGCTAATATGATAGCTAATACTTCAGTTGTAAATACTGACACATGATTAGATATTCTTTTTGCAATTTTTATTTTGAATGTCGGAATGTATACTGCTGCTGCTGTTCTTCCAGACTCTGGCTCCTTAGACCCATCTGTATATACCTGTAGAACTGAATAATATTCTTTACTTAAATGTTGTTGTACTATGATATCAGTTGGTGTATTTTTCCCCCGTTTATTCATTATTTTTTGTATTTGTAAATCGATCACTGGTGTAGAAAACATCCAAGGGGGAATTGCCAGTATTGGAACAGTTGGGGTTATTACATAATCTTTCAAATTATTATTTCGTTATATTCATATTCCCAACAATCTTTCAGAAGAAGTCTGCCTGGATGATTTTCTTTATGTCCTTTTACACTAGCCCAATATCTCATTCTCAGTTGAGTCCTTCGTTGTTCAAGTGGCATTTCTCCCAATTCAACTAGTAATGATACTACTGGAGATGATCTAAATGTTCTAAATGCTAAATACGTAAAGCCTGATTTTGTATAACTTCTATCTTATTAAGTAAGGTTTTATTCACAGAGCTATAAACTATACTACCATAATCTATGTTTGACCTAATCACTGCATAATAAATTATCTTCAAAGACTGACAGCTTGCTCCCCAATCAGCTCCTGACAAGCATCTTAACACATTTATTCCTTTTTTGCATTTTTCTATTAATTTCTGAATATGAACTCCAAAACTTAATTTATAGTCCATCCACACACCTAAATATCTCACTACTTTCACTTGTTCCAGCAGGTAACCGTACATTTTGATATTTAAAGTAGGATTTTGTTTTTTATTTGAAAAGCATATTGCATACATCCTCCGCTGTAGAGAGCATGCGCGAGATTAACCAGGGTTTCCGCGGATCAATAAAAATAATACAAAATTCATTCATTTTTTTTTTTAAATCAAGGCCTTAATTGGCACTAAAATTATTTAAATATGTTTATCGAAGTATTTATAATTCTTTAATAAAAAATGCTTATAAAAACAATTTCGTCAGATATATTATATCGCTCCAGGCGGAGAAAAAGCTAGAGGATATATATATATACGTATATATTTGTGTGTGTGTGTTTACATACATACAGGAGTCATGGAACTGTGCTTCCAGCTCCTTCATATTTCATGTACACTAATAACTTGTGTACATGGTTCTTGTTGATGGCATTAAAATCATTTCTAATAACATTAAAATAGCATTAAATTAGAGTCACTCATTCCTGTATGAACCCTGTGAGCGCTTAATTTAATATGACATATTAAAAAAATCCCACCATCATCCAGCATATGTTCAGTTTCTGCCCAAATATATATATATATATTTGTAGATTTTTGTAACGGGGATAAGGATAATTCAAAACTGCTTTTTTTGAATGAACTTGTTCGCTACTCCCAAACTCAGCATCTCTTTTCATTCCTGTAATAAGAAGTTTCTTTTGAATGGATTTGATTAAAGTTTAAGTCCCTCAGTATAAAATAAATATTTTGATGGAGATGAGAAATCTGCTTCCTGGTTGGTGAATAACCAATAGTTTGGATCCAATCATTTAAATAAACGGTGTTAGTTTTTTTTTTTTTTTATATAAAAATTGTGCTATAATTTCTCGTCACCGATCTGTTGCTGCTATATTTTAATTTGACGAACCGGAATTTGTCGATGTTCTTTTTCCTGTTTGGTGCGATTGCAATTGCGGATCTTGACCTAGCCGGACCTTATGACCACAGTGTACCAATCATCTGATGGCTACTTCCAACAGGATAATGCGCCATGTTATAAAGTGAATCATCTCAGACTCATTTCTTGAAACCTTTTCACTTAAGTAATTGTGAATTGAGCATATTGACAGACAACATTTTATTTTTTTATCTTAAATGCAATTTTTTTTTTAATAATTACTGCTCTAAATGTATTGCTCTGTCAGCTAAAGATCTGTTTTGGTCTTTATACTTTAAATAAATCAATTCAAGCTAAAATGTAAGAGGCTATACTGAGCCTGATCTCTTTGTATCAGAGATTTTCTTACCTTTTAGAAAAATGTCCCTTGGAGTAAAACCCCCCCTGCAACCCTGATTTGCATTTGTATAGCTCACAGCATGTTCATTTACATGTTAAAGCCTCCCCTAGAATTCCATGGGGGGGAGGCATGAGGGGAACACTGCCTAAGAAAGTCCACGTCAATTTCTGACAATTTACGGGAGTTTTCGGCAAAGCCTGCAAATTGCCGTAAACTGCCGCTAACCTGAAGTTCCAAGACAATCTACAGTGCCGCATATTGACGAAAATCCCACTTTTCATGCAGTGTTGGTTATTCTGTATTTTCTAGTCATTAGTTTAACTCCCCTTTAGCTTTATTTGAGTTCTTTCCGTTCCTTATATTTAAGCACTGTTGTATTCCCTGGTTACTCTCTGTTCCTCCTAGCCCCTCTCTCCTTTACACTTTGCTCCCTTCTAGCTTCTTCTGTCCACACCTGCTCCTAATTAGTAAATTACTCCATTCGTTGTTCTGTTTGGGATATATACTCCACCCCTGCAGTTAGTCTTTGCTGGATCATCTTCATTTCCTCCTTAAACTTTGTGTTACCTTTGTTCTGGTGCCTCTGTTACCTGGTTGGTTATTTCTATGCTTCTGTTGCCACCACCCTGATCAAATCTGCAAGACCCCACCTCTGCCTCCATATTTGATTGCGGGTCCTCTACAAACTTCAACATAACTTGACACATACTCTTTCAATTCTTTGGACCATGGACTTAACAGAACTCCAGAGTAATTTGAAATCCTGGGATATTGCTAAAAGTAGTACAATTTAAGTCAAACTTTCTGATTTCTTACATTGAACCTTTTTTCACTTCAGTTATGCAGTTCTTTTTGTTAGTCTCTCATCTCAGAGTCATGCAAATACATTGAATTGCGTAGGTGTATTATTACCAAATGTGTAAAAGATGAAGGATTTGTCAGGCACTTTATGTTCTGTTGATTCAAAACAAGGAAAAATTGAGGTGCAATTCACAAGGCAGTGCTTTTCCAGCTTTTCAACAAAGAGAATTAGGTCAGATATAATTAGATTTTCAGATCAATTTGGGTTATTTTTTTTCTATTACATGTCAAGCAACGCCTGCATATAAAAACACTTAAACAGGTATAAATACATTATTGATTACAATGTATGTTGTAGGAAATAATAACAATAAAAACTCTTAATGTGGCAGTTAAAGTAATCAAAGGAAGCAGAAACATGTAAAAACATATCTGGGCAAATAATTAAAAGAGTAACATATATTTGTCCATATCGGTGCATGAATCAGAGCCAAAATGTGATTGCGTTAATCATATGTGCTAATGACCTGATGCCAGGCCGATGATAGACACAGTTACAAGCTGACAGACAAGCAGACACATGGATGAACAGACCGATAAACTTAATTGGCAATGACTGCATCTGGCATGAAGATCTTGACAACTTTCCAGCTTGAGGTGTGCCTACACATGCACAGGAGTCTATGTGTTTCTAAAGGTGTGCAGCATATGGAAATGGAGGGATTACGTAAGTCTCTAAAGAAGAAGCCGCTCCAGTAGAGGCATGTCCTCTTAACTCATGGTATCTATTATTTCTTCTATCTCCCCTCTCCATTCCAATCTCTCTACACTTTGAATATATCGTAGAACCCCCCCCCCCCTCCTTTCAAAGCCTTTTTTCATGCCTCATCTTTACTTTGTTAAGCCTACCTAAGCAGAGTTCATATTTGAATATTTGCACATGTTGTGGATTTGTGGTCAAATTTAGACTAAAGAAGGCACACTGTTATACACATCTGTTTTTTATATATATATTTTATATGTCCTTGTTCATATTTTACTTAGTTTAACCACGAGTCTCTGTTAAAATGTATTTATTCTGGTGAATTAGTACAGTCACTTTTGGAAGTTTTCAACAGTAAGTGTTTGGGAATCAAGTGCTTTGGGAATCATTTAAACATTTTCAGCAAGGTGTTGTCAGTTCTGTTTTAAAGTGCCAATTCACAACATGTCATCTCAAGACACACGATTGAGAGAGTTTCATTAAGACATGCAGACAGATTGGATAAAAGTTTTCTATTTAAATAAAACCACTAATTACATTGAGCCACTGAGTATGCAGGATTCGCACCTCCTGGATGTGTATGTAGTGATAGTAGACATTTGTTTGCATTGTGTAGTTGATTGCAGGAATCCGTTACCAGTGTTGGGCACGTTACTTTGAAAAAGTAATTAGTTATAGTTACTAGTTACTTCTCCCAAAAAGTAACTGAGTTACTAACTGAGTTACTCCACAATAAAAGTAACTAGTTACTAGTAAAAGTAACTATTGCGTTACTTTTGCGTTTCTCGCCCCCGTAACCCTCACCACCCAGCCCCCACCTTCTCGCGGTGTGTTTCCAAAGCCAGCTGAATAGAGTGGATGACAAAGACAAGAACCTGCAGAGAGTTTAGCATTTAGACTTAGACTTAGACTTAGACTTCTTTATTTGTCATTTTGTATGCACAGGGTGCATACAGAACGAAATTGCGTTACATACAGCTTATGAACGTTGCATTGATATTTCACAATGGCACGAGTTATAGAAAAATACAAAAAGTGCAGCAGTGGTCAAAGTGTGAACAGTGCAGAGGATAAGAGACAGTGTGCAAGTTGCAGTGGTTCAGTGCAAAATGGCATTTGTGCAAAAAATGCGTTATTGAAAAATACAATGAGATGAACAATTTAAAGGGCTAAAAGTTAAAAGTTCAGCAGCATTTGATGCCCGATAATGTGCAATAGGTGCAGAGTTCGGATTGTGGATCAAAGGTTCAACAGTCTGATGGCAGTGGGGAAGAAGCTGTTGCACAACCTGGTGGATCTGCAGCGGATGCTGCGGAACCTCTTTCCAGAGGGCAGCAGGGAGAACAGTCCATGGTGGGGGTGTGAGGGGTCTTTGATGATATTACGGGCTCGGGACACACAGCGCTGTGATGAAATGTCCTTAATGGAGGGAAGAGGAGCCCCAATGATTCCTTCCGCTGTCCTCACCACCCTCCTCACATTCTTCCATTTATTGCAACTCAACGTAAATTACATCTTGTGAAATTAATAACTGGGGATGTCTAATTCTGAAATCCTGTGTGTTTGGGTTGTTATATATACTGCAACATCTATCTATCCATCTATCTATCTAGATGTATACTCTGCGTGTGACATAAAATATGGATCTCCATCCCTGCCACAAAGGCCATCAAATAATGTTTAAAATAAAAAATACAGTAGGTTGAAAAGGCAGAGTATCCATCCATCCATCCATCCATCCATCCATCCATCCATCCATCCATCCATCCATCCATCCATCCATCCATCCATCCATCCATCCATCCATCCATCCATCCATCCATCCATCCATCCATCCATCCATCCATCCATCCATCCATCCATATTTCTCCCTTTCATTTGATCGTTCACGCTCTCCATAGTTCTCCTGTGGCGCGAGCACAGGGCGACTGTTGCGCGCCTTTAGCAAGCATGCGCATTTCCTGTCGCTTGCGCGGTGAATCGTGCCGCCTGCACTGTGCGGAGATGCAGAGGAAACCGTATGTGATGGGGAAACGCAGCTCGACGTGACACCGGTATTTCCATGTGGAAAACGCTGTTTGCTGCTGGATCCTCCTCACTCTCCATCTCTCTGAGTGTGCTGTACGTTAACACCCGCCAGCAGAAACACCCACCTACCCAACTGACAGACGGAATCTCCCTATACATCAGCCATTCTCATCCTCCCCTCTCTCATGACAAGGCGCACACCTCTGGATGACCTAAAAAATAATCTTTAATATCTCTTAAACAAAAGTTGCACAAACAATAGTTTTTTTCTGCACAAATCTGCACTAACGTTGCACTAACCATTCAGTCTATTTGCACAGTTTTTTGACGTGGGTGGGGTGTCAGCTTCACGCAGCTGCGCACGAGTCCCATCATGAAAAAAGGTTCATTGTGCGACCTGAGTAACGCGCAGTAACGGGGTGTCTGCAATGGTAACTGCGTTATAGTTATAGTCAAAGTAATTAGTTAGATTACTCGTTAATAAAACAAGGTAACGGCGTTAGTAACGGCGTTACTTTCAACGCCGTTAGTCCCATCACTGTCCGTTACACTGAACATGTATTCAACAACTGTAGAGAAGAAAAACTCAGTTTCGATAGCAGAAACCTCTAGCAGAGCCAAGCTCAGTTGAAGCATCCTTTTGCTCACGGGGGCCTACAGGGGGGTAAACGCAACAAGTAGACAAAACGAACATAGAAAAGCTGAACCTACTTTTAAAAATTCTAAGAACCACTAGTAAAACTGATAATTGACATTGAGGTGCTGTGTTAGAAGCGAAAAATGAACTATCAAATCTTGTATGTAAGCTTGACGTGATTATTAAGGTGATTATAAAAATGAAAAAACCTGATAAAAGCAGGTAATAAAGCAAATAAAACAGTTGGATCACAACCTTAAATTAATTATACCTTAGTTCCCATTTTACCTTCAACACTCAAAGTTGGTTCTAAACAAATGGGTTTTTAACTTAAGGAACTCAGGCTTTCGGGACTTTTAAAGTCTTATTTGAATTTGTTCCACATAATTGGAGCATAGGAACTTAATGTTGCTTCTCCATGTTTGGTTTTAGTTCTAGGTGTACTAGTATGCTTGAACTAGAAGACCTAAGTGATCTGGGAAGTTGATAGACTGGTAACAAATCTGTTATGTACTGAGGTTCTGATCCATTCAGTGATTTATAGAATAACAGAAGGAATTTAAAGTCAATTATCTGAGCTACAGGTAGCCAGTGTAAGGACTTCAGAACTGGGCGGATGTTAGTTCTAGTGAGAACACCGGCAGCTTCCTTTTGGATCAGCTGCAGCTGCCTGTTGGACCTTTTTCGAGGATGCTGTTTCAGAAATGGATTCTACTAACGAACAATGATCAATCAAATACATTTTTCCATCATTGTGTATTCAGTTGGAGACAATTATGGCACATTCACATATTAATCTGTTCCAAGCATCTAACCAATGCTCCAATGGTTTTGCATTTAATGGTGATATTAAGATCAAAGCTGCTTGTCATTTGCATAGTTATGCTAACTGATCTTGTTGTTCGCTATAATCTCAACTAAGGTGAACATATAGATGTTGAATAGGAGGGGCCCCAGAATGGAGCCTTGAGGAACCCCGCATGTGTTTTTTCTGGTCTCTGATTTACAGTTCCCTACTGACACATAGAAATCTCTGTTCTTCAGGTAGTATTTAAACCAATCCAGCGTGGCACCACATAGGCCAAACCAGTTTTCCAGATGCTCTAATAGAATCAATTGATAAACAGTATCAAACGCTGCACTGAGGTCCAGTAATACCAGCACTGCTGTTCTTCCACAGTCTGCATTTATACGTATGTCATTGAACACCTTAACCAGGGCAGTCTCTGTACTGTGGTTGGCACGGAAACCTGATTGATAGACATCAAAGCAGCTGCTGATTTTTATGAAGGCATTTAACTGTTGAAACCAACTTTTTCAATAATCTTGGTTTGAGGTGGGCCTGTAGTTTTGCAGGACCAATTTGTCCAAGCCTCTCTTTTGGTTTGATTATTGCTGTTTTTAACAACTGGGGGAAAACTAGTGTTAGGCTATTTTTGTCTTCTTAATTCCCACATCACCTCTGAGCCTTTCTGTAAGAGTATTGTGATAAACTGCATCAAATGCAGCAGTGAGATCTAACAAGACAGGCACAGACAAAAGTGAGATTAAGTTGTCAAGAAGCTGAGGCCATGGCTAAGTTACAAGTTAAAATTTTTAGAGGAAGCTAATTATATTGATAACTGATTTTTTTATTTTAATAATATCTATTTTTTATAATATAATCAAATTTTTTTTTATTAAATTATTTTTCATTCATTTTTATGTAATCTATTGTTAAAAAATGACTAAAAAAACTAATTAAACCTAAATGCTTTCAGTGACTAAAGTTATTGTTTAACAAGAAAATTGATATACCACGTACATTTCTATATTACGTACCCTTCAGTATATTAAATGAAACCTGTGCTAAACTCGCTCTCTCCTGTGAATTTGAGTGCTTAAACATCCTAAGCAATAGCACAACTGACTGATGTTGATACATTACCATTAAAGTGTCTGTGGAAAACTTGAAGTTTTGTTAGTTTCCTCTGTCACAGTGGGTATTTTTTTTTATACCAATGTGTTCTTTAAACAATAGCAACACCATGAAACCCAGACAATAAGTTCCTTTTGGAACAACAGAAGTATTTTCATTTGAGTTACTTGTGTGTATTCTTGTTTTTGGTTGCTATCTTTGGACATTGCTTGGCATAAGAACCACTGACACTGTAGTGCTGATTATTTTCTATATAATCAAAAACTGAAGCAGTGTTTGTTATAGATACAAAACTGACTCCAGAATAAGCTCCCAAAGTCATGCACATGGCAGATTTAGATGTTTTGCTAAAAGCAGTTTTAATTTTATGCCTCCTCAGGTTTGATTAATCTTAAAATAAGGTTATAATAAAACCTGCAAATGCCATTGCATTACAGTAATGTTGTGTTACCTATCCTTGTAGCTAATCCTATTGACCTCATAAAGACTCTGGAGTTTTCGGAGAACATGGAGGGCGTGTCCTTGGAAGCAGGACTGTGCACCAGCAGGAAAGGACGAGAGGAGACCGACCTCTCGTTTAAGATCAATAAGAAGATCCAGCTGAGCGCTCCCACCAAGCAACTCTTTCCAGGTTTAGTTTTGATAAAACTCCATGTGGTTTATTTAGTGTTGAAAAAGTTAAACCAGTTTCATAATTGCTTTTTTTTCCTTTTCTCTCACCCACCCATCCTCCAGATTTAGCCTTTCCTGTAAATTTCTCACTCATGACGACAGTTAAAGCTGTAAAAGGATCACAAGTCTTTCTTCTCTCCTTGTATGACACCCAGGTATATACTGGAAAATACATATGCTCAATTCACACTGTAGTATAGTTAGTTTTAAAGATTTTAGTTTGAATTGGTGGAGTTTTTACAATAATGATTTAGTGTATTAGATATAAAGAACAACTTTTATAAACAATTCAATGTAAAAAGAAAAAGAGCAGCTTTTCCGTGCCCATGCAAAGTATTAATCTGGTATGACAAAAAAAAAAAAATGTATTTCCTTGAACCTTTCTGTTTCTGGTATTCCTCAGGGAACACAGCAGTTGGGTTTAGAGCTTGCTCGCTCTCCTGTTTTCCTGTATGAAGATCATGAGGGTCAGCCGACTCCAGAACTTTACCCCACCTTCAGAAAGATTAATGTGGCTGATGGCAAGTGGGTAACTACACGGGCATCTACAAGCACACTTTTTGTTGCATTTCTTTGTTCAACACAGAGCTTTTTAACTAATTAAAAAAAACAATACATACAATATTTTTTGCATGCAAAATGTAAGACAGATGGAGTTCCTTTTCTCCTTTGCTCCCAGGTGGCACAGAATCGCATACAGCGTGGAGGGCCAGTCAGTAACCCTCTACCTAGACTGTGAGAAAGTGGAGACTCTGGACCTGCTCAGAGGTCCTGATCCCCATGTCAGCACTGATGGAGTTACTGTGTTTGGAACCCGTCTGCTGGATGAGGAGGTTTTTGAGGTGAGCCTTACCATTAATTAATAAATCAAATAGTTTACAATTATAGATATATGTTAAAATATAAAAAGACAATGTTGCAAAACTACTTGTTCTTTTGAATCATCCCATGTATTTGTAATGTTTTACTTGATTGTATATAATATGTGGTGCATAATTGTGTAGTAAGAGGAAAATGATGCACAACTTTTAAAGTTCTGTTGCAAATAATAATCTTGACAGTAAAGATGGGCTAATTAGCCAGTCTTTCTATGTATCTTTTGGTACGTCACACTACGGGCTACATGGATATGGGTTACAAATATTTGGGGTAACAGTTTTGCACTTTCAGAAGATTGAGTTCTGAAGTGATCTTGTACAGTGCAACTATGAAGAATTCAGACTGGAGGGAGAGTATCTCTGAACAAGATATAGACCTTTGAAATGCGATTTAGGACTAGACTTTGACTAAGCCATTCTACCACATTTAAAACACGTATTTGTAGACGTTGCTGTACGTTTAGGGTTGCTATACTGCTAAAGGTGAACTCCCTCTATACCATAAGGATTTTGCATTGTCTAACCTTTTTCTTCCTGTATTGATCCATGTCCTTATCCATGTCCCTGTCAATAGTGAGCAGGTTAACTATCCCTGCAACATGATGTTAGCATCAGCATGTTTAATTGTAGTATTCAAGGTGACATGTATTTAGCCAAAAGCTACATTCTAGTTTCATATGACCAGAACACCTTGTGGTAAACTTCAACTGCTTGTGGTCAATAAATCATGATCTTAGTCCCACATAAAAGTTGACCATTACTTCGCCATTCTATCGTCTTTGGTTTGTAACAGGATCCAAATTCAGACGATAATAGGAAGAGGTGAGGTGAATACATAAAGAAGTTG
The DNA here is from genome assembly GCF_016077235.1 of Cyprinodon tularosa. NCBI lineage: Eukaryota > Metazoa > Chordata > Actinopteri > Cyprinodontiformes > Cyprinodontidae > Cyprinodon > Cyprinodon tularosa. Next base: position 2,404,168 of record NW_024038778.1, on the reverse strand, counting down.
ATAATAAAAAAGGGTTTCAGTTAAATAGAAGGTACTGGGCATTGGGCATAGACAAAATAAATGGTAATGACAAAGATAGAGACAGACTAAACCATCAATGAAAAGAGAAAACCAGGCAGCTTATACACAGTGAAGAGTGAGGAGAGGAGGCATGGAGAGCAGGTGTGAATAATCATATACGTATGAGAAACAGATGAGCAGAAGGTTAAGGCAGGGAGCTGAGGATGAGAGAGCTTTATAAAAACAGGAGCTGTTCTGAGAAACACAGAAACACTGGAAAGCATCTTACAAAGACATAAAGGTTGAATACAAGGGTAAATTACTAAGTAAATCTTAGATTGAACTTTAATCAGAAAAAGTCAGAAAAAAAAGGATAACTGAAAATAAAAATGGTAACAGTGAAAGATCATGAACCATTCTAAGCATTTATCTAATTTAACTGAATTATGTATGTGTACTCAGCATGCTATCCTGCAGTTTGTTTGAATCCAGTTGATGCTGAGGTTAGCAGTTTTCTTCTACTTTTAGAGGACTAAATTAGACCTCACTTTTGACCAATCTGACTCACATATTGTGGAAATGTATCTTGATAATGGCACATTTCAGCTAATTCCAGGAAATCCCAAGGTATTCCCAGACCAGAAGAAATATATAGTTGATCCAGCTAGATCTAATCTAGGCTCTGGCTGCCTTCCAGGGAAATCTGCCAAAAAAACTCCCAAATATGGACCCTGGAGGCATTCTAGTAGGGTCCCTAAACCACATTAGACTTTGAGTTTGCTGTGTTCATTGAGGTGCATCATTGCAGATGTGGCTTCCTACGGCTAGGAACTGCTCCAAGTGATGGAACTCTTAACTATTTCTTCTGTTTTTAATGTAATCTTGATTTAATCTGCATGTCTGCATCACACTGACAGACCAAAACACTTCAAAATTGCACCATTTGTATTTAATGCTCTGAACTTCCATATCGATGTGTTTTTTGCACCATGTTTTTTCTCTAACACTGTTTACATTTGATCTATGCTGCACTTTATGGAATGGAAATGTTATGAAAAGCTTTACAAGACGAAATTTCGTTTTGTATATACTCTGTGTATACAAAATGACCATAAAAGTTGTCTAAGTCTCTAAGTAAGTCATAATATTTTGTACTTTATTAATAATAATAATAAAAAAACACTATTTCACACTATCCCATGAGACTAAGCCATGAGACTTATTAACACTGATATTGTTTGAAGTTATTTCAAATTGATTGTTTTTCCAAGGACCCAGACCTTCTTTTTATGTTTTCATAATTCTTTAGGTTTATTCTTTAGGTTTTTTGTTTGTTACATCACATAACACTAACTTCAATATTATTAAGGCATTAAAGGGCTGATACAGTCTGTGGATAAACTATTTTTCAATCTGTACATAACAGACAACTTTGCAAATGTTATTGGCCTGCTATCACAATGGAACTTTGTTCCTTTGATTTTAGTTGAATCTATGAAAATGACAAAATACCAAACAGTCAGATGTACATCTAACAGTGTTAAAGAACTCTTTACTGACGAAGTGGCAAATAATATAGTAGAAGATGATCGTCTAAATAAGTAGGTCTATGTATCTGCTTATCTTATTCTTTAAAACGTACTTTGTGATACAAATCATTTAGTAGAGAAAGTTATTCTTAGGGCTCCTTTTGGCCGTTTGAATATTTTATGTGAATATGAATATTTTATATTTTATCTTTGTCCTCTATGAAGATAAGCATTCAAAGGGTCCCTAGAAAGTATCTCTAGTTGCAACTGCATTATTAATTGATTTGTCATATAAAAAAGGATTATCCCTCTATAACACCCTCCAGTGGTTATAAGAATGAAATGCAACTTTCTTAGCTTCCACAACCTTTACATGCCAGAGTTCTGGAGTAACATCTCAATGTGAATATTTACTTTTTTAGCTCATCTCTAAGTACCTCATGAACACAGCCCAACCTGCAAGAACACTTTGCTGCTTACATCCCTCTGGATGTTTATGAGTTGGTTCTGGCTTGTTGATTGCACCCTGAGGTTATTTTGACAGACATCAGGTGCAGACTGTGACCTTGAATCGTGTGGAATGGGACATCTGGTCATCCATGCAGCTCCTTGCTGCATTTTGTTCGGACTGCTTATGTATATGCACATGTAAAACAGACAGAGGAATAGATTGTTTTGTGGAAGAAATGCACTGGGACCTCCAGAGACTGAAGCTCTGGAGACGATTAACTGCAGAGCAACAATAAAAGCAGCATGTTGAGCCACTTTGATCTGACTATTTGAACACATTTAAAGATAAAGACATGACAGACATCTGTGTGTGCTTGGTCATTTATTTTATTAATACCATGCTGTTAAATGAGGAATATTTGTGACACCTGCAGGCAATAGTTTGTCTGCATTCCTGATTGTTTAGGGTTTTCTTATGTGTCTTTTTGCTTTTGAATAGGGACAAATCCAGCAACTGCTTCTAGTCGATGATCCCCGAGCAGCAGAAACCTACTGCCAAGACTACATCCCAGACTGTGATTCAGCTTTACCCTATGAAAGCATTTCAATAGAGACTGAAGAGGTATGTTTCCTTCATTCAAATGGTAGAATTAAGATGCTACTGGTGTACTTTGCAAATAGCCGGGTGCATCTCAGAGATTACATTTTCTAAAATATCTTTTATTTTTTATACTACTGGCTTTGACTATAATCAAAGAAAGATGATGTGGCTTCAGTGTTTCGTTGCTGTGGATCAATGCTCCCGCTTCTATGAAAAGTTTGAGATCACTTCCTTCTGTTGCTGTTTTATTCCCCATCTGGCTTACAACTCCACACACACTTTTAATTTGGCTTAGCTTTTTCTCTGAGGCCTTGCCAGAACTGTATTTTACAAAAGGAATCAATGGTCAAATTTAAGAGAACAGTGATTTAACGGCATATTTAATTATTTTTACAACATTATTTTGTCTATACTTTTGACATATAGCTCAAAATGGTTAAATTCAAATTAACACTGTGTAACTCTTGACCTAAGTATATTAAATTATGATATTTCAGGGCAACATGAGCATGCTATGTGCAGGCTTGACTCCTTTAAGATGCGCCTATGTAACTTGAGAGGGTCGGATCCATCTGTGAATGATTCATGTGACCCAGAACACTGCTTTACGACTGTCTGGGCTCCCCTTAAATATAAGAGCTACCTATGCTTAAGATGCTGATAGTCAACAAAACAGATATGAAATGTACGTGATCAGGCATATTTATGGTTCTTAGATGTAGGATTTAACGTGGCCTCATTTTTAAAAATAACTCCATGACTACTCAATAGTGGTCTTCTATTGGATTATAAAACATGGAGGGAAAGTTTTGCAGCAATGCAGTTACTAGTTGCTTTTAGGGCAGCTAACCCTGAAGGTCAAAGGTCTAGCTCCCCTAGTGGCTGAAAGTTATACAGTGTTTTTTATGTTCTGTCCAAAAAAAAACAAAAAACAAAATGTCGGCTATCAAAAGTTGCAAGAGAGTGTCATGTATTGTCTGGAATGCTTAGCTTTGGTATCAGTGCATAACACCATGGTAATATGGTAATCTCAAAATCATTTACATAAAGTTCATATCATTAGATGAAGACATAAAAGGTGATTTAACCACTGTGAGGAGAGTGTGGAGAAATGTTTTTAAGAGCAGGGGAGAATGGAGACTGGGATAAAATAAGTATTCAAGATGCCTCGGCTCTTAAAAATAATTTTTTTAATCTATTGTTCTGTTTCAAAACTAGCTTTGGTATGTCAAGACTATCTTAATAAGTCATGCTGTCTTTGTTAATTTTGGGTGTTTGGAGTATTTGAGAGAAAATTTAAAAAAATGTTGCAAACCAGTTTTCCCTAATTACAGTATGAAATGGCCTGTACGGGCTTAACCTGACAGAGACCTGACAGACGTGCATCAAATGGTGAGATTTAAAAGCACTATGTGACAAACCTGGCGTGTGGGGCATTGACCTGCGTGGTAAATGGATGCATATGACTGAAAATTGTTCAACAACAAAACTCCCCAATTTTCTATAGGTATCCATTCAATGTGCAATTTCTGCTCTAGATCTAAACAACATTGTCCCCCTGATGCACATAGCGCTCTATTTTTCCCGCCAACCTTATCAATCCTTGCAGTAATCACGATGTTTTTACTTTCTTTCATAGCATTATTTGTACTTCACTTAGGAATTCAAAAGCTGCATTACTGTATAGCAGCAGCTAAAACCCTTTCTAAAGTAACATTTTGCATGACATTTCATTTGGCCCTTTAAGCTCTTTTCAAGCTAAAGCTTGTGAAGGATCATAATAAGATGGCAACTTTAGCTAAACCTATCTTGACTTAAATACTAAAATATGTCCCTACTGCAGCCATTTATCATGGGTAAAAGTGCAGAACAATTATTTGAAGACTTTTCTAATTTAATGACAAAGAACCATTTGTGAAACATCTACAGATGTTTTGTTTTTTGGAGCAATAATTCTTAACATGCATACACTGCAAAAAATGTATATCTAAGTAAGACATTTTTTCTTAAATTAAGTGCATTTTTACTTGAATTGAGCAGGTTAGTGAGAAACTTTTACATTTAAAATAAGAAAACACAACTGCGGTCTCTTATTTCAAGTGCATATCATCTAATGTTTTTATTTCAAGGGTAAAAATGCTCATTCCATTGGCAGATTACCTTATTTTCCTACTCAAATGAAGGTTAAATATACTTATTTGAAGAATATTTTTTTCTCATTTTCAGAATGTTTTTGCAGTGTATGCTTTGATGTCATGCTTATTAACATACTTGCCTTTCCTGTTAACAGTTTGACAGATTATTAATTCATTCAGGTTTTTTGTCCCCTGTTTTTATCCTTTTTTTCTGGTCTTTAGGAAGAAGGAACACCTAAGAAACGCATAGTGGAAGAGTTTGACTACAGCGTTTTCTATGATGACATATCAGTGTCCACTGTGACTTCAGGTCCTAATGTAACTGAGTATGAGGTGAGACTTAGTGGGAGGAAACAATGACCAATCAATTTAGTTTCTGTCCCTTTACATAATCCCTCTACTTTTCTTTGCCCTTCATGATTTAAAAGCCTGTAAATGTGTGTTATTCAGTTTATAGAGTACGAGGACTATGACAACACAACAAACTACTACCATGTAAATGAGTATGAGGAGTATGATGAAGAATACGACGATCGCTACGGACCTGCGGAGAGAGAACGGGAGTACTTGCTTAACACTCAGGTGGTGTGAAAGGTTTCATTTATTTAGATTTAAATGATGTCAAAAGCAATTCTAAACAATAATGATCTCTGGAATATATTTTACATCAGAACTTACCAGAGAAAGGACAGAAGGGAGAGCCGGGTTATTTGGGTCTGGTAAGGAGTCACACACACACATAATGGGATTTACAACAACACTAAACATAATGTCTATAAACTAAATTAGGCTTGTAAATGTCAGATACATTTTTAGACATTTTACATACATTTGCCACAAACCCATTAATTAAACCATCAGACTGTATTCTAATGATGTATACGTTTGTACCTTGCTATTACCCGACCTCAGTATTCCAGTAGTGTAACAATAATAATTTCTTTGAGCTGATAACAACCGAAAAGAAGCACTTTTTTATACTTTTAACAAGTCCTATGTTTTGTTCACATAGTTTACCAGTGGATATACACTATATTGCCAAAAGTATTTGCTCACCTGCCTTGACTCACATATGAGCTTAAGTGACATCCCGTTCCTAATCCATAGGGTTCAATATGACGTCGGTCCACCCTTTGCAGCTAGAACAGCTTCAACTCTTCTGGGAAGGCTGTCCACAAGGTTTAGGAGTGTGTTTATGGGAATTTTTGACCATTCTTCCAGAAGCGCATTTGTGAGGTCGCACACTGATGTTGGACGAGAAGGCCTGGCTCTCAGTCTCCGCTCTAATTCATCCCAAAGGTGTTCTATCGGGTTGAGGTCAGGACTCTGTGCAGGCCAGTCAAGTTCATCCACACCAGACTCTGTCATCCATGTCTTTATGGACCTTGCTTTGTGCACTGGTGCACAGTCATGTTGGAAGAGGAAGGGGCCAGCTCCAAACTGTTCCCACAAAGTTGGGAGCATGGAATTGTCCAAAATGTCTTGGTATGCTGAAGCATTCAGAGTTCCTTTCACTGGAACTAAGGGGCCAAGCCCAGCTCCTGAAAAACAACCCCACACCATAATCCCCCCTCCACCAAACTTTACACTTGGCACAATGCAGTCAGACAAGTACCGTTCTCCTGGCAACCGCCAAACCCAGACCCGTCCATCAGATTGCCAGATGGAGAAGCGCGATTCGTCACTCCAGAGAACGCGTCTCCACTGCTCTAGAGTCCAGTGGCGGCGTGCTTTACACCACCGCATCCGACGCTTTGCATTGCACTTGGTGATGTATGGCTTGGATGCAGCTGCTCGACCATGGAAACCCATTCCATGAAGCTCTCTGCGCACTGTTCTTGAGCTAATCTGAAGGCCACATGAAGTTTGGAGGTCTGTAGTGATTGACTCTGCAGAAAGTTGGCGACCTCTTCGCACTATGCGCGTCAGCATCCGCTGACCCCGCTCCGTCAGTTTACGTGGCCTACCACTTCGTGGCTGAGTTGCTGTCGTTCCCAAACACTTCCATTTTCTTATAATACAGCTGACAGTTGACTGTGGAATATTTAGGAGCGAGGAAATTTCACGACTGGATTTGTTGCACAGGTGGCATCCTATCACAGTTCCACGCTGGAATTCACTGAGCTCCTGAGAGCGACCCATTCTTTCACAAATGTTTGTAAAAACAGTCTGCATGCCTAGGTGCTTGAATTTATACACCTGTGGCCATGGAAGTGATTGGAACACCTGATTCCAATAATTTGGATGGGTGAGCAAATACTTTTGGCAATATAGTGTATATACGATTTCCTCCTCGGCTGTAGATAAAAGCAGGTTTAAATGAATAGCTATTTTGATTTTAGCTATTTGCCAACACAACTGCTTCAACTAGATGGAAGCTTGTCCTTTGCATTTTGAGGAGCATTAAAGGGGGGGGGGGGGGGGGGGGGGGGGGGAGAGCTCTCTAGGATGTTAAGGATAATTATTTTAAACAAAAATAATTTTTTTTCCTAAATGTTACTTTTTAAATAAATATTACATTGGTTTGCAAATATGGAGGAATGATACAGCTAAATTGTATCACTGATCAAAAGGAATGCTATTGGTATTTGCACATTTTGTTTTTTGCATAAGTGTAAAAAATAATTTTCTTTTGGGTGTTGATCATTTGCTCCGGAGCCTCTACTCTTTTCACTAAATTAAGCCAAGAAAACATGTATCAGCTATTTAAAATCTCTCAATCAACCATAAAATATTTCTCTCAATGCATTTTAACCATATTTGTTAAGTTCCCAAATAAAAGTGATCCTATTCTAAAATGTGCTTGTTTTATACTCTCATATTACTGTTTAAACCTAGAACAATAATTTTACCTATCCTATCCTAAAAAGGCTTCTTGTTAGATTTTATGGTACTTAAAAAATATATTTTCTCTTACAAATATAAGTTTGCACTTCAGCGCACATAAATATTTCAGAAAGAGAGCAAATTTTGATGGCAGACAGGAGTAAACAGCAAATCCAAAATATCATTTTAAAATAATTATTATAGTGGTGGACAAAGTACTCAACAGTAGTACTTGAGTGAAAGTATTGATATTCATAGTCAAATCTTACTCAAGCACAAGTAAATGTTACTCAGTCAAACATCTACTAAGGTTAAAGTATTGAAGTACTCATTTTTGAAAATATATATTCAAAAGTAAATGCTTCTAAAAGTCATTCAATTACATATCAAATGTTCTAATATCAGTACAAAGAAAATTTCTGTATAATTCTCAGAGTAATTTTACAGAACCTTGTAACTTTGAGAAACCAACTGATGTATTGATGTGTACAACCATTCTCCTACACCACCTGTGAAGAACTTCAGTCTAAAAATGGTACAAAAAATTAGGACAGCTATTTTGATTATTAGTTCTTATGTAAAAACAAACCAAAAAGAAAACAGAAGTTTCTTGATTCTCCTCACAATTTCACTATGAGATAGAAGTTTAAGATGGGATAGAAGTTTAACAATCTATTACCAAAAAGGAACCGAAACTCTGATTCTGAGAACTCATCCTACTAAACAACTTGGCCACATGGCAGCAACTAATGCCGTAATACAATTTATAAACTATAAAGAATATCTACCCTGAGTGTCTCACGTCTGTGGAATGTTATGCAAATCTCCGAGACTGTGGTCTCCAAGTTCAGTCCATCTCTTGCATGTTGAAATAGCATTTCAAGAAAGATAAACATCAACAGCTAATTACAAAGCTAAGCCGAGAAAAAAAGGAACAAGTAACCTGCAGCCTAATGGAAATGTAGTGGAGTAGAAAGTTATAAGTCCCTCCCCCAAAAATGATTTAAGTAAAGTAAATATACTCAAAAAAAGTATTTAAGTAGAGTAATCAAGTAAATGTACTTTGTTACTTTCCACCACTGGATCAGAGGCAAAGCTATTCAAATCAGCCTGACAGAAAAAAATGTCACTCCTAGCAGACAACACATTACGTAACATAACATATAAATTGATTAGATTATCAGTCAATAACAGATTAATTGATATCTTTCAGTCTGGGAGAGGTTACAAAGTCATTTTAAGGACATTAGTGAACCATACATAAAGATCCAGACTCCAAAAGAAAATTCCCCAAAAACACTGTTGGCCTATTTTTTTTAAAAGGATTCTGATGATCCACAACATATAGGAAATATATTGTCAGGACTGTCAAAAAAAATAGTAGATTTTTTAAATTAAGCCATGTTTTATACCAGGTGTAAAACGGATGAGGCATTTCAGGAAAGGAGTTATTGTGATCCAATTTACAAGGTCAAAATAGCATATATGTGGGAGGAAATCTTTTTTTTTTTTTTTTTTTTTTTTTTTTTTACAGCAAAGTATGTGTAAATGGAACTGTTAACTTTTAAAACAATTATAGTCCTTTGTTTTGGTGTTTGTTTTACAGGGAACTCAGATTACAGGACCATATGGACCTCCAGGACCAGAGGTTAGTGACGTTAACTGTGATACTTAAAGTAGAAACACATTTTTCTTCAGGTATAGCATGTGTTTTTTTTTCAGGTTCAGACTTTACAACAACATAGGAACATGTAGGATAGGTTTGCGAGGATAAACAACAATTTTTCTCTACACCGAATGTTTGATCCGCAGGGAGAACCAGGCCCTCCAGGAATCACAGGACCGGTGGGCCCTCGAGGAGACCCTGGAGAGCTGGTTGGTGCTGTAGCCTGTTTGCTCAATGAATGACTGAACATACCATTGTGTCTGTGTAATTGCCCTTATCTCTGTCTTTGCTTTAAGGGCCCTCCTGGGCGGCCGGGCCTTAATGGTGCTGATGGGATCCCAGGTCCTCCAGGAAACATAATGCTGATACCGGTAACAGACAGATATTACTGTGCTCCTATAGGCTCTGCAAGGTGCAGCTGAGCCGCTGTGGCTGCAGTGCTATTACATAATAAAGAAGTCCCTCAGGGTGAATGGAAAAGTTTCAGCATTTTTTCTGAAACATGAGACTGTTAGCGTAATGTAGATGTTCCTCTTAAAGGCAGTAACTATGATTCACTATTTAACCAGATTTAATGGTGTATAATATTTTATTATACTAATTAAATTAAACTACCCTTTACCAAGATTTCCAAGTTTAGTAGCTCTGGATGTACTTAAATCTAACTGTTGCAATCCTGTGTTGAGACAACTTCTTCTCTTTTTTTCCCATTTTATCTCATATTTCTTGTTTCATGTACTTCCACTGTGGGCAGTGTCTTCTTATGGAAATCTTAGCTGCCAGTAGAAAATAATGACCACTAGGAGGAGTGTTGAGTAATACTTTTCTCTGCTATTTAGTTCCAGTCTGGTGGGGACCCAAAGACAGGTGCTATTGTTTCTGCACAGGAGGCTCAGGCTCAGGCCATCCTGCAACAGACAAAGGTAGACAAGCATATTATTATGCTCTGATAATCTCAGATGATTTAAATCAGGCATTTATGAGGATTCATTAAAGGTTAACTTTTTTTCCCTAGCTGGCAATGAAGGGCCCTCCAGGGCCACTGGGTCTCAGAGGAAGACCTGGACCACTGGTGAGTCATCCTGAATGTATTTTAACTTTTATTGCAGTAGCTTACATCCATCATACAAATATATAAGACCACATGTGACTGTATGGATTTACATTGTTAGAAAAAAATAATTTCAAATCTAAAAATACTGTTTTAATGTCATTCTTAATTTTTTTTATATTTTCTCTCCCTTTTCTATTTAAGAAGCTGCATTTATGATTTTTACATGTAGTCTGATCCAATGATTCTTAAACTTGGGGGCCCCTTAGTTGGGGTAGCAAAGGAACATGCAAAATGATCACAGAAAAAGGTTATGTGTGGTATACATTTTAATCTGAAAAGCCCACATGAAGAGAAAAGACAATTAGAAGAAATTTATTGATACAATTACTTGGTCTTGGTGCTCAGACCTCAGCAGGAAACATAGCGCTGAATTTTGATAGATATGCATGAACAGGAGCAATAAACAGGACTGTTTCCCCCCTGGTCTGAAACTGGTGGTGGAGTGGAGATAGATGAAGTTGGTCAGTCTGTAGACTGCTGGTTAGCGAGATGGTATGCTGAGCTTTATGGGGAGATCCAGTGGACTGCGTGAGCTGATACTAGAGCTTCACTCAGGGACCTGTAAGATGAAGCCCAGTTGGATAACACAGTTTGAGAGAACCTGTCCATGATGAGCAAGCATGAAGTGACAGTGGAAGGAAAACTCCCTATGGGGAAGGAACATCTGGCAGACAAGGCTCAACATGGCGGTCTTCCACCAGACCGGTTGGAATGAGACGCGGAATGCAGTAAGGAGGAATGACACTCTGATGAAGTTTTAGCTACGATGGTGGAGGAGGGGCTGGAGGTGGGTTGAAATGGGGTCATCTGAATAAAGTCACAGCGCATCCGCCGCCTGCGCAAAGGAGCAGACAAGTGCTCATCAGAGGCCTTTTAAGATGAGCTTTGGATGCTGATTGGCTTTCGTGGAGGTGTGGTTTAAAGCTGATTGACTGTGTCGTAGGTGGATGTAGGAGAGTAATTAGGTTCTTCAGTTGAACTTCCGTCTAGGCTCCATGTTAAAAAAGACATATAAAATGACTCGCATATAGATAAAATCCATAGTTGAATTGCTGTTGCGATTTAGGATGAAGCCTTTACCAAATTTAAATGACGTATTGGAAATATTTGTATAATCTATTGATTATCAGGATCATAAATCTCTTCCACTGTTATTCTGTGGGTCAGAAGCTGAAAGTTTGGGAACAGCTTGTCTGGGCAAACAATTCCTCAGGCTGTTTAAAGTTTTACTGCTGCTTTCTTTTCCTCAGCTACAGCACATTATTCCTATGCAGTCAGATAACTGCTTTGTTTGTTTGCTTGTTTTAAAATCAACTTGGCTTTGACTTCTGTTATCTCTTTTATGCATAAAAGGCACCCAAACTCAAGGGATCACATACCAGTGAACTATGAATAAATAAATAAATAAATGCATATATACGATCTTTTGGGTCTATGATTGAGTCTTTAACAAGAATAAAAACACTCTCAAAATATGAAAATAATAGAAGACGTAAAGGTAACAAACAGTATCCTAAAAGTAACAAGGGGATTTTCAAAAACCTAATTGATAAAATGTTTTCATGAGACGATCAACCAAACGATGATTCACGGATGATTTTCAGCTCTTGGATTTTTATTTAGGTTTTCCGCATTGATTCAGTATACTCGGCATAATCTGTTGTAATGTAGCTACATTCCTATAAAAGCTTTGAAATACCTTCAGAAATCTTTAGGAACTGTAATAAATTAGAAGCTCAAATTCTAAAACAAATATAAAATCATATAAAACACAATACTGTATTATTTTTCCGTAAAATCATATGAATAAATGTAAAAATAAAATTTTAGGGTTTAACCTTAGAGAAAACAGTGTTGTCAACATGGATAGTTTTGATAATACTGAAATGTTTTGTGTTCTTTTAAAATGTATACATGCAAAGAAATATGTAAGTTTCTATATAGTTTGTAATTATTGTGAAAGTATACAATCATGGGAAGAAATCAGGAGACCATACAATAGCATGTGTACTTTTTTGTTTTTAAATATTTTGTTAAATTAAGCTTAAGCAAAAATTCAATCTGGAATACTCTTATCAGCTTCCCCTGAACCACCTGCAATTTCCCTTGTTCAGCTTCAGCCAATCAAGTCAGAGCTACACCTTCTCCAAGGCCAATCATCTTTCATGTTTCTCTTCATTTAGCTCCTGGCTTAGTTTTTCTCTCCTAGACGGAAGCAAACTTTCACCCATCTCCTCCCTTAGTCTCAGACTATCCAGTCCCAGTCATCCTCTGGGTTGTTCCACCGTCACTGTCCGGGCCTCAGGGGAAGACTACTCTAATCCTTTTCCTAGGTTACTCATCGAAGTAGAACCACAGCATCAAAGTATACTGCCAGGGCCTGAGTGTTAAAGAATTTATTTCATTAATGTCATTTTTTGCCTCTGTCCCCTTGAACCCCAGTCGGCCTTGGCAGATGGCCACTCACACTGAGCCTGGTGCTGCAGAAGGTTTCTGCCTGATAAAAGGAAGTTTTCCTCTCCACTGTCACCACATGCACGCTTGGTATGAGGGATTGGAAATAGTCAATGAGTCGATGCAGTCAGCTGGTTTCCCTTAGATAGAAATAATTTTTTTACCTGAATAAAGGTGAAATGATAATTTGCCAAGGCCTGGCCGATTTCACTCATTTTCTAATGGATGTCTAGTTCCAGTCTTTCCTGCGAAAGGAATAAATATATAAATAAATAAATAAAGAAAGAAAGAAAGAACAAAGAAAGAAAGAAAGAAAGAAAGAAAGAAAAAAGGAAAAAACAAAGAAAAAAAGAAAGAAAGAAAGAAAAAAGGAAAAAACAAAGAAAAAAGAAAGAAAAAAGGAAAAAACTAAGAAAAAAAGAAAGAAAAAAGGAAAAAACAAAGAAAGGAACAAAGAAAAAAAGATGAGTGTTGCCTGATTGTGTTGCCATTGGCTGTGAACATTGGTTTTATGGGAACAGTGGTGGTTCAGGACCAAGTGATGTTACCTCAATATGCCTGAAGCTAAAAATGCCACAGCCCATTCCTGAGTAGTGACACAGTGACTAGAGCAGAGCACTGGAGACCTGAGAGGGCTGCAAGTATGCAAGTTATACACCACAGTTGACTACTGTGGGTCCCTGAACAAGACCATTAGTCCCAGGTGCTTTAGGCTACCCACTGCTCCATAAAGGATCTACATATGGAGTGGCCAATATTCCTTATGCCATCATCATGAGTATTGATTTAGAATCATGTCTTATTAACACGAGCCATGACAAATTCTACAGGGGCACTGGCCCATGTTAGCCTTTGTCCAGAACCATCCATGTTTGGGATGCAGACAGTACCTAACTTTGGATTAAATGTAGAAGAGAATTGTCTCTTGGTAGCAAGTCAGGCATTCAGTAGTGTCCGCCTTGGGCAGACTGGTGTGGTCACGGGATGAACAGAGCTGGTGTTTCTAGAGGATTGCTTTGATATGTGGACAATCAGGGGGTAACAGAATGTTCCTTTATTGGGGAGTTCTAAACAGTGACTCTGACTATAGTCTGAAAACAGGGTTTTATCAGTCTAACATTACTCTATTGTTTATGTTTCATATTCTATTCCATGTTCATATGTATCTTATAGCTCTGAGACACAACATGTCTAGCATAGCTGTGATAGTTTAATCTAATTTATTTATTTGTGTTTTTATTTATTTCTCTCAGGGTGCATCAGGTCCCCCGGGGCTGAAAGGCAGCAGTGGTGAAATGGGAGCGATGGTGAGATGAGCTTTGAAGCCTTTAGTGTTTTATCTCATGTTATGCACTCACCTTTCTCTCTCTCAGGGTCCTCCAGGACTGCCGGGTATTCCAGGTCAGAATGGAAGACCGGGAAAACGGGTGAGGATATTTAACTTGTTGCCAATTTTGTTCTTATCATTGCAATCGTCTTCCACTGAGTTAGACACTAAAACATTTGACACTAATTCCACTGAATTAGTGTCAAATGTTTTATCATCTGCTGTCATATTTTTATTACTCGATTATGTGTTTATTATCAGGGTCGGGGAGGTTCAGATGGGGCTCGTGGTGCGATAGGAGAAACAGGAGCAAAGGTAAACTAATGCCGCAGACACACGTTTCTTTTCCTGCCTGTTCAGCTTTCACGAATTATGGTCTGACTCCTGTTGTTGTGCATTTTTTACTAGGGAGATCGGGGCTTTGATGGCTTACCTGGTCTCCCAGGAAATAAAGGACACAAGGTACAGAAATAACCAGGAATGAATGAGGGATGTCAAGCCTGCAATTCAATCATCTACCCGTAATATCTTTTTAGGGAGATAGGGGGAAGCCAGGACCTGTAGGCCCCCCAGGAGAGCTGGGAGAAAAGGTAAGGTATCATGGCATAGGTATTTATAACAATGGAAAGGATTTTATGTGAGGACTTATTTGATTTTGTTCATCTGTGTATTTATAGGGCTCCCAGGGGCCACCGGGGCCAAGAGGACAACCAGGTGATCCTGTGAGTGTTTAAAGAGAAACATATTTATGTTTATATCAACAACTTAAGAGTTTATACTTTCAGCTAGTACATTTTTTTCTCTTATTATTAAATGAATTAAACAATTAAATGAAAATTCCAGCTTAAGAAAACAACAGCAGTTCTGTTGCAGGTTCCTCATTGAAAGATTATAAAATATAGGAATCAGGATGGTTACGCCATTACTTTGTACATTTTAATGTAGTCAAAATCTTTGACCGTGATGCAGACGGATCATAAACTAAGCTGCATCAGGAATGGCATCTGGTGTGAAGACTTTGAAAAAGTTTTTGATCAAGTGATAGTGACTGGCTGTGGCGAATGTGCAAGCAACCAAAAGGATTCAAAAAGGATTGTTTTTTGGACACTTTTTCTTAGTACCAGGAACAACTGTTGGTCTATTCCTCAAGAAAATAAAAACAATGTAACTGAGTCCAGTTGGTAGACTAGCATGATTCTTTTTAGTTATGGCTTTAGATTTTGAATAGGATTCAGATCATAACATCCCCTCATATTAAAATGTATCTACACATCGTAATGCTGCCTCTCCCATACATCAGAGCCGGGATAGATTTATCAGGATTCCAAAGTTCTACTTCATCCAAAGTAATAATGGTCAATATAAACACTTAAGGTTCATCAAATAACAGGACAATCAACATCTTCTGGCTTTGCTAAGAAAAAGCTTCTTCATGGTTGAGTGGCCTTTCAGCCCATGTCATTACAGGGCTAATTTTACTCTGGATGATTAGACAGTCTCACCATCTACAGTCAGACTTTTCAAAAGTTCTGTTGCTATGGTTTTGGGATTGAATCTAACATTTCACCAAAAATGCATTTGGAACACATATGCTTTATTTACAGTTTAATAATGGAATATTTCGAAATATTCCTTGAAATTACCTATGACCCAGATGCACCACAGAGCGCCACAGGAAATCAGTCCTGCCTGTGTTTATCAATCTCTACAACGCCTCACTCAGTGAATCAGACACCCCCCTCTGTAATTGACATTTATTCATTCTGTGCACTGTTTTTTCCCAACGTCACTATCACTTTATTTGGATATATAGTTATACATATGTATATATATATATATACATATATGTATATATACAGTTATATATGTATTTATTTATTTATATTTATACTATTTTGTTTGGATTGTGTATATATGTAAAAAAAATTTTGTATATCTGGAGCGTGTAACAAATGTCATTTCCCTCTAGGATTATTAAAGTGTGTTTCATTCTGATTCTGATTCTTTCCTCAAGGATTAACAGGTCCACAATTCTCTCCCTAGGTTATCTTCTGTCAGGAAGCTTTGTGTTAGAGGCCAGGTGCCCAGTAACGTACACCAAAAACCATATGCTCAGGTTACTAAAGCAATATGCTCCAAGGGTTCATCCTCATACCATTTAATTAGTCTTTATTTGAGTCTCAAGTGAGTTTTTGAATAAAGCGTGATCAGCAGACATTACTATTGCTGTACACCATCACCATCTGCTGGTAGTACTTTAGCATGCATCCATTAACTTACCAGCTTCTGATGCTGAAGCACCTGGTTCAGTAAACACCAACATTCAGCTGTTGCAGCACAGAGCTTGTAATGTCACAAAAACACAGAGAAAGATTCAGCAGCAAGTAAAGTCTCATTTAGTTGGATATTTAATATATTATATTATTTTGTATATCATAAAATAAGGGAAATCAGAGTTTTTTTTTAATAAGCATAATAATAAACATCACATATTCAGTTTTACAAGCTGTGCAAAGGCTCAAATGTTAAATACACTAAATGTTGACCACAAGCGACAAAAAAATTATAAGATATATTTTTTAAAGACTTCAACTTCATGTTGAATACATTATATGTGTGATTTGGATTTAACCTTTGGTCCTTCCAGT
Organism: Cyprinodon tularosa; assembly: GCF_016077235.1. NCBI lineage: Eukaryota > Metazoa > Chordata > Actinopteri > Cyprinodontiformes > Cyprinodontidae > Cyprinodon > Cyprinodon tularosa. The sequence goes on along the minus strand of NW_024038778.1, from coordinate 2,387,418 downwards.
ACTTGGGATTGATCAAGAAATAATTTATAATACGCAAAATAAAATACCTCTGGGTGCTTTATAAATTAGGAAATATATATAGAAATATATATTGCACGTTTGACCCAATATGTGCACGCACACTGTTCACATCAACAGGGTTTAAAGATACATTTGGATTTTGTTTTATTCAGCTATGTAAAAGGCAAGTTTATTGCTTCCATTCCAAAAACCCCACCAACATTTATCTGTAACTGCTCTGAAAACAAAGACATAAATTGTCATAAATCATTAAGCCAAAGTCTTGACTATTTCAACTGCATTTTAAATAAACCTGGTGGAAAAAGATTAGGTTTAGATGAAGAATTTGATAGTTCTACATTCTGTATCTTACACATAAAAGTGACCCACAGAGACAAATGGAAAAAGCCCAAATAAGCAGATTATTTTCTCACTTATTAGGTTTCTCACTTAAATTATGTCTCCTTAATGGACTTCCCTTTAACTTATCCACATTTATGTCTATTTCAAGGGTTCCAGAGGTCTGAATGGCCCCAGAGGTCGCCCTGGAAACCAAGGGTTGCCGGTAAGTGTAAACTATTTCTATACCAACTGAGTTAGAGCTACACAAGCCATTCACACACTCTGAACTACATTGACTTTGTTGTTGGAATTGCATATGTAGCTACAATTCACGCATTTATTCATTTTAAAGTCTTACTCCTTTCTGTGTGTTTTTATGTACAGCACATTGAAAACATTTTCTTGTTAAATGTGCTACATAAATAAAGTAGATTGGATTGGATTAGATACAATGATTCTCTGCTGACAGGAGTATTCATTTCTGGTGTCAACCTTCTAATCACAGTTATTGAACAGTGAATTATGCATTTCTTATCTTATCTGAGAAAATGACTGACTCGCCTGAAGCGCTCTCCTTAGCAGTTTGTAACATGCTTGTACAGACATGAATAAACACTGCTCAGCATCAGAGACACGGGTTTCCTTTGTGTATTTTACACAGTCGTTCTGGATGCTGGTTGATTGAGCCATAAATGGCTTAAGATCTTCTTATTTTAATTCAGTTCCTAGCATAGCTTTAAAATGATTTAATAAAAAAATAATAGGCGATGCAACAAAACTGTTGCATTTAAGCCCAATTATCAGAAAATATGCCATATGCAATTTTGGATACAGAAAAAAATGTCAGTTTGTGTTTAAATGTCAACCTGTCTCTGCTCATAGGGCATTCGTGGAATTGACGGGATGCAAGGTTCAAAGGGCAACATAGTGAGTATGATAAAGATACCCTGAGGGTGCTTGATAAGTTCACTGCCTGACATATTTTTTTTTTCCTGTAACAGGGACCACCAGGTGAAATTGGAGCACCTGGACAGCAAGGCAACCCTGGAATCATTGTATGAGCCCAAAGGAAAACATGCTTAAAGTAGATTACAGAAAATCGATCTAAAATTTAATCAGATTGCATTTGCAGGGTTTTCCTGGCCCTCAGGGGTTAGTAGGACTGCCAGGAGAAAAGGTAAGTGAGTCTTAGCTGGTGATTTCTTTAGGATTGGATTTCTTGGTGGATTAATTCATCGCTTTCTCTTGCAGGGACCCCAAGGGAAGAAAGGGATGCAGGGCTTACCTGGAAACGACGGGCCTCCAGTATGTACATGTTTCAGGTTCTATACTTCATCAGATCATAGATGCATTCCTGAAGCTCTACTCCCACCATAATAAATATGCTTGTCTACAGGGTCATCCTGGCAGAGAGGGCTCCCCGGGTGAAAAGGGATTGCCAGTAAGGCTCTGTATACTTGTTTGTAGTTTTATGTTATAGCTGTTTGGAGTGTAGATTTTTTTAAAATTTGTGTGATTGATGCTAGGGTCCTCCAGGAGTGCAAGGACCTGTTGGATACCCTGGACAACGTGGAGTAAAGGTAGGAATTGTAAAATGGAAAATGTTCTACTTTTTTCTTTACAGACAGGTTTACAGGGATTTGCAGAAGCATTAAAATATCTTAAATTCTTTTTCATATTTCATCATTCTTACAAATAAAAATCAGAAAAGCAGACATGCATTTCTTTTTACATCCCAAATAAAATGCACTAACTGATAAATAGAGTCAGCCACTCTGGAATTAAAACTTTCTGTATAATATCCGCTGTTCTATCAAAGTCTCAAGAGTTTCTCAGAAAAGTACTGAACAAACAGCATCGCTATAGGATCAAGAATCACAAATAATAGTTGTGGAAAAAATCTTTAACAGGACTTCCAAACAGTGCCATAATCTTTAAACAACTCAGAGATCCATCACCCATAAACGAAAAAAGAATGACATGACTGTAAATCTACCTAGACATAATTGTACGCATAATATGACAGATCAGACAAAAAAATACAAGGAGGTATTTATTTCATGACTTTGAAATAAATACCTCCTCTAGAATAGAGTCACCGCCTTTTGGCAAAACTGTTATGAATGCAGGACTTCAAAATCCAGGCTCAACTTTATTGTAAAAGTCTTATTTTCCAACGCCAGTCTGCAGATACTCAAGCCAAAATGTACTTGAGGTCTGACCAAGTGTAAACTAGAGGGGATGATAGTTTTGCACACTGAACAGTGACTTCTTTGGTTTTTACATTGGCAGCTGAAGACATTCTTTTCCAACTGTGCTTTTTCTTAAGATCTTTGCAGATAATTTCTTTTAGTTGCTTTTATTTAGCTAGGTATATGTGTATTTGGTTATCTTCAGTTTTTGTTGTTTCTATTTCTAAACAACTTTATAGCTTCACTTTACAATCTATGGTGTTTAGATAACATTTCATTTAGTTCAACTTAATCAGTTTTGCAGTGAGACATAGAGACAAAATGCTAATCCTCAATGAGTCATGATGCAAAGAACAAAATATTTCCCATAAATACTAAAAGAAAGTAAATTTACTGAAATAACACAATGCAATGATGTAGATAAATACAGTGAATTAATTAACCATTTTAATGAGGCTCAGTGCTGTCCCAGTACCACACAGTGATGCTGCGTAACACAATGCTCTTGATGCCCCCGAAAGAGGAGATGCCCATGGTGTTAGGTGCCACTCTCCCTCTTTTTACTTTAATCACTTACCTGCCAAGACTTGCTAGAGGAAACCATTTTTAAAACACAACTCTTAAAGGTATTTATGGCAGTTTGTCACAGAAATGTCACAGCAAACATACATGTATGAATGATGTTCCTCTGATGAGATAAGAACAAAGATGATACCCTGAACTATAACTAAAAAAACACTGGAATTATGTGGTGGGACATGAATGACAGCAGCAATACCTTGTGAATATTCCTTTTTTGTTTTCAGCAGGGAATGGAACAATCCTTTAACTTTAAACTTTCAGCCATTTGTGTTGATTAATCATATTAAATCCTAATAAAACCCATCAAAGTCTTGGGTTATTATGTGAGAAACATTGAAAAACATTCAGGGTTTTGCAAATAAAGATCTAAGCCAAACGTGTGATAGTATTCAGCACATTTAAGTTTTGTATTTTTTCTCCCCAGATGATCCTGTGCAAACCAGCCACTGATGTTATTCTATGTTTTCTAAATCCTTTTCATTTTCCCCATTTAATAGGGAGCAGATGGAGTCAGGGGATTAAAGGGAAGCAAAGGAGAGAAGGTAAACATCTTTACACCTGCAGCACAGAACTTCAATTCAGTTCATTGATATAGCACTAATTCATAACAAATGTTTTCTTAAGGGAATTTGCAAAGATGATTTAATCAAATCATACATCCAAAGTTTTTGATCTAAGAAAACACAGCAGCTCGCATCAAGTCGTTGACTTTGCGGGATTCGCTCCTCATGGATGAGTATTATTTTGTTGACTCTGCAGCAATCCCTCATATTGGGTATGCATGCATCAACAGTGGAGAGGAAAAATCATGATTTACTCCTCCGGATTATATACTAATGTATTTGATTTTGGCCACAAGGCACCGTCTAAGTGGGGTGATGGGTGGGTAGCAGTACAAGTTGCATAGAGGTGTTTAATCTCTGCCTCCCCTGTCAGAGTTATGGAGGTCTGACAAATTTGTCCAGATTCCTGAAATAAGAAGAGCTGTGCTATCCAAAGTAGGATGGATGCACTTTTTCAAAATCCCCCAAAACCATCCAGCTAACATCATTTTGAGGACACCATTCAGACAACCAGCAGTCAAATGACAGCATGTAGCAAAACATGTCATTAATTATGAAATCAACATTTCAAACTATTGATGACCTCTTGTATGGATGCATTCTTTTCAGTTTTGCTGTTTTCCTCTGACTTTTCTCACAGGGAGAAGATGGTTTTCCAGGAGCAAAGGGGGAAATGGGGGCAAAGGGGGACATTGGAGACAATGGACCAACAGGGTCTCGGGGTGAAGATGGACCTGAAGGTCCTAAAGGTCAGGTGGGTCCTCAGGGAGAAGCTGGTCCGGCTGGTATTCCAGGAGAGAAGGTAAATAATGTATAAAGGATGATAGAAATAGGAAAACAGTAGATATTTGAAGTCATTTAACCAGTGTTGAATTTTAGGGGAAACTAGGGGTTCCTGGTTTACCTGGATATCCAGGACGACAGGGACCCAAGGTAAAATCAACTAAGAATAAGGCATAACTTGATGATAGAGATGTGTCAGATGGCATTTAGATGTTTTCTTTCTTTTCAGGGCTCTGAGGGGTTTCCTGGTGCTCAAGGAGCTCTTGGAGAGAAAGGGAAGAAAGTAAGTGGAGCATTTAGAACATATAATTATTTTAAATGCTGGGAATTCTTTACTTTATTTAACAATTCACTGCTTCTTACACATTTACCAGGGTCCCGCAGGTCAAGCAGGAGGTGCAGGTCAGAGAGGTCCAAATGTAAGTGTGAAAAGTGAAAACTGCAAATCTGATCATTATGATACAATGGGTAAAAAGATTTATTCTTAGAAGTCAGTTACAGCTGCTGATTTGTTTACATTAACTGAAAATACCAGAACTTCATAGAACATCCCAGTTAAACAGATTGGGATTATTCTTGAAGACTGTTGAGGCTTTTTTGTGTATCAGTACAGATTTAAAACTGCACTGCTCATTTTATGTCAAAGTGTTTTTTCTTGTGTGTTTTATCGCTCAAAGGGTGCCCGAGGAGCCAGAGGGGTGAAAGGTCCAACAGGGAAACCTGGAGAAAAGGTTCGCTGACTCTGGACTCAGCCAGCAATAACATGTTCCTGTGTGTCTGCACTGCTATCTGTCACCGCCTGCATGTTGTTCTTCCCTCTTGTATCTCAGGGTGCCTCAGGACATGACGGCCCACCGGGATCTCCTGGAGAGATGGTAAAATATAGGGCCTTAAAAATTTTTTTATTTTTTTTGTTTGTTTGTTTATTCACAAAAAACTAGCTTCACAGTGTTTTATTTGGATTTTAAGTGATATACCAATAGAGAAAATTATTTAGATGCAAAAGGAATATAGTAGGGCTGCAACTACCGATTATTTTGCGAACTGATTGATTACTTGATTAATAGTCTGATAGCAAAAGGATCTTTAAAGAAGATTTTTTTGCAGAAATAAACCAAGTGAAACTAAAACTTTTCCACTTCAGGAGTTCTGGGTAGAGCATGTTAACAAACAATTAAAACAAATTAAATACAAAATATTTATGTATTTTTTTGCAATTTTGATATAATTGCTGCTCTAAGTGGGTTTTTCTGTCAGCTAGAGGCATGTTTCAGATCCTCTTTACTCCAGCTTCAATAATTGATTAATCACCAATAATAGGATTAATTGTTTCAGCTCTAGAATATAGTAGCTAGTTGTGTAACTTCTTTTTGAATAAAACGCATAAAAGTATGTGATTTCAACGCTTAAACTCTGGCATTCCCTAAATTATAACCAGTGCAGCCAAAAATTCCTAGAAGTTATTTCATAATTGTAGTCAAAGGGTGTGTAATTTAATCTCAGTATAAAAACAGCTCTTCTGTTATAGTCTCAGGATCAGAAAACAAATAACTGGCTTACAATAGGTTATTCATGTTTGGAAAACAGCTTTCACAGAAAAGCTAACAATTGCCCTTTTTTTTTTTTTTTTTTTTATAAAAGTAGCAAGAATAAAGCAAATAGTTTATTTTGAAGTATATGTGGTGGAATAGTCCAGTCAAAGTCCAGACCTGAATCAGATTAGAATCCATTCCATAACCGATGATTATAGACAGTCTGTTGTTTTCAATCAGAGTAGGCTTAAGCTACTTTGCAGACAAAAATCTAACTGTACATTTGCAAATCCAAAGTACTGGTATTTGTAATTTGGTTAGATGTGTTACTACAAAGCACTGGCTTAGAAGAAAATAAAACAATTTACTGTCAAACTATTGATATTCTTATTAGTAAAGAGTTTCGAAAGACATATAGTATATAATCTTTATATTTCACAAACAGTGTCCATAAAAATCCCTTTTTAGTTGCATTGGGACTGAAACACTGCTCTGTTTTATAAAAAAAATGACTGGATTTATTAACCTTTTCTCTTTTTCTTATTTCTGTGTTTTTTTATAGGGACCTCAAGGGCCACAAGGAATGAACGGAGAGCCAGGACCCAAAGGGTCGACCGTAAGCGATTAAAACAGACTATTTCAGTTTTACAAAAGATAAAGAGATGCACAAATTTCAAGCTGATTTAAAGAATATAAAATTACAGGGGAGCGGGAGATCGACAGGCGGATTGGCGCAGCGTCTGCCGTGAAGCGGGCGCTGTACCGGTCCGTCGTGGTGAAGAGAGAGCTGAGTCAAAAAGCGAAGCTCTCGATTTACCGGTCGATCTACGTTCCTACCCTCATCTATGATCATGAACTCTAGGTCATGACCGAAAGAACGAGATCTCGGATACAAGCGGCCGAAATGGGTTTCCTCCGTAGGGTGGCTGGGCTCTCCCTTAGAGATAGGGTGAAAAGCTTGGTCATCCGGGAGGGACTCGGAGTAGAGCTGCTGCTCCTCCACGTCGAGGAGCCAGTTGAGGTGGCTTGGGCATCTGGTTAGGATGCCTCCTAGACGCCTCCCTGGTGAGGTGTTCCGGGCACGTCCCACCGGGAGGAGGCCCCGGGCAAGACCCAGGACACGCTGGAGAGACTATGTTTCTCGGCTGGCCTGGGAACGCCTTGGGGTTCCTCCTGAGGGGCTAGAAGGAGTGGCTGGGGAGAGGGAAGTCTGGGCCTCCCTTCTTAAGCTGCTGCCCCCACGACCTGACCCCGGATAAGCGGAGGAAGATGGATGGATGGATGGATGAAAATTACAAAGTTAAATCTTCAATTCTGATTTTATTTGACAGAATTTTGATTTTGTTGGCTTTTAGTAGATTAGTCAGTTTCAGATCTGACACAAAAACCAGTGTTAAAATTATGTTTATTTTCATCCATACCACACAATATTTTAACAATTTTTTACTTTGCTAACTGACCTTCAAGTTCTAACCAGATCTATAAACATGTTATTCTAATCAAACCTTCTTTTAACCTAGAACTAGGAATCATATCAGAAATAACAATTCAGATGAAGATTTGAATAAATCTACTAGATTTTTATGTGTTTTTTTGTAAAAGTTACTTCCTTTTTAACTCTATAAATGATTCACATAGTGGTTCCTGGTTAATATAATCCTCCCAGCATTATAATGCTCAACATAAAAGTCACCTACAGTATTCATTTAGTCAGCAGTTGTTTTTTTCACTTTTGTATTTTATTGGTGTGTCCAGCAGCTGTTTGGTTTTAATGCCATTTTGTCTCTTCCTATTTGGGTTTGTGTTCACAGGGTCCAGCTGGGAAGGATGGACTTCCAGGTCATCCGGGTCAAAGAGGAGAGCCAGTGAGTAACAATAGGAAAAATATGCATTTATAAAATGCTTCTTAACGTACACATTAACTCAACAACACTTAAGGAGTGTCCCTAATAAGGACAAATCCTTAACCAAATCACTTTTTCTATCTACATAGGTCACACTTTAAACAGTAACCCTGACAAGTGCTTTAATGAGCATTAATGAGCTAGTCTAAAAGGATGTCTGTCATCTTACCAGCATTAAATATCCACCTTTTTTTCCCAGGGCTTTCAAGGAAAAACAGGACCTCCAGGACCTTCTGGTGTGGTTGGACCTCAAGTAGGTGCTTCTGATTGAATAATGACATTTAAAGTATCATCCATTGATGTGCTTCCATTTAATTTCTTTCAATGAAATTAAATTTAGTCCGAATCAGTTGAATCTAACTCCTTTTAACTAATTTCATTCTCATCACCTACGCTGTTATTTAATTTTACTCGTTTAAACTGACTGCATTTCAGCTAGATTTAACACATTTTACAGTCAGTTTGCCCAAATTTTGCTTGTGTTGTTTTACTCTGAATTTAAATCTAAGACACTTCAGTCCATTTCTTTTCACCACAGACTGATTCAATTAATATCATTTTAGTAATATTTATGTAAAAACTGCATGAACTAAATTTAAATCAAAAGTTTCTGTATTAATGTTTTGGATCCGATTAAATTCTTTTTTTCCTTGTCTAGCAGTGTAGCTCTTGGTTTAACTAGAAACTATTTTTTTAGTACCAGGAGAAGCCCAGCAGATTTACTTTCCCAAGTGGAGCATTATGGCTTTTTTTTTTTTGGATGATGCTGCATGATGATTATATATATAAAAAAGTTAGTAGACATGTTTTTGGATTAATTAAAGTGCAATGGACACACAGATGGAGATGAAAGGAAAATAGATAAAAAAGAGAGCATGAGAGGTGGGACAAAAGGTTAAATGCAAAAAATGGAGATAGGATTAGAGGAGAGAAAGAACGGTAAAGAAAATACAAGGTGACACCCTAGGAGGCTGCTTTCAGATCTGCAAAGAGAGTGAAAATGAAGAAGTATCACAGGCACAAAAAACCACCTATGCATATACTTATAAGATCGCTGTAAGTACACAGTGTTGTTTAATACAAGCTGTGTTTAGTAGCAGTTGTCACTGAATATAAAGTTCATCTGTATATCAGGTTTTTCTATTGCGAGTCGCCTGTATTGATGAACAACTTCTGGATAGGTTTCAAATTGTTTCAGAAAAACTAAACAAAAGCTTTTTTGCTTTTGATTTAACCTTGTCTTTTGGTTGCCATGCCCTAGATAACTGGTCATTTGCAGAGGCAAATATGTATGAAAGTGTGAGTGCATTTCTACGTGTAAGGTTTCTACATAAAAATACTCAACAGTGGTCATCAGGAACCAAAGATCAGCCCAACCAGGGCCTGAAATAGGCATAGAGGATATCAGAGCCCCAGACATCCAAATGCCTCCAGAGCACAGGAGACCCCAGAGGACCAACAATGGGATTGAGTTTATTTAGTTCAGCCTTTATACAAAAAAATAACTAGAAAAGCACTTGGAGAGCACACCTATAGCTTAAACTCACACATCATATGGATCATTACCAAATTTTAATGAATTGTTCTTGGCAAGAGGCACACCTGGTTAAAAAAAAAAAACCCTAACCCATAAAATCTGTTCAGAACTTTTCAATTGATACTAAAAAAAAACAACCATGTTCCCTTTACTTGTATTTTTGTTTTCAGTAAAATACCTCCAGACTTTTTGAGTCTAATGCTGCGTTCACACCGGGGGCAGCTGGCGCGACAGAAGCAGCGAGTTTACATGCAAAGTCAATGGTTGACGCGCGTCAAGGCGCAGCAAAAGGTCCTGCGGCGCGTTTCGAGCAGCAAGCGCAACGCGTCTGAGCAGCTGAAGCAGCGCGTCGGACGCGTTTTGGCATCTGACGCGCGTGACGCGCCGCAAACGCGTTGCTGCTCGAGATGGAAAAATTGAATTTTTGCTGCTCGACGCGCCGCGTCAACCAATCAGAGAAGCTGATCTGGGAGCTGGCTGGGAGAGAGACACAGCGCTGATGACACAGACCGCTCTGATTACTCCTCTTAAACAGTTTATTAACGCATAATTAACTTAAAATATATACATCTGCCGGCAGAATATGTTCGCTTTTATTATTGTGGTGCCTGCAGATCGGATTATTTAGATGAAAAACACCTACCAGCCGCCGCGGTAAACCGCGAGGAGGCGACCCGCCAGAGGCTGCTGATGAATGGATTCCTTCTGTCGGCGCACCGCCGGTATGTGGGGGTCTGAGCGGCTCCGACAGAAATAATATTGGGAGGCAGGATCGTAATCTGGATGAACTGACTGCACTGATGAAGTTTTCAGGTGTATTTTCTCACTTAAAAACATATTAAAACTACTTTATTCCCACTGATCACAGCAAATATAGCTGCAAGGCAGAGAAAGGATAGTGAAGCTCCGCCCAACGCGCGTCAGTGCCACTTTTGGACCGCGCAGGCAGAGCAGCAAAGCTGCTTCAGCCGCGCGTCAGAACTAACTGGTACAAGCAGCAAAAATGAAGCAGCAGACGCGATTTTGCTGCTTTTGCTGCCCCCGGTGTGAACGCAGCATTATGCTGAGGCTGTCAATAGTCACTGCTGCCACCCTCTGGTTAAGTGGGGACCTGCTTGTTCTGTCAAATAGCCCAATTGGTCAATGTGTGAGAATCTTTAAAAAATATTTCTGTATCCAGATTATGATCTGTATCATCATCAAAATGTAATGGATGTTCCTTCACACGAGGGACACCTCTGATGAAATGTTTCATTAAAATCTGTTCATAGCCTTTCAAGTTATCCTGTACACATAACCTACCTCTTCACTATTACGTTATTATTTTCTAAAGTCCACATTTGAGTGACCATTTTTTGTCTATAATCTTTTTGTTGCTGTAAACACCATAATTTCCCCATTGTGGGACAATAAAGGGATTTTCTATTTTATTATTTTATACCTGGTAGAGTAATAAAACAATCCCAGATCAATTTATAAGTCATAAAGGTTAAACTAATACCGAGTCATATGGAATGTACCTTCAGTGCAAAAAAAATGATTTCACTCTGGTTATATAAATACAATTAATTTCCAAACAGTCATTTTTGGTACAAAAAATCCAATTGGAAAAGAAGAGGTCGAACTTCAGTTTAATCAAATTATCCTATGAGCAATTTTCCCTCTTCATTTTAATGTCTCTGGACAAATACCCAAGCCCTCTGAGTACACTGAGGACCACTGTAAACAACATCACTGAGGGCTGACACCAATATTCAACTTTTATAAACCCTGAATTATTATAAATTACATTGTTTATTAAAGAATAAGAGATTACAGCAGCAGTTTCCATTAGTTTACTTTTAATTAAAGTACTTTGGCCCAAACAGAAAAAAATAATAACTTCTTGAGATGTGTAGTATGTTGTATGTAAGAGTCCGGCTTTGGTCGGGATGATGGTCCTGCTCTAGAAGAAATTAGATGTTACAACTTTCAGACATAACGTTATGTTCACATTAAAACATTCACAATTTGTATAATGAAATGTGTGCTGAAGCTTGTGATACAGTATCAATTCCTGTAACTCTTTTAATAGCATATTTTATTCTTTTCTACTATAAATTATATCACACTATAAGCATTGCATAATTAGTATGCATAAAGAAAAAAACTTACCCACTAGAGTATGAACAATTCTGACTTCAACCTCTCTATTTTTCACGTTTGTACTTTTCGCTTCTCCAATGGCTGTCCATATATGCCTCTATAAAAGCTTTCTGAATGAGTTTAGGTATTATTCACTAAACTAAATCAGCTGTATGATTGAACTGTTGCACAAATATCCACAAGCTGTGACATCTCCTTTAGCTCCTAACATCTAAGTGCTGCAGTCACCGTATGTGAGAATATGCTCATTGACCCATGTTTATGCTTTTGCTTCATCATGTACTAAAAGCTAAATAAACAAAAAAGGACACTGCTATTTATTAAACATCTTCATCCAAACGCAACTCTTAAATGTATTCATAGTTACGGTATTATAAAACTGATTTGATGGTGATATTTTTAACTGGAATTGAAGAGTTGATTCTGCACCAGATGGAGGCACATCCAGCGGCCAGCAGGCTGAGGTGATTGCTGATAGCGCTCAGTAAAACATGATGCCAAAGAGCAAAAAAGAGAAATAAATTGTAATAATTATAATGTAATAAAAAAAGTAATTATAATATATATATATATATATATATATATATATATATATATATATATATATATATATATATATATATATATATATATATATATATATATATATATATATATATATTTTTTTTTTTTTTTTTTTCAGTTATTATTGCAGTTATTACTGGTTCAAATTTTATTTTATGTGCTGCTTAGGATTTTTTGTGTGCTGACAACGCATGAGCAGTACCAGATACACGCAGGTTACAAGGTGCATTTCATTGAGAACCACTGAAATAATAAATAATTTTGGATTTCAGGGTAAATCAGGGGAGCCTGGCCCAACAGGAGACCGAGGTCACCCGGGTGCACCAGGTGTGCCTGGAGAGCACGGTTTACCTGGAGCTGCTGGGAAAGAGGGTGGAAAGGTGAGTTGCAGTTTCAATACAAATATTATCGTCTAACAAACTAAATATTTTTGTTTCAATTATTCCTTTTACACTGCTGGTAATATATCTATACCCCTACTTCTCTTTGTATTAGGGGGATCCTGGTTTACCTGGGACATCTGGAAAAAGTGGTCCAACAGGACTGAAAGGGTTCAGAGGGAGCAGAGGAGTCCCTGGAGTAATGGTATGACATACATATATAACCACTAACAGACAGTATATCCGTGTTCATATTTTAGTGAACATCTTTCTGTAAATGGCCATTTTTTGTTAGATAAAATGCTTGGTTTGCATTTGCAGGGACCCCCTGGTCTGAAAGGAGCAACAGGACCTGGTGGATCCGCCGGATCTGTGGTGAGTTTGGGCACTGCAGTTCTTAGTTACAGTTGCATTAACTTTAACTCTGCCATCAGGATTTCTATTCCTGTTCACCAATAGATAGATAGACCATTTTCCCTCAGTATAGACCATTTTCCCTCAGTATGTGTGTACACATAGACTTTTTTAAGGGCTATAATGTTGGCTGCAGGGGCCATCAGGAGAAAGGGGCCCTCCAGGACCAGCTGGTGCAATTGGACAGCCCGGCCGTGCCGGAGCCATTGGAGGACCAGGACCAATGGGAGAGAAGGGGGAGCCTGTAATTATTAGCACGATTTCTCTAATGCTGCAGTTGTTTTTTTTAAGATAACATTTTTTCTGGTGACGTTGAATTTGATTTTAGATACCAACTTGAAATAATTTTCAAATGTAAAAAAACTAATGCTTGCACATATTCATTCATGGAAAACACATTGCTCCTTGCTTCTGTCTGCGTCGCTTGTATTCTTATTGATCATTTTAAAAATTTGCACATTATTTGTCTCAGGGAGAGAAGGGCCCAATTGGACCAGCAGGTCAGGATGGGGATCAGGGTCCAGTAGGAATGCCAGGAGCTACAGGGCCGGCAGGACCTTCAGGCGATGATGGGGATAAGGTAAAGCATGAATAATGGGTTACAGCTGGAAAAAGACCAGTTAAGTTTTTTCATTTCAATATCCAATTAGGTGTTTTTTTTTCTAAATATCTCATGTCTTCCTGTAATTAGTCTCAGAGTTACTATTAGAGGTGCTCAAAATTGATTTGTATTTAATCTTCCGACAGTAAAGGAGAAATAAAAAGAAACCTCCTCTGTGAAACAAGCTTTCACTTCTACTTTAAAATGAGGTGAAAGGAATTACACAACTGACATTAAAGCTGTTTATTTTTGTTTAGCTTTGCATGTTAGCAATTAGCATGGCATTTATGGTCAGCATTGTCTCCTGTAAACAGCAGTAGTCAGTCAGTTTCAGCTGTACACCACTTTTAGCTTCAACCCTCCGATAAATATAAATAGAACAAAAAACTTAAATTAATTCAGGCTTTCTGCTGAAGCAACTGCTGAAAATTGGTATTAGCAGATTGATCAGTCAACATGGTGTGAAATATAGCTTTCTTTTCATTCAATTCTTACCACTCAAACATTGTCTGATCGTATTCAGATACTTTGATATTACTCAGGTTAATTTGTAAATTTAAGTCTTCCTCCGACAGTAACCATTTCCATCCTGCAAATTGATCTTGTTGCTGAAAATGCTACTCCTTGGTAAGATTGCACTTTTGAGTTTGTAACCGTCTTAATTTGGTCTGACTCTGAACATCTACTTGGTTTGTGTCTACTGTTACCATGGCGGCACTCCAAGTCAGCGGCCAAGAGCAGCTCCTCTCGACAAATTTCACAAAATGTGCCACTTAAAACAACACAAACTAGACATCAAACCCGCATCAATGATTGCCAACGTCTGCTGGAGCTACGGTCAGAAAATGTTTTAAATGCTGACATTTTTGACCATTTAAAAGCTGCAGAGTGCTATGGACGGATAACAGCAACACAACAGCGGAAAATAAGGGACAGAGGAGGCGATGCGTGAGACGGAGAAAGCGAGGCTGCAGAAGGGGGCTAACTGCGAAGCTAAAGAGAGATTCCCACAAGGGGATGATGCTGTACCGCACCAATAAAAAAAAAAAGAGCTCTGCGTGAATGTAAACTCCTCTGAAACTGTTCCCAGGCAATCTTCGGTATCTAAGGGGAAGCCTAGCCCTCTGCAGGTGAAAATGAGGAGAGCACTCTAGATGTTTCCCTGCAAAATGCTGAAACATCCCCAGCTGGCTCCTCCCTGCCCCCTCCAGCTTCCACACCTTCTCCAGCATCATCCGTCGCTGCTAAACCTGCCAATGGCTCCACTGCTGCTTCAACCACGGCAGCCTCTTCAACCCAGGGGGCTACCACCCTCACAGCATCATCTTCTTCCACCCCTGAGAAGCGAGTGCTTCAGGAGCTGCAGGCAGTAGTAGCAGCTCAACAACAACAACAACTGCTGCTTACCTTATCAAGGCTGCACTTTAGGAAATGAAATGATCTAGAGAGCTGTTCTAAACGAAATTTATTTTTGTTTACACTTGTGTATACAAAATGACAAAATAAATCGTTCTAAGTCTACTGTCTAGTTTGGTCACCATTCAGCAATATGATGTGTGTTTGTGTCAACAGGGCGAGCAGGGAGGACCTGGACAGAAAGGCAGCAAAGGAGACAAAGGGGAATCAGTGAGTATCTAGATAAAGACATACTTCAGTGTAAACTGTTATTGTCAGCTGATCAAAATATGTCTGCTTCTTTAACAGGGCCCCCCAGGTTCTACTGGCATTCAGGGGCCTGTTGGTCAGCCAGGACTTCCAGTGAGTCGTCACCTCTCCTCTTTTCTTTACAATAGTTTAGCAGCCCAGTACATTAAAGACTATCTATCATCATATCAACCTTTCAGAGCACTCAGGTCTTCTGGTGCTAGTCTACTTTGTACGCCCAGGACCAATCACGGAGAAGCAGCTTTCAGTTATTTATGCACCTCTAATCTGGAACAAACTCCCAAAAAGAGCCAAGAAACTAAATTCATTTAAATCAAGGCTAAACATCCACTGGTTTAGATGTTTTTTAGTAGTCTGCAAAAAAAAAAAAAATCCAGTTGAAAAGTTGCTCTAAAAGGAATATCTTATTATAAATTGGCAATCTCCTTATTATTATCATGTGTATCTGGTTGACATTTTTTTCTTGTGATTTTGTATGATGATAGTGATGTTTTATTGATTTGCTGTGTACTTGATTGATGGTTTTAAATGATTTTATTGCACATTTGTTCTGATTTTTTTAATGGTAGGTATAAAGTAGGACTGAAACAATTTATTGGAAGTATAGTGATTAATCCATTATTGAAATAATAGGGAAATAATTCAGTAATCAATTAATCGTTAACTGGAGTGTAGAGACTCTAGAAAATGCCTTAAGTTGAGAGAGCAACTATATCAAAACTGTAAAAAAAAAAATATATATTTTGCATTTAAGATTTAAAAAATAGTGTTTGTCTATCAACATGCTCTATCCAGAACTGCTCAAGTGGAAACACTTTTGTTTCACCTGGTTTATTTCGTAAAAAATCTTCTTTAAGCAACCTTTCGCTATCCGATTTTTAAACGGTTTTTGGAAATATTATCGACAGATTAATTGATTAGCCAAATAATCGTTAGTTGCAGCCCTAGACTAAAGCTCTTTGGATTGCCTTGCCGCTGGAATGTAATATACAAATACATTTTACGTACTCTCCTATCCTGTAAGTCATGGTTAATAGAGCGAATGCATTTTTTTGTAACATATTTCACAGCATGAAGCAATTTGTTAAGTGATGTTACTACATGATAAAAATTGTATTATTCCTCACATATAATTAGTGGAAAGTAAAGCACTATTGCAAATGCAGTCCTCAGTATAAATTAGAAGTTGTTCACTTCCCTATTTATTAACGCATTGTCCCTAATGCCACTTTAAATGTCACCTGTAACTGTCGTCTTCGGCTTATCAAGCACTGGATCACTGAAGCAGCGGTGTCAGCAGAGACTCCCAGAGTCCCTGGAATGTATGCTGCGTATTGCTCAGCATAAATGTGTTCATAACAAGTTTTGTGTGTGTGACAGGGTGTGGATGGACTGCCGGGTCCCCGAGGCCAGCAGGGCATGTACGGTCCCAAAGGAGATGAGGGATCACGTGGGTTTAAGGGTACCAGAGGGCCGAGGGGATTACAGGTTAGATCTGTAATTTTCAGGCATCCTCAAGGGCTCCATTTGTTTTTTTTGTTTTTTTTATTAATCATTTTTTGTATCATCCAAGGGCATGCCTGGCTTACCCGGAGAAAAGGGAGAGAGTGGACATGTTGGTCTGATGGTGAGCCTTTTCTTTTATTGTATCTGTTTCTAATTTCAACTTGTTTTTATTTATTTATGAATAACTGGAAAAAATGTGCTTCAGGGTCCACCTGGACTACAAGGCCCTAATGGTGCACAAGGACCTATTGGGGGTTTGGTAATTACTTGTGTTATTTTGAATCTTCAGTCCTTATGGAACTTAATTATAGGATTATAACCATAATCTATGTGGCACAGGGACAAACTGGTAGACCTGGGATGATCGGACAGCCTGGTGTTGTTGGGGAAAAGGTAAATATTGGAACAACTCCTGTTTTCACATGAATATCATCCTGGTATTGTCATACTGTTCATACACTCTTTCCTCTTAGGGCGAGGATGGTGAATCAGGTGACCCTGGACCAGTTGGTATTCCAGGAAGGCTTGTGAGTTTGTTTATTGCTTTTGGTCAATACACCTTTGGCTTAAAAACGTTTTTGTTTTACATTTAGATTATATCCCTTTAGTGAACACTCTTCTCTTTGTCCTCTCCCACACTTTACACCTTCTCACTCTTCATAAATATCATAAAGGGTGACAAAGGAGATCAAGGGGAAAAAGGAGATACAGGCCTTCCAGGAGCAGCTGGTCCTCCAGGGGCCAGGGGCATTCCAGGAGAGGATGGAGCAAAGGGCAATGCTGTAAGAGACACCCCCACCATGTGTTCTATGTTGGTATAAAAAAGAAACATATTGTAAGATACACAGCAACATTAGTTGTAAATATATAATTATTATATATAAATTAAGAAACAAACAAAGAATATTCAGCAAATCACTGGATTTAAATGTAGCTCTTTATAATAATACAGTTGACATAAATAAATTTATGAGCCCTATGTAATTTGTTTTTTAATAAACTGAATAATTCTTTTGATGCACTAAACACTGCTGTTAAAAATGTTTATCCCCTCTTACTGGATGACGGCATCCAGTAAGAGGATGAAGACATCCAGGGACTAATTAACCCTATAAAGGGTTAATTATTAACCCTTTATAGGGCACTCAGTGAAATACTTTGAAAATCAAAATTTCAAAAAAATACTGTTATGGGAATCCAGGACAAGGCATTATTACCTTTGTAACATTCAAAAAACATGTAATGTAAAAACAAGACATGCCAACTTGCCCGAAAATATTAAGAAAAATACCAAAGTTGTTTCTATAAGAAATGCCAAAATATAGATCTTGTGCCCGCCCCTTGTGTTGGAGTCCCACTCCCACAGACTGCCACTCTGGGTCTTTGGGCAAAGAGCCTTAACCCTACACTGCTCCACGGGCGCCCGACGGCGGTATAGCCTACTGCTCCCCGAGGGGATGGGTTAAAGGCAGAGGTACATTTCTCTGTGAGATCAATAAAGTTTAATTGTTTTTATTTATTTCATTGAAGAAAGTCCCAATTTTACACCTGAGGGAACAAATCTGATCTATAAGCAAATAGAATTCATAGCCCAGAGGAATGAGGTTTAAACACCATAACTGGGTTGTATTAGGAGATCCTCTCAGCCACTCTCAGCAAGAGGTGATACATACTACAGACCAGTCCAGATCCCTGGTCCTCTGTTGATAAACATAAAGTACACTCACACCTAATCACAATGCATATTTGCCATTTAACACGCACATCACAAGACTGTCTACAATCAACCCTCCAGCAGAGGACAGCAATGACTACTTGGTTTTCCCGACGCAATTCAAAACATCAAATAAAAATAAATGAAATGCTTTAACTCAATCAGTCCAACATAATCTGGGTGCATTGGGACTTTTCCTTGTATTTCTGATCAACTTAAGGTCATTCATTTAGAGTGTCTACCCGCACTCAAATGGCATTGGACCTTATCGATATATTTCGGCTTTATTTTAGATAAATGAAAAACATTTAGAATCAGTAAAAATACGCAAGATAAACGAGAGGACACCAAAAAAAAAAAGAAAAAAAAAGAAAAAAGTCTTTAATAAAAAAATAAATAAAACAGACATAATCAAGCAGTGGGAACTGGGAAACCTCCACCACCTCTGAGTTTAAATCTCGTCTTTTATAAAGGCCAGAAGCAACTGCTACGCTAACCTTAGAGATTGTCAAGAAGAGAACTAAGCTAAACCAAAAAAATGATGGAGGCATGTCAATGTGACATTTAAAACATGAAAAAAAATATATATATTGTAAGTCAATAATGCAATGCTTTGGTGTTTTAACATTTATTCCTTCTGAGTTTAAGGCATAAACCTGTTAAGTGACACTGTATGTATGATGTTTCTATTACATACATTGGCGTACATAAGCTCACTTGGTCCAATTGCAGCGCTGGATCCAGGATAAGAAACAAATAGATTTGTTTTATTGATAACTCCTAATGGACTGGATCTTTACACTCCTGGTTAAACCAATTTGTCATTATCCTTTGCAAATATAGATTTAAAGAGATTCTGTGATATAACCAATGTTTTTTTTTTTCCTTTTGTTGGGAAGTAGTATTAATGTTGTTGAGAACCAGGCAGAATTTTGAAAGGGAATTCAAAAATAATCTTAGGAAATGGGACCCTACAACCATTAAAACTTGGAGCTCATCACTGAAGATAATTATTCAAAACATGAGTAGAAACACCTGGTAAGCAAGTATAGGAAAGGTTTGTTTAAAAATAAATAAGTTCTATGAATATTTTTACACGCTAATTTAAAAACAATGTACATAAATACAGATATTTCTTTATTTTCAAAATTGATACTCTATTTGAATTTAAATTTCTTTTGAGAAATTTCTACTTTCTATTCAAAAAGTGTCATAGTTTGTAGAAATTTTGGGATTATCTCGACTTGGCAACTGCAATATTAACACTGTAGAATAAGCAGAGCAAGTTTTTATATTAACAACTGTCTTGTATAGTATTTTGAAAGATTTTTCTTTCCTCAGGGTCCTATTGGTCTGACTGGTGACCTCGGACAACAGGGAGAAGCTGGACCAAATGTGAGTTTTTGCTGTAAAAAAAAGAAATCCCATTTTAAATTGTGTCCATCTTCCTGTATGACTGGAAAGTGCTTATTGTTCAAACGTTAATGGTATTCATATCATTCTGAAAAATTTTGCAAAACCTAAATCAATTTTTTTTAAATACTTCAAAAGAGGTGCAACAGACAGAAGACTAATCACTACATTTATCACATTCATATAACAAACATGCTGTATTATGCATTTCTGAGAGGCATGTTTGGGAATATTTTACATTTTAGTAAAAAATCCTAATTTATTTTTCAGGATTTTTTTTTTTTTTTTACTAAATATTGTAATTAAGGATGAACTATAAATCTTTGATATAAAACAACTGTTTTAATTCCTAGTTATATGTGCTGACAATGATATAAAATATTACATATAATGACCATTTTTGGCAGAATGGATTTTTCCATTTCAAAAACAACAGTAAAATAAAAAGACAAACTCAATGGCAACCCAACTGTTAAATGTGCGTATTTTTTTTTTCTTTGTTTTGTTTAATCTGCTTGTTTACTGTTTGTATGTGATACAAAATGCATTTCCTTGAAAACTCTTTGTTCCTTGTCATTTTATATCCTGCTGTTTTTCTCTTCATTAGGGTGTTGATGGCCTCCCTGGATCTAAAGGAGACAATGGAGAACCTGGGAAATCTGTAAGTCTCTCCTTGTGAATATGAAATGTCACATCCTTAGAGGCTTTCCATTTGGCTTTCATAGAAGATTTTATCACACAATGGGACGTGATTCTTTTTCCAGGGTCCTCCAGGTCCAACAGGGGAACCTGGACCACCTGGTCCTCCTGGACGGAGGGTTTGTGCCTCTTTTTGTAGCCTGATTGCTCTTTTCTATATTGTTTTGTTAGTTTCATCATTTAACTGTACCACTGAAAATGTGTAGGGACACTTGGGGAAACCTGGGAAGGAAGGCAAAGCAGGCTTGAAGGGATCAAAGGTAAACATTTGAAATCATCTCTTATAAGAACACCTTAACACGGTGTCTGAGAGTCTCCCTTGTGTTTGTCATTTTAGGGCACCCGTGGACTGGAAGGTCCCATTGGGAAGACGGGACCCAGAGGTTCTCAGGGGCATCCAGGAAATCCTGGGCCACAGGGCCTGAGAGGAATCCCTGGCCCTGCAGTAAGTCTTTGTTTCTGTTTTGGAAAGGAAGGAAGAAAGGAAAAAAGGACTGTTTATTATAATTTTTTTTTTGTTTCGCGTATTTCAGGGTGAACAGGGCTTAAATGGGCCACCGGGTCAAGCAGGACCACCTGGTCCCATGGTAAGATCAATTAATTATGGGATTTAGATCAATATTAAAAAGCTTAATGATAATATGCACCTTGACAAAATACTTTCCTTTGGACAGAAGACAACAGTTGTGACCAAAATTTGTATTATTTCTATTGTAATTTGAAAACAAATGAGGGTTTTTAGTTAATTGTCTCAGAGTAAATTATCTGCGTATTTGGAAATCAGGCAAGCTTGTAATAAAAGTGTTTCAAAAGGTTGCATCACACTTTGAAATCAGAACACTGCGAGACAGGGTGCACCAGTCAAAAGTCACAGAACTGCATAGAAGTTCCTGTAGTGTAAAACGAGATAAAGTGTTTGGGATCATTTAAAGCAGAGTTCTCTAACTCCAGCCTTTGAAGGCCAATTTCCTGTAACTTAAGTTGTTTTTATTTAAACCTATATCAAATAATTAGGTTGTTGGGTAGAATCTAGCAAGTTTTACTGAATGCTAATGTAGTAATTTAGCCTTTTATGTTGGATCAGAAACACATTTAATGGCTGAAGGACATCAGTCCCATTGGACTTGGGGTTAAGACCTATATTTTTAAGACTTATGCAAAAGATTGTTTATCAACTTAGTTTAAAATAAAATACATTAATAATAATAAGTTATAACATTTAAAATACATTTAAATAACTTTTGACAGTATTTGGATCTATTTTTAAAGGGAATATTTACATTTATCCACAAAATGACATAAATATGAACATTCTCCCACCTTTCTGCTCAGGTTAATTAAACAACACATTTAATCAGTTTTATCTATGTTTTTGACTCCTAAACCTTTAACTCTTTAGGGTCCACCAGGTCTACCGGGACTGAAGGGAGACCCCGGCAGGAAAGGAGAAAAGGTAAATTTATCACCATGCATACATTCTTTCAATGTGAGCTTTTCATTTTTGTTGTATTAAAACCTAATTCATGATTTCAACAAAGGGACATGGTGGACTTATTGGACTGATAGGACCTCCAGGAGACATTGGAGAGAAGGGTGACAGAGGATTACCAGGAAACCAAGGCCTTCAAGGTCCAAAAGGAGATGAGGTGCAGACAATACTCTCACTTGCACACAAACTTAGAGTCTCAAAATGGAATCTAAATCAGAAAAATGATTTATGTTTTACTGAACTTTCAAAAAAACAGCCAGAATTGTAGAAACACAATACAATAACATACTGTACTGACAAATATAAGGGATAGAAATCCCAAGTCTGGCTTTCTAACTGATATAGAGTCATGTCTTTAGAGATAAGTCACTTGATACTCGAGTCCTAGTCCAGGTAAAAACTCGATGGCTTATAGCTGCATAATCAAACACTACTTTCCTCACTAGCTATGTTTCCATGCTCAAATTTTCCTAAATAGATTGACATGTTTTTGGATTTAAAAAATAATAATAATACCTGAAGAATAAATAATCTGATCCTGACATGTGTTTACTTGCACCAGACTTTGTTCTGGTTAATAAAGCTCTGACATGACCAGAGTTGTCATATTTTACTAAATCAACCACATAAAAACAGTATTGTCCATGTGGAAAGACCAAATAAATCACCAAAGTGGGTTAGTTCAGATTGTTCTGATTATCCAAAATAGACAACAATGAATTTAATGAACTGAAACAATGATTAACATGTATCATTGACATGTCCTTATTACCTATTAAATGTTCTCCTCAGTTAAATTAAAAAAGTGTTTGATTAAATGTAAAATCCAAAAACTAGACACACAAAAAATATTTTCCTACGCTTTTGAATTGTGTAAGCGAAGCAATCTTTGTTACATTTTAGTTACAATATTACATTTTAATCCATTGTTTTAATTAAATGGAATACATTTACATGTATTCCAATTAATTAAAAAGTACGTATTTAGATTGTAGTCACTTTCTGTATAAGCTGCTCATGCTGCACCTCATGTTGAAGTTTTTCTTGGCTGTATAAATAAGTCCATATATAATGATTTTCCTGAGCTTCTCAATGGTAAATCAAGAATCTTACAGATTTGTGACAGCAATTCTATTTTTATGTTTTTTTTTTTTTTTAAGCTTTAGAAGCTTTTATTAAAGAAGCTTTTATTAAAGCTTCTCTGATCTGTATTTATTGTTTTTGTGTATAAAAACAGGGTCCAGTTGGCCCTCCAGGCCCGCCTGGACCTCCTGGCCCCACAGGGTTATCTGTGAGTAAACTAGACAATTACAAAGCTTGTAAACATTTTCAGATTTTCAGATTCTCATTCTGTTTTTTGCATGTCTTTAAACCCCCTGATTTTGTCTAATAGGGTGCTATTGGTCAGAAGGGCTCTAAAGGAAACCTGGTACAGTTGATGTTCATTGTTTTTTTTTATGATTCAACACTTCTTATTTATTGTCAACAGTCTTAGCTACCCTATGTTATGTGTTATGTTGTTTATCATTTAGGGTCCGATTGGTCCTAGAGGAGATACCGGCCCTGCAGGGCCTCCAGGACCACCGGTGAGTTCTGCTAAAAAAATAAATAAATCACCTCGCCTAGGTTTATTTTAACTTACACAAATATATGTATACCATTACCTCTATTCATTTTCTGTTTGTATTCATTAAGGCTCTGACTAAACCTCTTCTGTTTTTCCTCTCATTAGGGACGAGCTGCTGTCGGTTTTTCACCTCAACCAGAGAGAGGACGAAGAAGAAGAACTCAGACTGTGGTAGATGGAGCCACGCTTGAGGAAGAGGAGGACACCATAGATGGAGAAGAGGAGGAAGGCTGGGTGCAGGGTGACCAAGCCGTGCAGGATGGGTTGGAGAAGAATAAAGAAGGTCAAGGCATGGAAGAAGTGTTTGCTTCGCTTTCCTCCATGAAAGTTGAGGTTGAAGGACTGCGTAACCCACAGGGGACATTCCACAGCCCTGCTCGTACCTGCAAAGAGCTCTGGCTCCTCCATCCAGAGCTCCCCAGTGGTACATTATTATTACAAGGTCTTTACTCTTTGACCTTTTCTGTTTAAATATCAATAACCTTTAAGTCTTTGTTATGAACTATGGCTCTGCAGGGGAGTACTGGATAGACCCCAACCAGGGCTGCCACAGAGACGCTTTCAAAGCTTTCTGTAACTTTACTGCTCAGGGTGAAACCTGTTTGTATCCTGACAAAAAGTTTCAGTCGGTTAGTTTTTACACCTTTTTGTTAGAGTCAATGAAATCATCCCGTTTTATAGCATTACAAGCTAATAATGTCTTTTTCCCAACAGGTGAAACTAGCAGGCTGGAAAGGGGAAAAACCCGGAACCTGGTACAGTAAATTCAGGAAAGGAAAACAGGTAAAACATGATACATAATTATAAATCAATGCATTTTTCTTATTTTTTTGTTTCGTTTCTTGTTAATTTAAAGAGAATATTTCATTTCTTTGTAATTTTTATGATTTTTGTACTAGAGAGTTTATGAGGATAAGAAAATAATCTAAACATCTGTACTTTCCCTGACAAAGAAAAGTCAGTCCAGTTTTTTAGCAGTCATGATTCCCTGAAAAGCTTGACCCTTTTTCTAGTATTAATTCCAAGCTTTTGTACAAGTTCTTTTACCAAATGCATCATATGGTGCATGTAATGGTGCTATTTTCCATTACAGCAGGGAGGAAATGGAAATTGTCTGCTTAGATTGGTTGTTGGAGAATATTGGTAAGTAAATAAGTAGGAAGTCAGGACTGATTGATATGCTCGTTGCAGCCCTATTTTAGCATTTTAGTTAGGAAAACAAACACAGGATGCCAGTTTACATAATTAGAGGCAATGGATTATTTTGAAAGTTTGAGTATTTGAAGTTTGAGGAGAGAAACATGCGCTCTGATGGATATATCCTCCACTAAACAAATAAAATCCCACATGAAAGCTTTGTACTACTGGACTGTCCTCATCATTTGTATTGCAGCCCTCCAATCACGGTTTACATTCTATGCTCTCTCTGCATCAGGACTGGGTATTTAAACATGCTTTTATGCTTGCAGAATTCCTAATAGACAATTGTTCCAATTTTTTCATTCTTTGCGACCAAAATTCAAATATTGGACTTGTGTGACCCGGAATAGTACCTTTCTTAAGCCATTCGTACCTCTTGGAATTCTCAAAAAAAACAGGGGTGGAGCAACAGTTCCAATTGGTCAGGGTTGGCAAATATAAACATCTAAAGACATAATTTGGCCCATGATATCACTACATGCTACAGACTGTTAAAAATTGGAAATAAATGACTGTCACTCTTGGCTGGGAGGAAAAAGCTTGGTAAATGTTGGAAACAAATG
Source organism: Cyprinodon tularosa (assembly GCF_016077235.1). Taxonomy (NCBI): domain Eukaryota; kingdom Metazoa; phylum Chordata; class Actinopteri; order Cyprinodontiformes; family Cyprinodontidae; genus Cyprinodon; species Cyprinodon tularosa. The sequence continues at coordinate 2,362,003 of NW_024038778.1, read as the reverse complement.
TGTTTTCTATGTGTAGTGTTGCAAGCTTGCCGTTGTTCTGTCACTTCAGCATACGCGTAGCACAAATTTAAGAGAATAACATACAGCAAGTCTTCTAGGCTACTTTATTTATGTGTGATATAATTAACAAAAGTAGTAGTTGAAGATAAACACATATACTTACCAGAATAGAACACCAAAAGTCAACGAGGGTTGTTTATTTATGTGTGATTTAATAAACAAAGAGTTGTAGTCGGAGGTACACCCTGACATAGCAGCTAACCAGTTAGATTGTCATACACTTATTTATGGCTGTATGACACCCTGATGTAGCAGTTAACCTTAATTACTTACTTTTTGTTGTGTATGGTGAACTGACAGCTCCTTACGTATTAACTATATGTAGGCCACTCTGACGACGTATACATAACTGACAGAACATAATCTGTGCCCTGAATCATCCAGGTATGGGGAGAAAAGCTGCACAGTATAAAAAATGCAAACAATTTTTACATTTTTATGTCAACCAACAGCTGCATAATGATGTGGTATGTTATGACAAGGAAGATGAAAACAGGGAAGCTGTTTAAGTCTTAGGGAAGTCATATTTAAATGTCAAATCATTCTGGCCTAAACATGTATATAAATGTTTATCAGACTATATTGTCCCAAAAGTTGGAACATTTCTATTTTTAAAAAATCCTGTCTTAAAATCAGTGTTTTTGTTTTCGTTATCTTATGCAGGCCAGTTAGTTATACGTCACCTTGGACACCTAAATTTGGCCAACCATATATCAGTGGTCATCTGTCAGTCAAATATTTTCAGTCATAGCATCTTGATTCATATGTCGCAGCTAATATACGCAACAGTTGAAATAAGAAATAAGAATCATTTACTTTCCCATTGAGTTACGTCCCAGTTTTCATGGGGATGGACGTCTTTGGCAGGCGTAGAGCTAACAGAACTGGCAGCGTTGCGAGGCAAGGTCTCAAACATGTACGGCTGTAAGCCTTCTACACCAAATGAAGCTTCTGCCGCCCTGGCGTCCTTTTCCAAAACATCTTTGTCCCCGCTTTCCCCCCTTCTAAATGAAAAACGTATGACGGAGGAGTCTCATCCATGACCTCTGAAACAAAAATCTCCTCCTTTTGCATGTTTCCACTGTCCATAGCGTTCCTTCACAGTGTTGTTTCTAAGTGCTACTTGGTCCCAATGTACTTTCCCATTGGGAACCTACTAGCACTAAGTTGTTAACTGGTTAGCAAGATGCTTCCGACAAACAGGCCACAACCAAACTTGCTTGCGAACCTTCTGCCACAACAATCCTACCCCTTTGTTAAACGACCAATCACATTCACTTTATTGACTCGTGTAAAGTCGGGCGCCACTCGGGAGAATTCGGGAACGCAACGGTTGGAACAGCCGTTTCCCTACGACTTCAAAAGGTAAAATGGAGGATGTTCTTTTTCCTGGTTGGATCATCAAAATTAGTGGTCCTCCTAATTGTCAATCATTCTGGTGATATGTTAACGTAAGGCTGTCCTACGTGCGACCCCATTTTCACTTACCGGTGGTTAGTCTGACATTGTGGAAAAATTGCAAATCTTCTTCAGGAAAGTAAGTTTTTATGAGTGATGCAAACAGCCACTTTTTAAGCAGAGTGTGCATAAGGAGAAATGGACTTGTGCATGCTCTAACACGTGGTTAATAGGGGTTCCCTCTCCGGCACGGGTACAGGGTTGTACATGTGCATTTCTTTTTAAAGTGGAAAGGGTAGGTCTTTTCAGAAATTTGCAAAAATCTTCTTAGAAGATTGATGGAGGCTGCTAAAGACCCAAGCCTTGGGCCAGTGTTCACCCTGAAATTCAAAGTCTAGCTGTGGCAGGGTTAATGTTAAATGTGGCTACCAGATATGGAAAGTCATACTGTGAAAGATGTTTCTACAAAGTATAGACCCAGGGGCCAGAGTACATCAGTAGGTTGCACATTTCCTGGTTTTATTTGTAAAACATTTTAAAAATGATGAATAATGTTACTTCTACTTCAGAACTATGCTCCACATTTTGTTTGCGAATCATGTGACAAAACTCATAGAAATTTGTGGTCATAGCGTAAAAACCTTGGTCAACGTTTAAGAAATATGAACAATGCTGATAGTATTGTGATCAAACATTAATATGTTCAGAAATAATTTCTGTTTTCATTGTTTCTCTATTGTCTTTGAGAATGATAAATTCTTCATTTTCTTTCTCTCTCCCAGTTTTCATACTCTGGATCAGATGGCGTCTCGATCCACATTGTTCAGTTGACCTTCCTGAAGCTTCTCAGTGCAACAGCCAGGCAGACGTTCACCTACCACTGCCTGAACTCTGCTGCCTGGCTTCACACCAACACCTACAGCTACGAACATGCACTGCGCTTCAGAGGCAGCAACGGTGAAGAGCTGACTCATGAAAATACACATTACATCAGTGCAGTGTATGATGGCTGCCAGGTAAGTAATGTTGTGATATAGAAAGCAAATATGCATAAAGGTGTTTGGATTTTAATTGTCAACTATTCTGCAGACACGCTCGGGACAGGAGAGGACCGTTTTGGAATTTGATTCTCCGATGTCTCAAACTCTCCCCATTATCGACGTAGCCGTGTCTGATTTTGGAAAGGGGAACCAGAAATTTGGTTTCCAAGTTGGCCCAGTTTGCTTCAATGGTTAATGATTGTGGAAATGCCAAGAACAGGATTAATTATTTAAAAAAGAGCCATTGACATTTTTTACATGCAGGGAGAACACAACTTTAAAGGCCATTAAATCAGTACAATAAAGAGTGTTTTCTGGTGCATTCATGCATTCACTTCGTCTGTGCTTTACACAGCTGCCGTTAAAGGATGCTGCAGTGATTCAGCCAACTCTGGACTCGCACTCATTGTTATAAATAGAAGGACACACCTTTTTTAACATCCTTACTCTCAATTTTCTTTTGTTTTTGAAGGAGCGTGTTCTGCTCTGTCTTCTCTGGCTCCGTTTTGATAAGGACTTTTTAAAAGAAAAAATATTTTTGCAGCACCAATCTATCTCCTATTATTTGTAAGAGAATAAAGGTGCAAGACTAAAAAGACAGGTGCTAATGGTGATGTTTAATCCACTAAAGAAAACTGAAACTGTCAGCTTTTACAAATCAGTTTTGAGTTATTTCTTGTATACAATTACTCAGGACATGAGAAATTGTCTGGTTACTAAAATTGAGCAATTCCAGCTTAAATGGTGATCAGCCAGTTGGAAACAAAATATTGTTCTTTTATCTTACCACTTAATGCACTGTACCAGAAAGAAGAAATAATAACACTTTTCTGTGTGGACACTGATACCAAGAGAAAAAGGGCCATTGTTGGCTACTTTACCTTTGAATGAGATGTTTAGATTTAAGCCAAAGGAAGAACAGAAATTTTAGGAGCTATTTAGAAATAAACTAGCGTATCTGCTGTTGATTTAGTCTATTTCATTAGAGCGAAAGAGTGATAGACTTTCAGTCGATAAGTAAAGAGGTTAACATTTTACAGCAAACCTCCATTTTATCATTTTGTTCTTACAACCTGGGCCTGAAAGTACAAATACAGCAGAAAAGGTTTACATTTATAGCTTTCATGAACTTTATTTAATTAATTTTCAAAACAGATTTGTTCCTGTTGACAGTTTCAGATATTTTATTGTTCTCATCAAACCTCAATTTGTTGTTTTGTTTTTTGTAATTATGCTGTTATTAATATTATTATTAGTTAAATTCATTGCATGGATAAGCCACAACATTTAAATCACTTTCCTTGGAATTATAGAAACATTTTGCCCTCTTTTTGCAATAATCCTCTTTGATGTCATAGCAACTTTGTATCTGGTATGTCCTAATCAAGGCATTATTAACTAATCAGTCTAGACTAAACTCATCTATAAGTCAGCAGACTTAGATTCATCACCAGACTGTGATTTTAGGCCAACCCCATCCATAGCTTTTAAAGCTACACTGTACATTTCAAACATCATATAGCTTAATTTGAGATATATCAAGTATTCTTTAAGTTGTAGACTGCCCCACCCATCACTGAATGAGTCATGTGCTCCAGAGCGCAACCTTATGGCAGGTTGAGCACGATAACTAGCTACTGTATGCTTAAAGTTGTTAGCCAACAAAACCGATATGAGACGTATATAAACAGACACATTTTTGGTTCTCTGATTTATGATTGAATTAGCCTGGCCAGCCGGACTAATTTATCCCATGTACATAGGTACATAGGGTATTAGTTTGGAGATTAGGATATAGAGCCTAATATCTAAGGTGGGACTAATTGACTCAGTGGAAACAGTTAAGAACCAATCAGATAACTACGGATATGATGTAAAATGTTTTGGTTTTTTTTAAAGAAAAGCACTTACAGCAGCTAGTTGTTGAATTTTTAATGATATACTGTAACCAACTATTTCAGGGCAAAATAGAGAGCATCAATAAATAATTGATCCATCACTGCTGAAATTTTGACTGTTAAGGGCTTTTGCATTGTTGGCCCACCTTCTAAATTGGTCCTATTTGTTTTAAATCAGAGAGTATTGAGCATTAGCTGATTTATGCCCTGTGTTGGTAGTCTGAGTGGGCAGGCTAGGATTTAATCTACAGGGGTGAATGTTCTCAATCTGGTAGCCCAAACTGGTCAACCAAATGGAGGTTGGAGGTTGACAGTGCAGTTAAAGGGTTAAGGAAATTCCTTGGAGAAAGGAAGAACTGCAGGGAAACCTCTTTCTGAACTTAACAAGCCAACATAGCAGGGCCTGTGCCAAAACCATACATGTCCCCTATTATTTGCTTTAAAAATGCTGCACATAGACTCCTGGCTTGCCATTGGAAATAGAACATTGCAAAATCTCATTGACTGAACTACTTTGGACAGATTAACTTTGAAACTGTAAACAACGCACTCCTGAACAGAACCACAGTACTCAGGATCTCTATTTTAGTTTTCATCAGTTTCTGTGGGGTGTCATTTCTGTCTAATGAGAGCAATGGTCATTACACATGAAGCTTTATCTATGTGTTATAGTTAATAAACAAAATGTAAAAAATGAAACCAAAATGTACATATTTAATTCAAAATCAAAATACAGGGCATCTGGTTTTCCACATGGGCCACCTGTTACTTGCAAGAACTGAAGGATGGGCTGTTATCATCTCAAGGTCAGGCACAACGTAAATTTCTCACAAAAGTGGCTTTCAAGTTGTGGCTGATTCATGAAATTGAGTGTAATACATGGTGCTATTATGTAAGTCCTCCTGGAGTACGATTTTTTTGTAAAAGGGATCTGGGGCATAGATTTTTCTATATATATATTGTGAAACATTGTTTGATATTTTATCAATAAATCAACAAGCTGTTATGTTGTAACATCATTTGCTCCAAGTTGATATTATCATACTTGTTTGGGAAAGTGATTCATGTGTTTTAATAAAAGTACACAATGTACATTTAAATTATTATGATCACATTACTTGGCTCTGTCTACTTTAGTAACTGTAGATGTGACAACGCATTACCTAAACTGAGTGACCTCTGTTTTTTCTCTCTCTTCACAGTAGCTACATCTGACCTGGCATTTGGTTTAGCTGTGATGCTGCCCTGTTAATGGGTTGATCAGCTTGGCTGCTGTTGTAAAGTCCTGTCTTTTAGTGGTTAACTTGTCTCTCCTAGACATACGTAGCTATTGGCTAAGGTACCTGTGAAGATCCTCATTCATCTTGGTCATGGTCAAACTTGAAAAAGTTCAGTTTAGGCAACTGGACATGAAGTTTCTAGAAGACGTTCCACCTCTCATCCAAGAGGCTTCTTCAGTTCGTTAACCACTCTAACGAGGGAGTTAACGACCTATCAGAACCCCTGACGACCATTAATACCCCATGGGTAACCTCCTTGGCCACCTGCGGAGGGATCAGAAACCCCCCCCCCCCAATTCTTTGTTATACGTACAGTATATTAATCTCAGTGCTCCCCACCTCTAGTGAAAACTGAAGAGCCTGTTAGATGGGAGGCAAACCGTCTTCAAAGAAACTTCCCGTCCAGTTGCCTATACTGAACTTGTTCAAGCTATTTGCACAGCTTTAACTGAAAACACTGTATGTGCTCTCTTAAGCCCGCATCACACATTGACGAATTAGCCAGTGTATGCCTGACGTACGAAAAAAGCTGCCATACGTTGGATATGTTATGGGTACGTTTTGTATAAATTATGAGAGCGCTGAAGCACGCTGGCACATGCTGGCTCACGTCGACATACAGCAAGTACGTATTCCAGCATATGCTCATGTGTGGGCCATAAGTTACAGGTAAGTTATCTGATCGTTGACATACGTTAAGTGTAAGTTACTCATAAGTCGTGGCGTCGATGTAACCAGGACAATTTGTTTCCATTTTTGTTGACTTCAGTTTTATTTTTTATTGAAAAATGTATCTTTAAAAAAAATCCTCTTCTCCTTAATTTCTTTACCACAACAAAAAAAGCCGTATGAGATAATTCTGTTCTCACACGGTTGTATGGTCACATGACCAGCTGCATGTCAGCATCCTAAATTGACAGCTGCAGCTTATAAGGCTGATGAGTGGCAGCCCAGGTAGGAGACGGTGTCTGACGCTGATACAGATTCATCATTGTGGATTAAAACCTTCATCAGATCACAAAGTTTGACAAGTGGGGACTGGCAGGTTTCCATTTCAGAATTTTGTTCCAGGATCCTGTTCTAGGATCTCATTTCATAATCCGTCTCCAGGACTCTGAATGTCTGTTGGATCAGACTGGCGAGCTAGACCCATCCTAACTAGGACTGGTTGGATTCCTTGGATAAAGGAACACACCTTGGACTTCATGAATTGTCATGTATGATTTTTCTGTAAATATTGTAAATATTAATACAGATCCCTAATTTTGCACCATTCTGTTGTCTCTGTGTTTATACAAAGTTACCACTTCCTCCAGCAGTCGAACTTAAGAATTCTTTTTGATGTAATTTGTTTTTCTTCAGTCATGCTAACATTCATATAAGTAATATAGGTTACATCTAGCTTATCCAAAACCTATAAGTGACTTGTGAATAACTTATCCGTAACTTATCTCCAACGCATATTAACGTATTTGACGTGTTCCAGACGACCACAGAACGTGTTTCTAACTTACAGCTACTGTATAATGGAGTATTGACAGTGTTTTGGTATAAAAGGGGGTTCACAGGAGGAAACCCGCCGTACTCCTCCAGACTTGATCCCCATCATAGGGTGAGTGTGATGGATCCTCCCTTCGTTCACACTCATGGCCACAATCAACAAACTTCCTAGCAGACATGACGCTGAATCTGCTTCGACAGATATATATATATATATATGAAACAGCAACTAGATTAATACTGTGATCAAAATCATACTCAAAGTGTTACTTTAACACTGCAACATTTACTGTATACCCATAAATGATGCACTCATTTAATGGGCATTACGCTACCATGCATTATGCATAAGTTAGGCAATTGTTGGACATAAGTTCTGGACTCATTATGAATACGTTATAAATATGCCCAAAATTTAAAAAATACTTAGAAGGTTCAGTGTATGCCAGCGGTTTAGAAGTCTGGAATACGCTGGCTAAATCGTCAAGGTTTGACAGAGGCTTTACCTCTACTAGGCTTAGTATAAACTGCCTTCTGCTATGACCCACTGGGGCAGGTCTGTTGAGCAGACAGAGTATCCACAGAAAACAGACATGGAAGCGCTGATGTATGTAGGAGTACTTTTTTTGTGAGAAAAAAGCAAAAGCTCTTTCACAATTAGCTACTATAGTGGCCTCAACAGGGAGAGAAATACACTAAGCAGATGAACTCTGAGCCTCAAAGCGAAAGAGAGCGAATAAATATATTATATTAATGATAATAACGTCACTTTATTGATCTCACATTGGAGAAATTTACCCCTGCATTTAACCCATTCCCTTGGGGCGCAGTGGGCTGCTATTGTGCAGTGCCAGGAGAGCAGTGTGGGGTTAAGGGTCTTGCTCAGAGACCCAGAGTGGCAGTCTGTGGGCCTGGGGCTTGAACTCAAATCCTCAGGATTGCAAGCTCTATGCCCTAACTACTAGGTCAACACTCCCCTAACATACAGTTAACATCAATACAGTTGCGAGAGAGCATTAAATCTCTTGTAGTAACCCCACCTCAGACCAAGTCACAGCTGAACAGAACGCCAGGCCAAATGGAGCTACTATCAAGGGAAAAAAGTTCATGCAAATAACCCTAAATAACCAACGTTAGAACAAAGATTTGATTCCTTGAAGACAGCCAGACATTACATTTCAGAGAATTACATGTTTATGTTAATTCATTCTAAACTCCTCTCCACTAAGTACTTCAATGAATGTGAAAGTTCAAGTATAAATTTAAATGTTGTTGCTTTTGTATCTACTTTTACCTTATGCTTTTGTTTATCATTTCTTTGCAAGATACATCATTACCCAAACTTCAAAGTCCTGGCTACTGTGTTAAGACATTGCTGTAATTTTGCACCTTTAAAACATTGTTTCAGAATACATAATATACCATTCAGGATTTGAATGGCCTACACATTTAGAAAATCTAAACTTTTCGTATAGATAAAAAAAGAAAACTAATTTCAGTAAATAAGATCAACTGTGAGATGCGAGAAGCGCTATTAGATACAGTATATGAAACTTTTACCACGTAGGGGGTAGAGTAAATACTTAAAAAAATTAATAGCTATTCAATAAATCGGTGCTTTAAAACATTTATTTCCTAAAATCATGAAACTATTGTTGATATTATTATATGGACTAAGGACCTGTCCAGGGTGTACCCTGTATTTCACTGAGAGATTGCTGGAGATATACTGTAGGCACCAGCCTCCTGTGACTGATGGATAAATGGCAGAGGATGAATGGATAGTTAGTTCCTTAAACTACCTGAATCTCCTCAAAAAATGTATAGTTTCCTAGCTGATCAGACTAGTTTAATTTAACAGCTTAGTGCTAGTTGGAAATGCATTCTTAGTAATAACTGATGCAGTTTTCTGTCTTTTAAACTCTGTTATCCTGAGCAGAAATGAACATATATTTGTTTGTTTGTAAATGATTTCCAAGATTGCTTTGCAAAAAAGGCTTTCAGTCCTTGAAGGCAGCAAAGCCCTATTGTACATAACAAGGAATAAGATGTTTGTGATGAGTAATGCATAAAGCTAGGACAATAACATGTTGCCAATCTAGCAGGAGATGCAAGACCAGATGCATTTAGTTTTTAGGCCTCCAAATGTGTTCGTTTTGCACTGATAACACCAATCTGAATCTACCTAAGGTAAAGACAAAAAAACAGGCTAAAAGAAAAGGCAGGCAGTAAAGAGAACTTGGATATTACATAACAAAAAATTCTAAGGGCAAAAAAAAACAAAACAAAAACAAGATTAAAGAGAAAACACAAAAGAACTGGACCATTTTCAAACAGCATTCATGATAGGGAACATACAAAGGAACCCAGTTAAAAGTGAAATGAAATCACTGCAGAAAAGTTAATCTATCCCATTTCCTGTCCAACTAAACAATACCAAGTAAGGTTTTAGATGCTACAGAAGTTTCTGAGTTTCTTGCGTGCATCTTTTGGTTTTAGGTGATTATTTCAGCGACAATGCAGATCTAAGGTTTGTTATGGATTCTGTGTTTTCTCCAGTTCAGCATACATCATTCAAACCTAATCTTTTCGTGGTCTTGTTTTCTCTGCCAGATCTGCTTAAGAAACAGCTGTGGTGAAATTTTAATTAATTGAAACAGAACAATTTATAGGCTATTTTCTAGAGGTAAGATATTGTTGTTTTATATTGGGGGTCAGTCTCAGCATGCTTAACTGGCAGAGCATCAGCTCTATTTACTCCACAAATTAATCTTGTGTCCATTAACTTTTTATATCTTGTACAATATATGTAAAAGTTTTCATCTTTTTTTGTTGGTCTATTTAAATATCATCTTGGTTCTATGAATAAAACCTATATAATTTGGTTGAAAGCCCTTTCAGTTTCCAGTGTTTGCTTCCCACTGTGAAAAAGCAAGGTTCAGTATTCTGTATTTAATGTATTTGTTTTTTTCCAGGGTTTAAGTCCTTAACTGAGAAATCAAGCGCAAAGGCTACTATAATTATTTATGAATTCTTTGGTGGTTTGTGGTTCATGATGTCACAGATACATGTTTCTCCAATACACTCAATGAAGGTATGAGGGAGAAAACCACCTAGTAAGAAATTAACAAAGAATTTATAAATATGTCAGACTGCAGATGTGATTTTTTATTTTTTTTTCACTGCACAAAATGAAACAAAGCACTGACCTTCTCTGATCGCAGCAATTTCTTCAATCCCCTAGATGATGTCCTGCTACTTTGCATTAAAAGCGATTTATCTCCTCTCTGAATCTAATCTGGGATGATTGCTTATTTAATAATTTACAGAAAATAGAGGGGGCAGTTAAAATGGCTACTGAAAAAGCCATATACATGCTGTAGATGTAGATGTGTAGAGCCCGAAGTGATGTAATCAGTGCATAGGGTTTTTTTCTTTGCTTTCGAGAGGAGTCTTACAACTGAAGGCTGTGATAAAAGAAAAAGAGAAGAGTAGAAGACTTGGAACCGTATACAAGGGCCAACTGAATTTCACACATTTTATTTTCTCCCGACCTTGCGATTCCTGATTGGGAGGTGGTCGTGAGAGGCTGAAGATTCCTCGTTACCTCAAATACACTATACGATGCACGACGCACGATGAGACTCAAAGTTGGCCTGATCCAGAACATTCATGCATGACTGAAGAATTTGCCCGGAAAGGCCAAAAACTCATACAGTGTATGTTTAGCTTTAAGCACAACCTATATCACTAAAATGAGAGAAAATCCCAGCCAGCGATACAGGTGCTGGTCATAAAATTAGAATATCATGAAAAAGTAGATTGATTTCAGTAATTCCATTTAAAAAGTGAAACTTGTATATTATATTCATACATTACATACAAACTCATATATTTCAGATGTTTATTTTGTTTAATTTTGATGATTACAAATGACAACAAATGAAAATCTCAAATTCATCATATCAGAAAATTAGAATATTGTGAAAAGGTTCAAAATTGATGGCCCCTGGTGCCACACTCTAATCAGCTAATTAACTCAAACCACCTGCAAAAGCCTTTAAATGGTCTTTCAGTCTAGTTCTATAGGCTACACAATCATGGGGAAGACTGCTGACTTGACAGTTGTCCAAAAGACGACCATCGACACCTTGCACAAGGAGGGCAAGACACAAAAGGTCATCGCTAAAGAGGCTGGCTGTTCACAGAGCTCAGTGTCCAAGCACATTAATAGAGAGGCGAAGGGAAGGAAAAGATGTGGTCGAAAAAGTGTACAAGCAAGAGAGATAACCGCACCCTGGAGAGGATTGTGAAACAAAACCCATTCAAAAATGTGGGGGAGATTCACAAAGAGTGGACTGCAGCTGGAGTGAGTGCTTCAAGAACCACCACACACAGACGTATGAAAGACATGGGTTTCTGCTGTCGCATTCCTTGTGTCAAGCCACTCTTGAACCACAGACAGCGTCAGAAGCGTCTTGCCTGGGCTAAAGAGAAACAGGACTGGACTGCTGGTGAGTGGTCCAAAGTCATGTTCTCTGATGAAAGTAAATTTTGCATTTCCTTTGGAAATCAAGGTCCCAGAGTCTGGAGGAAAAGAAGAGAGGCACTTCATCCACGTTGCTTGAAGTCCAGTGTAAAGTTTCCACAGTCAGTGATGGTTTGGGGTGCCATGTCATCTGCTGGTGTTGGTCCATTGTGTTTTCTGAGGTCCAGGGTCAACGCAGCCACATACCAGGAAGTTTTAGAGCACTTCATGCTTCCTGCAGCTGACCAACTTTTTGGAGATGCAGATTTCATTTTCCAACAGGACTTGGCACCTGCACACAGTGCCAAAGCTACCAGTACCTGGTTGAAGGACCATGGTATCCCTGTTCTTAATTGGCCAGCAAACTCTCCTGACCTTAACCCCATAGAAAATCTATGGGGTATTGTGAAGAAGAAGATGCAATACACCAGACCCAACAATTCAGAAGAGCTAAAAGCCACTATTAGAGCAACCTGGGCTATCATAACACCTGAGCAGTGCCACAGACTGATCGACTCCATGCCACGCCGCATTGCTGCAGTAATACAGGCCAAAGGAGGCCCAACTAAATACTGAGTGCTGTACATGCTCATACTTTTCATGTTCATACTTTTCAGTTGGCCAACATTTCTATAAATCCTTTGTTTTTATTGGTCTTCAGTAATATTCTAATTTTCTGATATGATGAATTTGAGATTTTCATTTGTTGTCATTTGTAATCATCAAAATTAAACAAAATAAACATCTGAAATATATGAGTTTGTATGTAATGTATGAATATAATATACAAGTTTCACTTTTTAAATGGAATTACTGAAATCAATCTACTTTTTCATGATATTCTAATTTTATGACCAGCACCTGTATATGATTTTTTTACACACAGAAGACGTAGAGAATTATTTTACTACACAAATGTGATAATCATAGGATAAATTAATTTTTTATTACTTGTCAAAGCTAATTTCTAAGGGTCTTAAAGGAAAAAAAAATTGAGGCATGCATTACTGACTGGGGGTTTTCACTCTACCAGTACATGATATCTGTTGGGATCTGGAGCTGTACCACCTTCCTCCAGCAGAGTGCGCCGTGGGTCCTCCTGAGCTGAGCCTCCTACACACCTGTGGCCCATCTCATCATCAGAGGATCCTCCTGTATATAACCTGCCTTCAGACCTTGCCTCAACGCCGCAGTGTTGATCTAGTTTGGTTAGCACCTGAGCCTAGTAAACCTGAGAATCTTTGCTATCTCCAGTTGAGATAAGATTCTAACTCTTCCTTGTTTTTTGCCTCACAGGAATCCTGTCTCTTCGTGAAGCTCTGGATGAGCTTAACCTGCCTAGCCTGCCCTCCTGAGCCAAACCTGAAGACTCTTCTCTGGATTCCTTTGCAGCTCTTGGCTAAGAGCTGGAAAACCAAATCAAGGTCTGCCCTCAAAGTCAGAAGTAAGACGCTGAAGCAGTTATTGGACTCTGCTGAACAAACAGTCTCTGGACCCAACAGTTTCCTCTCTCAAAGAGAAAACCGGACTCCTTCAAGGTATTCATCAGCAAACTCTAAGACTCATAACTCATCAGTCCACGTGCTAACTGAACTGTCATCCCTGCAGACTCCAGTGAACCTGCCCCCAGGCCCGAACCAGTTCCTGTGCAATATTCTTGTGCTTGTGTTAACAATAAACCTTGTTAAACTTTTCATCAGCCTCTGTGTGTGTTCTGCATATTGGGTTTACTCTGTAACCAATCATGACAGTATCATGTGCAAATAAGAGTTTTGAGCAAGGGACCGCCTGACACTCCTATGCACTGCTAGGACCTCTATAGTGAAAGATGAAGGGAAAGAAGCTAGGAACTACAATTTGAGGTAACGAAAGGTGCCAAAGACCCAATGACAAACAGGCAACCGCAGGCTTACCTGTATAAATAGCTGAGAACACGTGCAAGGGCTGCGTCCGAACATCCACCCTAACTCCAATATACAGTAGAGCACTATATAGGAGCTATGCAATTTTATATGTGTCAGAATGTCTCACAATGCACTAGGAAAAGTAGTGTGCATCCATGGTCACTAACTAGAAGATATATCCCAGAATGCTTTGCAAGAGAGAACTGTGTAAGGAGGCGGAGTCACATCACCAACAGGGAGCGATAGGTAGTGATCATCTGTCCGAACGGTCAGTCAACTGAGTTAAATAAAGTCTACTATATACATTAGTCCCTGCTCTACAGTATATAGTGATTGATGGATTAGGAGTTATGGTGTTTTTTCCAACTCAGCAAAGGAGACATGGGTAAAAGGGATTAACTGTATTCTCCGATAGCTCAGGCTGAGGGAGATCAGACTGGGCAGGCTAGTTGGAACTGGGCAGAATTCAACAAAATGACACCAAAAAAATAAATCAGAAGCTAAGGACACAAAAGCATTAAATTAAACACACAAAACACCAACGGAACATAAAACCAAAAACAGTGAGAGTTGTTTGAGTGTCTGCAGAAAACAAATTTTTACTAATAATCCAGATATATCTTTAAGCTTCAGAATGAAAGATAGCTGCAAAACTTTAATAGTGTTATAGGATTATTATACAATGTTGGTTATATTTGTATGAGATGGAAATTAGACGCGACCATTCATATCCATTGTGATTTATGTTTTGCATTATGTGGCCACATGGTTCTACAAGGACTGCACTGTGGAGAAGCTGAGAGCATGGTTACCTTCCAGACGGATTCCCCTAATTCAGATTTTCTTCTCATGCATGAGTTACTTTTCTCTTGGTACCCAAACTTTGCCCCATGGTCATTAAAACTTAATTCCTATGTTCTTTGCTGACCATTAATTATCCTTAGGTATGAGCAAATGTGCCCTTGGTTGGTTGTTCTCTTTTTCTCTATGTTGCCCTTGATTGTTGCATTGGACTGTTTTTATAGTCAAACCCTTCCTCTTGCATGATGTGTGACATTCAACATCCCATCACCCGCCCTAGTAATAATATGGCCTTTTAAGCAGAGTGGTGGAAGTATTTTTTTGAAAGTACATCAGTCTAGTCTAGTGTCTTGTAATGGAGAACAGGGAATAAAGGAGGTGGTTGAAGTTAAGGAAGTGGAAGAGTTCTGCAAAAAGCCAACTGCTTTATGAAGAGGAAACCAAATTAGAAATATCTGGTCATATGCAAAATGCAGAATGGCAAGAAAACCTGATTTGGATCACCTCATGTAAGCTATACTTATTGTGTAACATGGTGGTGGGATCATCATGCATTGAGAAGCTTTTCTTCAGTGGGCACAAGGAAGTTGACCAGATGATGTGAGAAGGTGGAGGGAGGTATATGCAGTGTAACCTGTCAGAGACAGGGGTGGAGGTTCATCTCCCAACAGCACAACAATCAATAACACGCAACAAATCTTTCACTGGAAGGGTTTGGATCACAGCACCTTCAAGTGTTAGAAAGGCCCTTTTAAAGTTTTTAAATTTGGAATCCGTGACACAAAAAACTGATGGATAATTGCATTACCTAACTGGCTGACACATTCTAACAATTTGCAATAGAAAAATATTGAGTCAGGAAAATATTAATTACTGAATTAATGCTAAATAATCTTGAGGGCTTGTAACCTTATATTTATGATAGAAATGGAATTGTTTGAAGATTCTGCGGCACTGGAATATATGTCATTTTAGCATAAAAGATTTCATTCTGTAGTGAATTTTGAACAGCATATACAAGTGGTTTGAGACCAAAAAAAGCACCCTGTCACAATTATTGTATCTAAACCTGATCTGACCATGTTGCAAAAACAAATAGCAAAATCCCTCCTCTCAGTAACTCTCTGTACATTCTTTGAGTCGCCATCTGTCTCCAGTCAATGCTTGAGTGACTTCCAAGTCCAGGACTCAGCCTCAGGCAAAACACAGTTAGACTAAAACCCCAGAGCTAAGAAAAAGGAAAAAAGTGCAGTCTGAAAACAAGAACAGAAAATTTACAGTGACGTGTCCATATGACACCGTGTGGGTCGTTCATCTGCTGATCACTGGCGAGCTTCAGCTAAAATAAACCAAGACTATTTTTTTATTCATACATTTATCAACACAGGAAAATATCAGCATTAGGGAGAACAACAATAACATAAAAGATGAAAAAAAATAGGAAAACACTATTTTTCAATTTGGTTTTCCTGTAAAGAAGAGGAAGCCGTTCATGCTAATACACAAGACTTGTGTTGCAACCGTCTCACAGTAAAGCTCTCTTACTTATGTGAAATATAAAATTCCCGTGTTGCCAAAATGATTATCTATAAGGTTACTTTTTGTATTCATATATATTTTGTAGTAATAAATACAGCTAAAATCAACATTGTACTACTAGAAGATTAAAACCTTCATTTTATGGATTTTTTGCTAAAGAAATTAAATTCTTTCTTTTAAGATTAAGTACAGCTGTAAGAATTCACCTTCCTTTAGAAGTTTTCAGATTTTATTTTATATGTAATTTACACCTGTACTCAGAACCACAACTAATATATTATGAAGCAACAGTTGGAAAAGAAATGGTTCCTGATTTTTCTTTTTGGTCAAATAGGTATTTATCTATCTACATTTTTTAGCTGACCCATGAAACTATTCCTGACTTAAATTTTGATCAATTGTTCAGAAAGTATTTAGGTTGGTATGAATCCTTTAGTCACCTGCCATATATTTTTATATCATCAATTAATATTGATATAGAACAAACTTTTAGAAAGGTGTAAAAGACCTGAAACCCTAACTTTGTCATCACCTTGGTGCTGTTGACTGGATTAATTACTGATTACACTCACCTGTGTACCTCTGCCCATTTTCTCATTCTCATTACTGCTCAACTGCTCCTGCTTTTATCTAAGCTAGCTGCTACCAGTCATCAGTGTAAGATTATTCTGGTTGAGCCTGTGGGGAGAGCGTTCAGAGCGTCTAGCGTTACTTAAGTGTTTTGTGTTTGATTTCCTGTTCTGCCTATCCACTGAGCCCTCCTGTTCCCATCGGATCCGTTTTTACCTGCCTGCTTCCAGTTGTCAGGCGAGATTATTCTCGAGTCATTGGTGAGAGCGTTTCAGCCTTAACTTAGAGTTTCTGATTACCTGATCCTGTTCTGCCTCTCAACCACTGAGCCTGCCAGTTCCAGTCTGATCTGTTTACCTGACCTGTCTTTGGACTCCTGTGGGATTCTCTCTGTTGCTGAGCTTGGAGCTGTTTCCTGTCACTGACTTGGATTTCCCTTGGAACCTCTTGTGACTTCTGATCTCCTGGTTCTGAATCCTGAGCATGTCCTCGACCCCGGCTTTGGCTTCGCCCTCTGGATTTTCCTGCCCCCCTTCATCGGCTCAGATCTAGTCTCCTCCTTGTTTTCCATTCTCCGAGGCTGCAATGTCTGAGACACTCTGGGCGGCGCCCGCCGCACCTTGTTTGCATCGCACTGACTGGATCCTACCTCATTCCCTGGGCATGGATTGAACTGTTAAATAGTGTTGCGCCGATGCCATTTTTTGGCCCCGACACCGATACCCGATAACTGGCTGTGCAGTATCGGCCGATACCGATACCATAATAATGTAAAATAATTGCCATCATGGCTTTGTCAAGCTGCTGCCTACCTTTGTGAAGCAGGAAAAAATCTAATACAAAGTGAATCCAGTTGAACTTTTTATTGCCTACCAGAAATGGGTGACAATAGTTGAATAAACTTATGGCTCTCAAAATGATATCGGTGCCCTATTAGTTGGTACTCGCCGATACCGATACCACCATTTTAGGGCAGTATCGGGGCCCCATCCGATACTGGTATCGGTGCAACACTACTGTTAAACCAGGTTTGTGATTCATGTGTATAATCATCGTCCATCAGTTTATTTTGGTCACTACCCTGTGTTTTTCTCCTGCAGGCGCTCCTGCCTTATAAACTCTAGCTGCTGCTGCCGCAGATCTGTTTTGATAATAAACACTTTCTGAACAATCCCACTGCCTGTATTGCCTTAAATACTGGGTCCTCTTTTCCGAGCCCTGCAAACCTGCTTTAATTCAAAATTAAGAACTACATTAATAGTTTAGGTTTGTAGTCCAATTATCTTTAATTTTACTATCAATGATTTGAATTTCTCATTTTTATACTTATCTCATAATTTTATTTATACATTTTTATTCTCTTGAATTATTAATATTGATCAATTATTAAATTACCTCTATTCCACAGCAATGTTCATTTCTGTTTCTTTTAATGTTCCGTTTTTTTTTTTTTATATACAGGACTTGAAATTGTTGAGCTGCTGCAATGTGCTATATCAATAAACTTGTCTTGCCTTAATCGGGGAATACAAAATCCATTCAAAATAAAAGCATTCTTTACCAGAATATTTCAGCTTCAAATCAAACATTTTGGAGAGAAACTCTTAACTAACCAAGTGAAACTCAAGTAAACTAAGCTACTATGAACAAAAAGAAAATAATAATCAATAAAATGACATGGATTTTATGTTTGAGAACCCAAAGTTTATCTTAAAAATATTGGAATGACAGACAAAAAGATATATAATCTGACTTTTTACCTTGCTTTTAAAAAAATAAGATCTCTATATTTTTAATTTGAGGTTGTTTTATGTCTTTTTGGCTTTATTCAAGTTTATCGGTCTTTCTTCTTTTTTATTTTTTAGCATCTCTGCCATCCTGCTCATTAAGTTTACTTGCTTCTTTTCATCTACACGCTCACCTTTTCCCTCTGTTCCTGAGACCCCTGTTGGTAATTTTTCTGTCCACTGGGTTGTGAGCAAGTCCTCCCAGTATAAACAGTTTAGCAGGTCCTGCATGTCACAGTGCTTTAAGAGCTCAAGCAATTTTAGCATAAACTTTTTTGGCTCTTTCTATGCAAGAAATAAATTCCCTAAAATGTAGAAACTGAGCAACAAGAATCACTGACCCCAGATTCTAAAGGTGTTCTGACCACCTAAGCAGTCTTGGCAACACGTTTAGTCTATCCACCTCTTGATGACAGGGTTGCTTCTAAAAAGAGTTGCTTGCAAAATATAGATGTTGATTCTAGGCATTTGTTGAGTCGCAATACATTTATAATTGTGGTGAATCTTGCAGGGTATTAAGTGAGATGGCAAGACATGGCAATCTTGTTTCTGCTGAAGAGAACAAAGCCATGATAAAGTACCTACAGTGGGTTAGTTAAAATGTGGAAAGGGAAAAAATGGCCATGGGCATATATAGTAACCTAGAGCAGGTTATTTAGTTGCAATCATAAGCTGGTTAAAATGTACATAGTATCTATAGTCAGGTTTGAAAACACTGATCAAAGATCTGCTTCACACCTAATACTATGGCTGGTCTATGCCTGCATCAAATTAAGTCACCATCTATTCATTAACTGTATGCGTCTGATAACCCTGCATCAAATAATTTCATTCCATTCTCAGCAGCCAGGGACCTGCTAATTACCCATTAAAGTCAGGTGTGTGGAGGCAGGGGAATACTTAAAACATGCCAGTCAGTGGGTCCTGAGGGCCGGGTAGCAGACACTACTGCCCTACTAGCAGTTCGTCCCTGATACAGAAGATATTTAAGATGATGATGTTTTCTTTATTTTTTCAAGATGTTATTTTATGTTTTCCTCTTATCTTCTTTTTCCCTAAGCACATTCACTTTGTAAGAGAGAATTTTATCCTAACAAAAAAAAAAATGTTTTGTTTAAAAAAAAGTTTTCTACTCAGAAAAAAAGTTAAAAGAGTGGTGTTACCTAAAACATAACGTAATAATGTGAAAAAACAATATTTTGAGTAAGAGTGTACATTTAAGTGAGACTCCGGAAGTCAAGCACTTTATTTGAATAAGGTTTGTCTACTTTAAATATAGAATACACACACAGAAAAAAAAAGATTTCAGAAATTCCAGTTGGTAATATATCATGAGGTAATCTGACTTAATGAAACATAAATCACTCTTAATTTAGAAGTTTCAGATTAAAACCAGTCCTTATAAAAAGTTATTATTGTTAGTATTTGGTGCATAGTATTGTTATTAATATTATTGCTACAAAGAACAATTTTGTTGTCTATGGAAGCTCTGGAGAGCCACAGTGTTTCACACATTTGTATACCAAAATGACCACATGGTGGCAGGATTGGATCAGCTTGTGAAGCTCTGCTAAAACCATCAAATACTCAGACAAGAGACAAGTCAATCCAGAACACTGTGGATTCATACAGAATAAGAAGAAAAACAAGAACTATCAGCAAAAAGGAAAAGATAACGTATTAAAAACTGCATCTGGATGAGAAATCAATATATCAGTTCAAAGAAGTCATAAAGACATACAAATTACCCATACAAAGAATATTGAAATGGTAGAAAAAGAAAGTGCTATATGGATGAGAGCTATTTATCTATTTAAGGCGTCCAGTGAGATTCTTTTGTGCATCATATTTTTAAATAAAGATAATTTTGCAGTTGAGATGAACAAGTTAAGAGAACCAGAGGGAGTCTGTGTAAAGGATAGAGGGGTGTGACCAGAGTGAGATGGAGAGAGGGAAGCAGAGAGTTAGTGGATAAAACCACAGAGCAGCTTGGGCTCAGTCACAACTCCTTAATTTCAGACAAAGGAGGCAGCCAAAAAGAAGAAAAACACATGCACGCTTTAAAAGACAAAACATCTGTTTTGGAGAGCATTGGACACCTTACCTTTGGAGCTTGTTTGTTAGGATTTATTCTCTAACTTGGGACCTTGTTGGAGCTGAGCTGTGGAGAAATTCTCTATTGGATTTCATTTTTCTGGTTTGCAGTTTTGCACAATGTTTCTTTTACCTGTAACATCGTGAGGAGTACTGTAGCTTCTTGCTGATTTTGGGATGTCTGCTATCAACACTTTGGTGCAGCAGAGTTTCTTCTAATTGTGTTAATGTGTGTGCGTCAGAATGAGTGTGCCCATGCTGAAGATCGGTGCTGTGCTCAGCACCATGGCTATGGTAACAAACTGGATGTCCCAGACTTTGCCTTCACTGGTTGGACTCAATGGAACCATCATTTCCCCTGATGGCACACATGAACGGATCATTAGTGTATGTATCCCCTTTTTATTATGAAAATTTTTTTTAAAGACCAAAGAGCAGAAATCTTACAACTAAGTATTTACTTCTAACTTGCCACATGTGCATGAGCATTTGCATGATCTGCTTTGCTGATAAAACATTTATTTATTTTGTTTCTTCATGCAAATACTTGCATAAGCTTGATGGCATACTTTATTTTTAATGAAACAAATGAATGCCTTTCATATGACAATATAAAATCAGACAAATCTAGTTTCAGACTGTACAGAATTTACTGTGCATGCAGGTTCCAAAAGGATTTTCAGAAAAAAAAAGCTTTCCTTGTTGTTAGTTAAATAACTGGTGAGAATGAATCGATATATAACTAAATAAATCCATGTAAATAAATACATGCACAGAATGCAGGCACTGACACAGATAGAAAACCAAACACCTAATAGGATTGCTCTGTCTCTGACTTGCTGGAGTGATATTTCTCCTCCGGGGGAGGAAATGGGGAGGGGGTGACTCACCCATGGGACAACCAGCGATTGGTTGCCCTAGCAACACCCTGGCAGCCCCTGATGTGTAGATGCTGGTCCAGTGCACAATGGGAGTTTTAACTTCACATGAATAAGATGTGCATGCATAGCTATTTCTCTGTTTGTCAACATCTTTGCCATCTAAGACAGGAAACATCAAGTGTGGCTCAAGATTGTTTGTGTGTGCATGTGTCTTCATAAATGCTTAGATAAATAAGATGTCTTTTGAAGTGAAGAATACACACAGAGTGTGTTGTTTTGTGTTTGGGCTTTGCACGACTTGGCTCCAGGAGCTCTTCCTCATCTGCTGCGTGGCGGCACTTTGCAAGTTCAGCAAAATACAAGCGGTCTTGCGAAAGCAAGCGCCCACACACAAAGATGCGGGATGAGAACAGATGGAGCTATCAGGATGGTAGCAGGGCTGGTAGAGGGCTGTGTTTGTTCACAGTTTACTGACAGAACCAAAAGCTGTTGTGTGCTTTATAAACCTAAGTTTATTTATTTATTTATTTTTTTACCTCGACTTTAAAAGCAGAGCTCTTCATCAATACGAGTTACACACCAGTTGCATGCATATGCGACAAACAATTTTTAAGTTTGATGTGAATTGAATGCAATGATTATGCATCATCAGAAATATAAAGATTGGCTAGGTTTTCGTCGCATTGCAAAAGATCAATAATGTTTCCACTGTTATTATTTTCACTTTCTTTACCCATATCTATTTTTGCATTGGTGCAATTGTAGTCCAAATCTATTATTTGTACTGCCTGCTTTGACAATTTAATCATGTATGTTTAAAATGAAATTTGCTGCTTTAACATGCATGTGTATCTTAACAAATTGTAAAAGGCTAATGTCTTCATGGATCCTTTCTTTAAAATCAGGGGACTCCAAATCTTTTTACACAACATTTATCTATTCACACTATTCATCACATTCTGATGATGGCAGGCTACACTGCCCTACTTGACCTCATTATGGTAAGCTACAGGATGCT
Organism: Cyprinodon tularosa; assembly: GCF_016077235.1. NCBI lineage: Eukaryota > Metazoa > Chordata > Actinopteri > Cyprinodontiformes > Cyprinodontidae > Cyprinodon > Cyprinodon tularosa. The sequence goes on along the minus strand of NW_024038778.1, from coordinate 2,339,705 downwards.
GTACACAGCATTGTTGTTTTCTTCAATGTTAACTATGACAAAAAGAAGCTTTATTTAAATAATGATAGCGAGATAGTGACGAGAAAAAATTGGCTCTTAGATGATTCAAATATGATGAGACACGCTTTCATTGTTTAAGCGAACACTAGACAAACATGTTGGTGCATAATTTTTCACACAAACAGAGTGAATGATATTTCTGCCCATTATAAATTTTTGTCAGTCAGAAGCTGAAGGATCAACAAAGCTATGCCCCATCCAGCGCTTATTTGCTCCCTGCTGTCACCACCTGAGAGTGGCAGCTGCATGTTGAGCTAGTTGTTAGAAACAATGGATATTCCTATGGATTATATTAATTAATGTTGTTATTTCAAAGAGTTATTGAAGAAAATTGGTAATTTGAACATAAACAAGGAGGCACCCTTAAGTGCCTGTGACATCCTTATGTGTGTGTGTTATAATAACACTGATAAAATACAAAAATACTGAAACATCTGCCCAAGAAAAAGAACTGTCAGACCACTAACTGGAGATTTTGTTGTGCTTTTTCATGAGGTAAAAGGGAAACCTCAGGTTTCTTTCAGACACTATCATAGAGCCAAAACAGAATTACAAGAAAAATGTAATTAGAAAGCAGAGTAAAAGTTTAGGGAGCAGTTCTCTATGTTGGAGCCATTAGCAGAGCCAACAGTGCCTCAAACAGTAAAAAACAACAACACATAGTTGAAGCAGAGCGGTGTTGGGTAGCAAAGGCACAATGATTTTGTAACTTGAAAACACTACCTGATTTGTAAGTGATTTCATCCTTAGAAACTGTATGTCCTATGTATGAACATTTCACCTACAATATGTTTTTATTAATTTTAATTTAATAATAATATATATATAATACGTAAAAGACAACAGGTCAAATAAACTCTTGGAAGTGTGCTAAAGCAAACCTTTTATCCTAATAAAAAAAAAAAATCTTAATGCTTACATATGTTCATCTTATACTATGTTTAATTCAATTGTCAATTTCAATTCAGTTTATTGATATAGCGCCTATTCACAACACATGTCATCTCAAGGCACTTTACAGTTCACCAGATCATACAGTAAAACTGATTCAAAGTTTTCTATCTAACGAAAACCAGTTGATTGCATCGACTCATTGACTCGAATGCAATCCCTCACACTAAACATGCTTGTAGTGACAGTGGAGAGGAAAAACTCCCTATTAACTGGAAGAAAACTTCAGCACAACCAGGCTCAGTGTGAGCGGCCATCTGCCGAGGCCGACTGGAGTTCAAGGAGAATATTATTTTCATTTGATACTCCATTTTGCACCATAATTATGTTGCACTGCACTGAATTTTTCCATTTATTGCTCTTTTGCACCATTATTATTCCTTTTTAAAAATATTTTCCTTTTCTCCAATACTATTTATATGATGATCACTGCTGCACTTAAAATGGTAATGTCAGCAATGGGTGGTGAGGTTGCTCGAGGACCCAGATGCAGAGACGAGTGAAGCAGAGATGAGTTCTGAGAGGTTTAATTGCAGACCAAAGGTAGCAGAGACAGAAATACAAAAATCCAACTTAAAATATTAAACAAACCAAAACCATGGAGACATCAGGGGAAAAAACGAGTCTGAGGAGCCGGGGAGAGACGAGCAGAGTAGACAATACAGCAACGAGAAGGAACCAGCACTGAGTGACTGCAAAGGAGGAGTATTTAAGGAGAACAAAACAAAGGATGGACTAACGAGCTGAATGAGGAGCAGGTGTGGGTGGAACTGGCAAGAGGGAATCCAAGGGGAAAGAAAACAATCACAAGGGGGCAACAGAGAGTAAACAAAGAATGCTAGAATATCATGGAAAATAAAAACAACTGACAACAGAAAACTGAAAACTCAGAGTCACAACAAATGAGAACCATAGCAGGTAATGTTCATTTCCCTGTTGTAAGCTGCTCATTTCACTATTGGAAGCTGTAAGCAATGTAATTTAATTTTTATACACTCTGTGTATACAAAATGACAATGAAGTGTATCTAAGTCTAAACCATAACCTATAATAGCATTAATCAGTAAAATAAGTAATGACATCTATATAAAACAGACTACGGGAAGAACTTCTTTCCTGTTAAGGTTCAATGGTTTTCTGGGAATAAAATGAACATGATATGATAAGTGTTTTGTCTGTCTACTTTATGTCTATGATCAATACACTTTATTTTTGTTTAAACTTTCCACTTTACTTTGCTTTTGTAGATGAACACCGTTTGCAAAATCATTACAAAAAATTGGTGTGATTTGCGCATAACTTCCTAAGACACTTCAGCCTGCCCATTCTATCATTACTGTTTTCTCTTTTGGGTCTACAGAAAACAATATTGCCCATATAACGAAAAACAACAAAGAAAAATAAACAACTCCTGGTTGCATGAGATCCATGGCGTTTTATATCTTATGCAGGCAGAATTATATTGTAAACTTTACATGATGTAATAAATTCAGATCACTCTGAAAAATCACATCTAAACTCGCCATTCCCAAGAATGTGCTCTCCTTTTAAAACGTCATCTCTTCTTTGAATGCTTTGCCATTAGCTTTTCCTGCTAACCCATGAAAGCACACTCTAGTCATATTCTCTTCACGGCTGTCATTAAATTCTGCTCATTAGATTTATCTGGTCCTTGTCTTACTTATCACCTTCCCATACTAATGAGTCTGTTAGTTTCCTTCACTTCTTGTCAGATCTGTCCAATTTCCTGCCATGCCAGTTACTATGCTTGAATTATTCTTGGCTCCATCTGTCTGTTTTTTTGTGTAGCCTTATTAGGTTTATGAACTTTTATCAAAATACATTTTAACACCATTCATTAGACTGTTTTCCAGTCTGATTTTTAACCCTTTAAAAATCACAATGCACGTTATCTGTTCCTCTCTGCTTTTCCATATTTTAACACAGGTACTTTTATTCCAAAATAAAAAGCAGATTTACTTAAAACTTACAAATAACAGTCCAACAATTTTGCTCTTTAACCAAAGTAAAATAATTATTATCCTGTCCCTGGTTGAGGAGTGACCTAAAACAGGAAGAGTTACAGTTTAAGCCCAGGCCCTGTGTATGTTGGTCTTTGGTTGCTCCTTAAGCACAGACTCTAGCCAGAGTCCTCTTCTTGTGAATAATCACCCTCCACTGTCAAGGCTCAGAATGTTGGATCCAGAATTCAGGCAGACAGAATGAAGTGATTTATTTAATTTCTCAGGGATCTGTGGCTCGTTAGTATGGACCAGATGACTAGAATCTCTGTAGATGTAAAAACACAGGTAAGTGACCCTGTAACTCTGACAGGGAACCATAGCAAGCATGTGAGTCACTAACCTGGTTTTTTAATTCAATCCGTGCCCAGAGGAAGGAATAGAATCCAGCTTGATGATTTTCCACAGCATGCAGCAGAAGCCTCCCAGTAAGTTCCAGGATTAGACCGATGAGCAGAAGCCAATTGACGAGAAAAAGCATGAGTATCCGGAAGGAAAATCCAAAGCTGGTGTCAACGAGGAAGCAGAAGTCCAGGCCAGAAGATAAGAGAAGGGAAATCCAAGCTGGGGTCTGGGGACAGATCTAAGGTCATTAGCAGGCAGAGTCCAAATAGCAGTCTAAAGACAGGTCAGGCAAAACAGATCAGAACAGGGATAGGAAAACTCAGAAGTCCAGGAGCAGAAATTAGTAAGGATCAGCCAATCACAATAGACACACTGGGTAAAGCTAAAAAAAACTCTCTCCTATGGCTCATATAATCTCGAACTGGTGGCTGGGCCCAAGCAGTTTGAATAGGAACTGGAACAGTTGGAATTGATGAGTGAAAATGAAAACAGGGCAGAGCTAGGCAGGTGGATAAACTTAACCAATAATCAAGTCATTAGTGCCAAGATCATGACATCCCCACAATAAACATCTCTGCAAATTGGGATTTTCATCAGCTCTAAGCTATAATCATTGTAATTAAGTGAAATTAATTAACAAGATATCTCAGTAAGCGAAGAACAGCAAGGCCCGCTCTCTTGTGGAAATTCCTCTAGAACCTCTGGAAAGGATTTAACAAAGAACATTTAACAAAGAATTCTTTATAAAATGAGGAACATTATGGACAAGAGTGAACATCCTCTTCAGAAGAGTGTTATACGATAACATAGTTCAGTCTAAAGCTTCTCCAAATCTGGTATACAGTAAGACAAGCCACTACCGAAAATCCTTCCTGCCTTGTTATCATCATACAATTGAAAAAACTGATTCACTACAACATTAAGTTTCCTTTGGAATGAATAAAATTTTTTTTTTCATTAATTTGAACTGTATTATTAAGCTGTGCTGTTTTTGAATTAAGTATATAATTTTTTCAGCATATGTAAAATAAAAATCTCATTATAAGCAGATGAACTGGATATAGGATACATCAAATAAATTGCTTAAGATGGAAACAATTTTGAGTTATATATTTTTCATTGAGTTAAAATAAGGCTGAAGCTTTTAACAGAATTAACGGGACAGATTCAAGTCAGACAAAAAGGGAAGGGTAATTGTAGGTCTTTTGGCCAAGCTCTCTGTGTGTACTGAGGGAACACTAAAAGTAATGAAGGACTGGACCGTGAACTCTAGATGCTTTGTTTATGTGACATATAAGAAGATAAATATGCTGGTTGAAAGCCAAGGATGGATTTGTAAATTAAATTATGCCAATGCAAAAGTCTGCTTGTAGAACAATAATGGCTGGTTAAACCAGGGAGCACAGAGTGCGGCAGTGAGAGAGGTCTGTGTCCTGGAATGAGTATTAGATATCCTAGAAGATAAAAGTCAGTGACCATAATCAGAGAGGTAGAGTCACACAAAGATGGGCAACTATTTATACAGTAGGACGTACAAACATTAAAAGAAAACCACAATTTGCAGAGGACTAACAATATAAACTTTATCACTCCTGCAAAAGATCTGTTTAAAGCAGCATATTTTTAAAATAGTGGTGTCCTTAAGATGTTTCTTTTTTCCCCGTAGAAATTTGTGTTATATGAAAATATGCTTCAAAAGCTGCCTCATCTGACTGAAATATTTGCTTGTCTTTCTGTTTTCAAAGTGAGTTTGATTGATGAACCTCTTTTTACTTCATATTAATACCCCATGGTGTACAAGGTAACTACAAACAAAAATTACAGGTTCTTCTAAATATTTAATCAAATTAAAGTTTATAAAAGTTACAGATGGGGGAAAAAAAATCATGCTGTTTATTTACGGTGCCTGGCAGTGAGCACAGGGCCCACTAGAGGACGTCGGGCCCTCAGGCCACCCTCGGAGATTAGGGCTGCATCTAACTATTATTCAAATAATGATTAATATATATTTCTAAAAATCAGATTAAAAAGGAAAATTTCACTTTCTGTCTATTTTTTCCCAAATAGAACATTTGGATAGCTAGAGCAAATAAGCATATAAAAACGTGTTCTGTTACAATAGCATTAATTCTAAAATGGGTGTTTCCTATTCTCAAATGTGACTGGTGTTCCATCGCTCTTATAAAATACAGTGTTAGATCCAGTATGACTGCAGCACACAATATGCCTATGCATGACGCTACCAAGAACATCTTCAGAATTTGCGGCTGAGAAAAACAGCACAAAAACTCCCCAGTGCTGTTCTATTCATCACAAAAATCTGTATCTGCTGATCACTGATTTAAACATAGAATCCATAAATCCTTTGAAATTATCATCTCATGAACATTGACATTGCATTATTAGATATAAAATTAGGGTGTTGAGAAAGTATCATGATCAAAACTGAAGGTAGAGAAAATAATGTTGACAAAGGATGAAATAAGGAACGCTCTCAAGAGATCTGAGAGGCTTTGAAAAAAGAGCAGAACCTTGAACCATGAGCAGAACCTTCAGCGTTCTGTCTGCCCATCTAACTTATACTGTACATCTACTGCTGTGCCCTGGAGCCTCTACTGCTGTGGTTCCTTTGCTCCAGATGGAGGCATGGCTGTCCAGCAAGCGAAGGAGAAAGATGTGTGACAGCTGAGAGAGAAACTCTCCAAAAGCACAAAAAACGGCGCTTCATATTGTTCATCTTCATTACGAGCAGCCAGTTGCTGGTTGTGCCTGATCACATGAAAATTGGCCAATTCCCGAGAATTGTCGGTTAGTCCGTGCAAGCCTTAGAGTCAACATTAGTGAGGGCAGATAGCCTTCATGGCAAAGAACCTTAGTTGGTAACCTTGCTGTTCACTCAGTTTTGGGAAAAAATAGTTCTCGGTTGTATTGTTTCATTATTACCGACAAATTGTTTATTTTTGTGCTTGTGGGTATTCTTTTTTTTCTTTCATTCCATGGGTAATATGTAGATAATTGCTTTATTACAAGGATTTTACACTAGCAGAACACAACGCAAAGCAGATCTATCAGTAATATTTCCTCCCTGAGTGTAGACCGCCCAAAAGCTCCTGATTGGCCCCTTGCTTTTCTTGCGTGATTGGCTGTCACTGCTCTCAGTACTGCAAAGCTCGCTTTACAAACATCTGATGCGCCACTGAATCGGGTATGTGATTGGATGGTCAAACATCCTGAAGTTATATTAAAAAATAATTTGGTCCCTCCACTTCTGAAATCAAAAATTTGTCTATGATTTCCTAATCTATCTCTATTAAAGATAAATGAAGAACATGTTAGCTGTGTAATCTGCTGAATGAAAGATGCTTTGTGTATTTCTGTTACTTTATAGTGATACTCTGTTCCGGGGAGTAAATACAGGAAGCTTCAGCTTCAGACTTTGCTAGAGACAGATAGACTTTCAGAAGAAGTAGCTTTAGGATAAATATGAGAAAACACGGAACTTTTGGTCCACTCTCATCTGCCTAATGAGATGGACCAAGTCAGAGGTGAAGAAATTGATTCACTGTATGGTTTGCTTATTAAATAAATATTTTTGCCTTACTTAATTGGAATAAATACTGTTAAAACTAAAAAATGCCTTTTTCTACTTGCATTTAATGGAGATTACTCCCTCACGAATAAAGGACTGGGCTCAAACACAACCCACAGCTTCTCGGGTTCATATCTAGTTGATACTGAATAATATCCATACAATAAACATTATGGTGATAAAAAGTAACAACAAAAATGTTCCTGCAACATTGCTACATCAAATGTGTTCTTGGTGAACCTCACTTTTGATTTGCTGCACCCAATGAAAACAATTGTCCACAAAAGTGCAAAAAGAGCAAAACAACCCCTCCTGAAAATCAAGTAAATCATAATCCCCAGTTGCACTTTATTTACATACTACAGGCCATATTTCCATTTTCAAATTTTTCTTCCAGTGATGTATATATCTTCTAATTTATATTGCAAGAGTTGAAAAGGAAGTTTAATATTAATGTCTTGTATTTATCTTCTGAGGGATATACTCCTATAAGGATGCCTATTTAAAATTTTTATAAATGCGTTTTTATTTCATGTTTGCATATAATTTGTGCAATCTGAGCTGGAGTATCAACAACATGTGTTTATGATTACATAATGAAATTAGTCTGGAGTTTTGAAGTTAGTTTAGAGCCTTTGCTTCTATACAGTGCAGTGTCTTCCTCCAGAATATCTCAGCAAGTTTAAAAAGCTTAAACATAAACTTTTAACATTAACAAATCTGAATTAGATGCTATTCTGATGAAGGTGTTTTATGCTAATCCATAATCTCATTTACATCTATCCAGACACTTGTTTTGATCATGTCATGTTTATTGGGGAACACTGACCTCACAGTGCATGCAAATTAGCGTAGGTCCATTCTTGGCATTCAGAACTTTCAGAACCAACAACCCTTTATGTCTGTTATAGGAATTAAAAAATATCTGTGGTTGTATTATGAATGTATGACAACTCTGCCAATGCCAAGCTTCTGTTATGTCCAATAAGGGCGACAGTGGTGTTGGATGTAGGAGTTTGCCCAGAAATCGAAGGATTGACTGTTCAAGCCCCGGCTCCGGCTTTCAGTGTCGTCTTGTCCTTGGGCAAGACACTTCACCTGCATTGTCTACTGATGGTGGTCAGAGGGCCCAGTGGCGCCAGTGTACGGCAGCCCCGCTTCTGTCAGCTGAGCCCCTTGGCAGCTGTGGCTACAATGTAGCTTGCCACCATCAGTGTGTGCGTGAATGGGTGAATAACTGAATGTAATGTAATGTAAAGCGCTTTGGTCAAGTCTCCTGACTTGAAAAAGCGCTATATAAGTACAGGCCATTTACTATTTACCATAGAGATGGGTGCATGTAAACAGATATTAAGCTCATATAAACTATGCATTATTAGTACTTTTCTTGCTTTTAATCTGAGCAAATTACATTAATGTGGGGATTTTGTGCATGTGGAGATTTTGTGCAAACTTGGACAAAAGGTGTCCAAAGCTATTGCATTTCTGAACATCAAAAAGCAACAAGCATTCGAAACTGCTGTGGCCATGGGTGCTTTCAGGGTCTATCAGCATTGGGGTCTTTATTCCAGGCCACGCAGAAAGTTACACTGTCATATAAAATCGCACTGTCTCTAAGTACTTTGAAATTAAGATAACATTAGGACTTATTGTTCCATTGTGTGCCTTGGCTGGGTTTGTTTCAGTGTATATTTTTGTAAACCAACAAATGTTTTTAATCACATTTTTTATTTGGTTCAAATATTGTATTAGTAATTGAGGTGAAGGATGAAGACAAACAGATTAGGAGTTGGGATTGAAGTACAAATATTTTTGGCAAAGTACACAATTAAATGCATTTATTTATATTTATAGTTAAGCTAATCAAATCTTTTGCCTCTTTAGTCTGAGAAAAGTTGTTTTTAACTCAGAGAAATTATATTCATTGTGTGTCAAATAAGTGTATATTGGTGAGATAAAAAAAACAAGTCTGTTTATTTTCAATATGCTAAAAGATTTCCAACCATTTGATTAAATACATTTTTCATAGTTTTTAATTTTTACGGCCATGTTAAGTATCACAGCCACCTTTTATTCCTTCAGTCCACTTTTAAAGAAACCATTTTCATTTAGCTGGTCAACATAAAAGAAAAATAATTTCTGTTGTTCTCCATTGAGCATTTAAGTCATTGGTCCAGTTTTTACTACGAAACACTTTTGGTAGAGAAAACAAGGTTCAATAATGGTATTTAAAATGTAACATGGGGTTTAAACTTGGACTGCTATTTTCCTGTCATCACTTTCGATAATACCATAATTAATGACTGTATACATCTTAGCTTGACTCTATAATATAGTATTTAATGTATTTTCAGAAAAATAAGAGTTAACTAATTAATGGTGCTCCGAAACGGATTTACCTTATGTAGATTTGCTTAAAATCAGCACCTATGTTATCCAGGAGGGAGGCTAACTTTGTTTCTATGTTAAGCTGACACAAGTAGATTCCTATTTATTGAGTGATACTGTACCTTTCTCTGTTTGAACAGAGAATTGGATTAGCTGCTGCTGTGAGGTGCAATTTGGTGATCTGAAGGACCACTTAAAATATTTAGCAATCATTTAAAAAAATGGTTAGATTTTTCATAGAACTAAAGGCCCTGATACGTTTTACATAATGACAAAAATCCAGCAAGAAGCTCACAGAGACAATTCTTAAGGTTTATATCAGCAAGGATGAAACTTAGGCAAAGGTTAATCAACCCTTACCTGGTGATGTACAATAGACTAAATATCCCTTTATGTCTTGCTGGGTAAATAAGTGGTTACCAGTAACTTGCAATAGTTCACTGATAGTCATCATTTAGGTTTTACCCCTATTTTCAGCCTACTGCATGGTGTGCATGTTTATACAGTATGTGCACCATGCCATTTTAAGTGCACCATATTTATATTGCTTACCCTGTCTTGTTGACTGCAGCTGTTCCTGCTGTGTTCCCTGTACACGTGTTCAGCATCTAACTAGGTATAACTGAAGCAGGCTCATCAGTAGGGTTGTGAATTGACAAGATTTTCACGATTCTGATCCCCTTACCGATTCTGTGAAAGATTAGATTCCTTTTTGATTCTCATCGATTCTGTGAAACAATGAACTTGTAAGTGCGCTGTGATATTCGTCTACCTTCGCCTGGGACATTCTATTTCTGTGTGCAGTGAACGGGAGCTGCAGCCTCTGAGCCAGCCAGGCTACCTGTTCGTCACAGTCATCTAAATCTAATGGAGAAGGCATCTGTTTAATAAAAAAGCATTACTTTACAATTTCGGGAAATAAACTCATTTCGCCCTGATTTATATAAACGAGTGTCACCTTTCTCTCGCTTCCTAGCATGTTTAATAACAATAACAAAGAGAGGAAGGAAATTGGTTTATTTCCAGAAATTGCATATGATTTACTAGGAACCACATTAAGCACAGCAGTGATATAAAATTAGCTACTTACCACCAGAGTTGCCTTCCATGCTGGTTGTAACTCGTAAAAACACGGCATTTAAAAAAAGCACATAAAAATTTAAAAACACGTTAAAATGTATGCCATGTTGTGTTAGGTGTTTCTGCATGTAGGAGGTATTTCTCCCACGGATGTTATTGCCTCTTTGCAATGATTGCAAAGTGCCTTGTTGCCATCTCTCTCTTCCTTAAAATGAGGCCAAACTTTCGATCGTTTTGAGCGCTTTTGTTTTACTTTTGTAGACTTACGCCTGGTCATGTCGTACTTGATTACTGAATGCTGTGTGTGTAACTTGCGTAAAAAACGTGACCGAAGTCGTGCTGCCCAGCGCTAGGCTCTGGTGCTGCCTGGAATCGTTAAGAGAATCTTTAAGCGAGCTGCCAAACGGTGCCATGGAATTGGAACACACAGAACCAGTTCTGAACAGGAATCCCTACTCATCACCCCCTACTGAACGACAGCTTTGGGCTTCTAGAGACATGTGTGAACAAATGATAATTTTAACATTGTCTTCTTTTTTGTTCTGACTGCCTGTCAGGTTAGGCGAAGTGAGAATTGAGTAGCCTTTATACAGAACAATGGTACAGTTTTTAAACTAAAACATAATAGATGGGTGGTGCTGGTGATTGCCCCTGATTACGCTAATTCAGGTATCCACCAGTATCTGGGCGACTTGAGTTTGTCTGCCAAACCAAGCCTTAGACACCTAGGCATTATTTTTGACAAAACATTGTCCTTAGAGCACCACTCAAAAGTGTTGACAAGGAACTGTTATTACCAACTGAGGAAAATCTCTAAACTTGGAACGATTGTGTCCATAGATTATCTTGAAATGATTATCCATGCCTTTGTGTCTTCCCGTTTAGACTACTGTAACAGTCTATTCTCATGGCTAAACAAAAAGGACTTGTCTGATCTTCAACAGGTTCAGAATTCTGCCGATTCTAAATGCTCTTCATTGGCTCCCAGTCTCTTTTCGGTTCCAGTTTAAAATCCTGTTGCTGACCTTCAGAGCCCTCACCGTCAGCTTCCCTCCTACATTAGAAACTTGTTGTGTCCCTATACCCCCCTCTCAGAGGCTGAGGTCTCAGGACCTGAACCTGCTCATGGTCCCTCTAACACGTTACAGGACCAAGGGAGATTGCTCCTTTCAGGCGGTCATGCCGGCGCTCTGGAACGATCTTCCGCTTTCCTTGCACTTACTTGATTCTATTGTTGGCTACAACAGAGCAGATCTAGCTATTTACCCACTGACTTGAGATCCAGAGGCACACAACCCCCTGAAAGGGTTCAACAGAGTTAGGGGCTCCAGGCCATGCTAAAACACACCATGGCAAAAATGTATTGGCCCAGTGCAATGCCGCAATCACACAGGAACCCCCAACTCTACACCAAATTACCCACCAAGCAGTACCTGGCAGGCTCCACCATGCCTGTGGAAACACGCGGAAACATACAACAATCACTGCCACTGCAACTTCAGCTCAAGAGTAACCACCAACCAGCCCAAATCACACAACTAATCCAAATCTATATAAATCAATATTATAAAAAACTTAAGTAAAGAGCGCTGGGCAAGCCACTGCACCAGAATGAGAAAAACCCATCAGCAACCCAGAATCAAATAAACTTCTTTATGAGCAACAACAACAACAACAAAAAAAAAGAAAAAGTTGTGTTTCCTGTGAAAATGCAAAGTGAATGCTGTATGCTAAACTGTAAACTGTAAAGTACCTGCTCAAATTAAGGCTAAATATAATTAATTTAAGCCATTTTTTACTTATTTCTGGATTGTTTTTGCAGTGTAAAGTAAAAATGGGAGAAAAAAGCTGAAATTTAAACCCAAAACTGCTGAAATGGTATGAAATGAAATGAAATACCTAATTACATTCTAAAAAATAGCTGAAGCCAACAGCAGAAAATGAATATAGATAGCAGAATCAAGCCAAAAATAAAATAAAATATATATATATATATATATATATATATATATATATATATATATATATATATATATATATATATATATATATATATATATATATATATATATATATATATATATATATATAAAAACTGTTTTCTCACCCCTCATGGGGTGGTATGTGTCATCCTCAAGCTCGGGTCCTCTACCTGAGGCCTGGGAGTTTGAGGGTTCTGCGCAGTATCTTAGCTGTTCCTAGGACTGCGCTCTTCTGGACAGAGACCTCTGATGTTTTACCTGGAATCTGCTGTAACCACTCTCCCAGTTTGGGGGTCACAGCCCCTAGTGCTCCAATTACCACTGGCACCACTGCTGCTCTTACTTTCCACATCTTTTCTAGCTCCTCCTTCAGTCCTTGGTATTTCTCAAACTTCTCGTGTTCTTTCTTCTTGATGTTGTTGTCGCTTGGGATTGCCACTTCTATCACTACTGCCTTCTTCTGCTGTTTGTCGATCAACACGATGTCTGGTTGGTTAGCCATCACCTGTTTGTCAGTCTGGATCGTGAAGTCCCATAGGATTTTAGCTCGGTCATTCTCAACTACCTTAGGAGGTGTCTTCCATTTTGACCTTGGGACTTCCAGCCCATACTCATGGCAGATGTTCCTGTACACTATGACAGCTACCTGGTTGTGGCGTACCATGTATGCACTTCCTGCCTGCATTTTACACCCCCGCTGTTATGTGCTGTATTGTTTCAGAGGCATCTTTGCACAGTCTGCATCGGGGGTCCTGCCTGGTGTGGTAGACCCTGGCCTCTATTGATCTTGTACTGAGTGCCTGTTCTTGTGCTGCCATGATTATTGCCTCTGTGCTGTCCTTCAGTCCAGCCTTTTCCAGCCACTGGTAGGATTTTTTGATATCAGCCACTTCTTCTATTTGTCTGTGGTATACGCCGTGCAGCGGCTTGTCCCTCCATGATGGTTCTCCTTTCTCTTTCTTGTCCTCACTTCATATATATATATATATATATATATATATATATATATATATATATATATATATATATATATATATATATATATATATATATATTTTGGATTTAATAAATTAATACATTTAAGTGGATGTTAGGTTGACATTTTCTTAAATTGCACATACAAAATTATAGGATAGATAGCATGGGCCTTAGCTCTGCTTAGCTTTCGATTACCACATGCATACCCTGAATGTAATTATTAAGATTTAGATATTTAATAATTTGAAATGTGAAAACTAATTCATGCAATTTATTGCAAAAGCTACAGAGACAAAGCTCTGATTGTTTTATTCTCTTGTTGTTTTTGGACTGATCATAATCAACTGAGCTTGATTATTATCATTTCCTCCATGTTTGAAATGAGCGCTAAGGTTCTTTATGTCATTTGATTTTTAATTCTCTTAAGCAGTAAGCTCAAACAATCCTTAAATTCTTGTCTTGTCCATATCTTTTACAACAATCCCCCCCCCCCCTCCTTTGTCAGGCTCATTGTGAGAGGGACATCAAGGTTGTCATACGAAGCCCAGCACATCGATTAATCTGATGTTTCTCGCAAGGCTCCTTCATGTCACTATCAGGCCTCCTTTCTCCCCAACTTCCTCCTCTGTCATTATTCTCTCTTCAGGGTTTGTAGAGCAGCTTTGCAGCCAAATCACTGTGACAGTCTGGCAAGCGTCAGATAGAGCTCAGTGGCTCCTTTACATTGTTCTAAAACATTAACAATAAGTAGGTCAAATGGAGACTGGTGAAATCTCAACAAGAGAACTCAGAATCTTTCATTTTTCGACTCTGTGCTTGCAAAACCTCTTAATGGGTCTAAAAATAGATAAAAAGGGTACACCTTACTTTTAAAAGACATTATATAAGGTGTCTTACATTTGCAAAAACAAAATCTGTCTCTCTCTGTGAGCTAAACCTTTGAAATTCACCTTAGCTAATGTATTTGTGCTTAAAATCATACCTATTTCCTTAAAATATCGCCAAAATATTTACCTTTAGAGGAAATAAAGCCATTTGGTCTTGAAGACATTGCTATTGGTCTTATGGTCCAGGAGCATAAAAGCATTATAATATATGTGGTTTTAAACAAGTAGAAAAATGTTTAACATATCAGACAGCTTTACAGTATATCTACTAGCTCAGTCAAATATATTTATGACATGGGTTTACCTCTTTAAAGTCCTATATTTAGAGCTAGGTATTTAATCCGTATATTATGCAGAACCATAAATTATTAAAATAGACAGCATAAATGTATTAATATGTGCATATATTTATTAGCAAAGGCTCAATTAAAGTACAGTCTGTCTTCAGTGATTTGTTTGGAAAATACAGAAGTTGCCCTAATTCATTTTCTTGAACCGTTTCAGTTTTTGGCGGAGTTTTGCTCAATGGTTTCATCTTTGCCAACCTTGCAAACATTTTCTGGCTTTACCACTGACTAGGCCACAGCAAATTTTACAGACCTACCCACTTACGTTTCTTTAATGCACCCAGAATAAAATAAATTACACCTGAATACACATCTATATCAAAGTTCTTTTGAGGCCTGTCAACACCACAATACAGTTTTAGCTTCATGATATTTTATTTCGTTTTTTCTTATTAAACTTTAGAAAAACACAGCCACTTTCAGAAATGTCTTCATTTATAAAAAAAAAAATACAGAAACACACAAAAAAGGAGGTGTTGATATTGGATTACGGTCTCCTGTTGAGTACATCAGATGTGTTTCAGGTAAAAATTAAGGTAAGGATATGGCGTAATCATGTTTTATATAGTTATGCATTGGGCATCTACTTGACAACTCAAAAAGTTAAAGCACTTTAGTGATTTGGTCTCATGCATTCTGTTTAGAATGCAGCTAATATTTGAAGAACTATAACTGTGCATCCTCTTACTGGTAGTATTTACTGCAATCACAAACCCACTTTTACTTACGGCACACTGTCCGCTAGATTATAGAAATTTGCTTTCAATAATCACTTATGAAAGCAGGCACAACACATAGACGGCTATTACAAAATGTACTGTTACAGGCAGTTCCATTTTCATGTATCAAACAACTAAAGCCGAAAAACATAAGAGGCAAAATGACCAGCATCAATGATGGCTAAAACAAACATAACAACATAAATAAAGATTTCAGAAAAAAGATTACTGCATTTGCCGAATAAACACCACTTATTTTGTTTGGCAAAATGAAAAAATGTTGTAGACGCGGTTATGTGTTTTCACAATTATGGTAATTTGATTAGCAATTACAGATTCTAGCTTTCCATCTTTACATAAAATGTAATATGTTATGCTGGAAGCATTTTGAGAAAGGATGCTGTTTTGGGTGAAATAATTGATTTCCCTTAATGAGGTTTTATGTGCCTGCTCTTATAAAAGGTATATGAGAGCACACTGCATCATTCTTTGTATCTGGGTCAAAATAAGAGGAGACAGTCTTTTATAACTTTGCTGCCCCCTGTTCCCAATATAAGAGGAAATAATGTGAAACTTTAAACCTAACTTCAGTCCGATGTGATGTTTAAGTACAAGTCAATTTATCTGTAACCAGCATATCATATTTTTTTAATACATTTTTTACTCATCTGTCATTTTAAAACAACATAAACCTATCAGTGGTAGATACACACTTAATGGACACAAACCTTTTGACTAGGACAGATTTCCTGTTTGAAAAGTGTTCTTTATTTGTTATATAAAAGCCACTTAAGGGGATTTTTGATAGACAAAAGGAAATAGCAGAAAAATAAGAGAAACAGAAGTAAACAGGAGCTTACTTGATGGTAGGAACATGGAATCCATCTACAGGTGCTGGTCATAAAATTAGAATATCATGAAAAAATAGATTGATTTCAGTAATTCCATTTAAAAAGTGAAACTTGTATATTATATTCATACATTACATACAAACTCATATATTTCAGATGTTTATTTTGTTTAATTTTGATGATTACAAATGACAACAAATGAAAATCTCAAATTCATCATATCAGAAAATTAGAATATTACTGAAGACCAATAAAAACAAAGGATTTATAGAAATGTTGGCCAACTGAAAAGTATGAACATGAAAAGTATGAGCATGTACAGCACTCAGTATTTAGTTGGGCCTCCTTTGGCCTGTATTACTGCAGCAATGCGGCGTGGCATGGAGTCGATCAGGTGTGGCACTGCTCAGGTGTTATGATAGCCCAGGTTGCTCTAATAGTGGCTTTTAGCTCTTCTGAATTGTTGGGTCTGGTGTATTGCATCTTCTTCTTCACAATACCCCATAGATTTTCTATGGGGTTAAGGTCAGGAGAGTTTGCTGGCCAATTAAGAACAGGGATACCATGGTCCTTCAACCAGGTACTGGTAGCTTTGGCACTGTGTGCAGGTGCCAAGTCCTGTTGGAAAATGAAATCTGCATCTCCAAAAAGTTGGTCAGCTGCAGGAAGCATGAAGTGCTCTAAAACTTCCTGGTATGTGGCTGCGTTGACCCTGGACCTCAGAAAACACAATGGACCAACACCAGCAGATGACATGGCACCCCAAACCATCACTGACTGTGGAAACTTTACACTGGACTTCAAGCAACGTGGATGAAGTGCCTCTCTTCTTTTCCTCCAGACTCTGGGACCTTGATTTCCAAAGGAAATGCAAAATTTACTTTCATCAGAGAACATGACTTTGGACCACTCACCAGCAGTCCAGTCCTGTTTCTCTTTAGCCCAGGCAAGACGCTTCTGACGCTGTCTGTGGTTCAAGAGTGGCTTGACACAAGGAATGCGACAGCAGAAACCCATGTCTTTCATGCGTCTGTGTGTGGTGGTTCTTGAAGCACTCACTCCAGCTGCAGTCCACTCTTTGTGAATCTCCCCCACATTTTTGAATGGGTTTTGTTTCACAATCCTCTCCAGGGTGCGGTTATCTCTCTTGCTTGTACACTTTTTTTCGACCACATCTTTTCCTTCCCTTCGCCTCTCTATTAATGTGCTTGGACACTGAGCTCTGTGAACAGCCAGCCTCTTTAGCGATGACCTTTTGTGTCTTGCCCTCCTTGTGCAAGGTGTCGATGGTCGTCTTTTGGACAACTGTCAAGTCAGCAGTCTTCCCCATGATTGTGTAGCCTATAGAACTAGACTGAAAGACCATTTAAAGGCTTTTGCAGGTGGTTTGAGTTAATTAGCTGATTAGAGTGTGGCACCAGGGGCCATCAATTTTGAACCTTTTCACAATATTCTAATTTTCTGATATGATGAATTTGAGATTTTCATTTGTTGTCATTTGTAATCATCAAAATTAAACAAAATAAACATCTGAAATATATGAGTTTGTATGTAATGTATGAATATAATATACAAGTTTCACTTTTTAAATGGAATTACTGAAATCAATCTACTTTTTCATGATATTCTAATTTTATGACCAGCACCTGTATTTTAAACAAATGCTACATAACCAAGCTTAAAAAGAAGCATCCCACTTTGGGTTCATGGTAAAAGACTATATAATTTCTGTGTAAAATTATTTTAACCTTTATTTGTGATAGAAAGAATTTAAGTCAGTGTAAGTTTAGTCCAGTATTACATTGGGTTTGTTGAGTTTTCATTTGTCTGATTATTAAGTTATAAAATTTATAAATGCTCAAATTACTCATATGGTTGATTATTCATAATCCCAGAACTACTCTCCCAATAGTGGAGACATTATTAGGCACCGCATGTACATTGATAAGATCAAGCTTTATGGTAAGATCGAACAAGACAATGACTCAGGCTTGAAAAATGTGAATAAATGGTTTCAAGGAAAGGGAAGGTTATCCACACAGAATGAATTGCATTCCCAGAAGTGCAAATAGCAGATATAAAAGAGAGAGTTTCATGTACTTTGGAATATCGCAGGCATATGGAAACAATGAAGTAGCTACAAGGAACAGCAACAGCAAATATTCCTGGAGCTTGGATGTTTTATCTTCAGTGGTGTCTCTGATGCTCTCTAGCCCTCCGCTTACTTCAATGCACTTAGTGTTTGGCCTTTGTATAGTGTATTTGGGGTATAGTAGCCACATGGTGACTAGCTCTTATTTTTTAACATTGGTGGCCTGAATATCCTCCCTAGGCCAACTTATTACCCTGGGATATGTGATTACTGGTAAGGCATAGCTTTTGATTACCCAGACCTTGTTCTTTCCATTGAGCGGACCTCCTAGCAGACTTTCCTTACTCCTTACTGGTATTTGGCTGTTGCTGCTTTTCTTTTGCCCTTAATAATTGCCATTTATCTTTGGTATGCCAAGGCACTTGTAGCTCTCTTCTACCTCTGCTTTACGGGTTACAATTCTCTATGTGTACCACATTTCTCCAGCCTGAATGACATGCAAATATCCCTGCTACAGATCGTGGTGGTTTGGATCAGTGAGTCAATGTCTCGCTCACTTTTAGCATACAGCTACCTCCTGTACATGTAATACATGTTCAGGATGTGGCTGATAGTGGCCCCTTTTCTGAGTTTGTATTCATAGCCAATGTTGTTAATTATTTGGCCAAGGGGTTTGGACCTATGTTAAACAGCAGAGGAGACAGATTATCTCTTTGTTATATTTCACATTTGATTTACACTTGTACAATTGGTTTGAAATTTGCCTCAAGGGTGGTCTCCCACAGTCTCATGTAGTTTGCAATGACGGTTCTCAGAGAGTTGTTGAACTTGTACAGCTTCACGCATTCCAGGATCCATGTGTTTGGTGCTGAGTCCTAGGCTCTCTTCTACTAAACCTAGGCAGTGCACATATTTTTTTGTTGGGCAACTGTTCTGTCAACCAGTAGTTGGAGTTTTCTGTGTTTTTACCAATGCCTTTCTAAACCTTTGTCAAATAGTATAGCCATATGCCCACTTATATTAGCAACTATGACAGGAGCTCTCATGTTATGGAGAGAGAGGCTATTTGCCCATACCTGGTTATGTTTCTTCTATTGTCTTTCATTATCAGGACTCAGCCCTTGGTTAGCCATTCGCTGCGGGGTCCCATTCTCCATTTGTGCCGTTCATAGAGATAGGTCAGCTTCTTCAGCCAGTAGGTTTGGATCTATTCTGGGCCTGGTGCTTTCTAGTTCTTCATACAACTGAAGAAAAAAATAATGCAACTATGGTACTCCAGTTAAAAAATAGGAGATCGGTGGTAATTATTCAGCCGGCACTATTTGTCTCTACAAAGACGAGAACAAGGCAAACATAACAGCCCTTGTAGCTAAAGTGCTCAGTCCTGTTCTGACCTTGACAATGGTTTCAAACTATCTTAAACTCATGAAAAAAATCCGGGAAGGTCTTCATCAAAACAAGCTCCTTCGTCTAGGTATTGCTGTTAGTTTAGACTGTGAGTACAGACACTATCGAAGCAGTCACGGTTCCCCAATGTCTTTAATATGTCCACATAAAGTAATAACAAAGATCTTGGCCTTTTACAGATTTATATCAAAGTTTGTTTGAACTTTTTATATTGTCCCTGATCACTGATTTGAATTTGACCACTTTTTTAGTTCTTTTTATTTTTTAATCTTTAGAGTCTGGATGGGAAATTTTAACTTAATATGTAAGTTAGCAAAAGGAAAGTAATTTTTGTCCTAATCATACACACTAAACAAGTACTTTAAACAAGTATTTCAGCTAGTAACTTTGAATGAGAGGGGAAACTAGACCATCTCACTGACTGAAGTATATTAAAACCATGATCTCCTCCCAAAGCCAAACTGTTTCTGGACTTTAGACAAGCAGATGCTGTGTGAATAAAGGAACATGTTCAATATCCTGTGCCCCTTAGAAACGATAATGAATGCTGTTAGCAATACATGGAAGAAAGAGCTTTAAACTCAACACCTGTTGAAGTTTTACATAGATTTAAATAATTAAAGCTCTTAAATCAGGGATGGGGGAAAATGCTTGAACACATATAAAGTATGTATCAGACCGAACTAAAGTGACTTTTGAATTCAGAGCCACGGTTTATTTTGAGTTTACTCTGGGTATACCTTACACTTTTGAAAACATAGCTGATATGCATACCTACTCTATAGTGACTTCATTAACACTCAGCTGTGTGTGTGTTTGTTTGCACAGGGTTTATACCCTGGCTCAGAGGAAGGCTGGCAGGTGTACAGCACAGCCTCAGATCCGGACGGCAGGTGTGTTTGCACGGTTGTCGCCCCTGCTCGAAACCTGTGCAAAAGAGACCCCCGGAACCGCCAGCTACGCCAGCTAACTGAACAGGTGAGGACCTGTGGTTTGCGCTTCAGTTTGTGGTCAACTTTGCAGAGCAGCACTGGTGTGGAGGCGGAGGCAGTGCACTGAAATTAAATATTAATTGGACTATTTCTTTGTTAAGACACATGCTGAAAGATGAACACACACATGCACAGATGCTGACGAGCCTCACTGACAGATACATCAGTGTCTGAATCCTCTACAGACTGTCAGTCACTCAGTAAGCCAGCAGACTTTCAACTTAAATAAACTCTGGTGGATATATGGGAAATAAACCATCTGTTTAGCTCTGCAGAGTAAGATTTTAAGAATGTACTCACAAATACACTCCACTTTGGATAAGTATTAGAAATCCTTTTCAGCTAGCCTGAATCAGTTACAAACACACACATGCATGTGTTTTATGAAAGAGACCAAAATATAGAGACTGCTGAACAAAGAAAAAAAAAAAAATGCATAAAAACCTTCCAGAACCGCAAAAGCATTACCAAATGTATTTTCTGCCTCATTTATTTTGAGATATCCAAATAAAAACCTCTACCCAAATTTCACATTGAGAAGTCACATAATCCATACTACATTAAATTAATTTATTCATGATTTAATCTCCATATATGAGTGTTCTGCGAAGGCGTTTAGAAACAGCATCAGGAAGACCAGGTCAGTTCAGAGATGAAGTTATGTAGGAGTTTCAAACAGAGTTCAGTCGCAAAAGAATATCCCAAGGTTTTAACATTATAAAGCACTGTTCAATCAAAGGATAAAAGGAGTAAACATTATGGCACAACTACATAACTACTGGAAGCCCATTGTAACACCAGATGAGCTAAAAGAACTATCAATTGACTCCACTAATCTGGCCTTTACAGGAAAGCAATAAATAGAAATCCCTTTACCAAAAGCATAATAAACCCTACATGTCTTCTTATAGCCATGTAGGGGAAACAGTAATTATTTAGAAGAAGGTGCTGTGCACCAATGCTGTGAGCTCTGAGGAGATCAAAACTGAATTTTTTGACCTGCATGTAACACTTCATTTGTGGCAGAAAACTCGGTGCATATAGTTATTAACATAACATTCCCACAGGGAAACATGCCTTGGGTTACATCATGCTGTGAACATACTGTAGTTCTTCAGAGAGGGATGCAGAAGATCAGATAGGAGGATGAATGTAGCTAAATACAGAGCTATCCTGCATGAAAACCTGTTGAACGTTTGATTGGGGCCGAGATAAGCCCTCTCACAGACTGTCGGTCACTTGGCACAATTTTATATATAAAAAAAAACAAAAGTATTAAGTGCTGTGAGCAAATCACAGTAATTACCCATTTATACGCTTCTTTGTAAATATGTATTCACTTATATGTGAAACTATGCATCACACTGTGTAAGTATATCTTTATCAATACACCCCGAGAGTGAAATAAAAATTATTTGTGACTAGGGACAATGAATTATTAAATACCGTCAGCCTAGCTAACATTGCTCACAGCATTCACTGCTGTGAGGATGTAACATCAGGATTTAGTTGTGCTGTATTTCCCCTTCAGCTAAAGTGAACCAAGGCATTAGTTACATCAAAACAACAATAACTCTTTTACCCATTTGCTGCATGATGTTATATTGCGGACAGCCAGAATGGGTGGGAAATGAGAGACGGCAGAGGATGAGCACAATCAGGGACAGCTTCCCCTCTTCCCTCCCAACACTGTTGCTGTCAGGAAGCTTGTGTGTTTATGAATCTTAATTAGCTCAGCATGTCTCTGGAAGTGACACCTACATCCTGCTGTGAGTGGGAATATCTGCATGTGTGTTTGTTTTGCACTCTCTTGTGTGTGTGCTCTCTCCTGGCCTCTCTAGCTCTCAGTTACAGCGAGATGAGTGGGTGGGTTTGTTTATTTGTTTATCACTTCTGCATTCACAGTTCACAATCTGGGTCATGGCATAGTAGTTTCTCACACATTTTCTTTTCCTCTTTCCTAATGTTTGGTATCAAAAGAGGTTTGCTGCAACTGTTAGTAGCTCAGGACTGTTAATGAGCAGTAACATGGGAGTCCTTGTTTTGTGTGAAAAGAGAACACTCTTAATGAGAATCTCCTGTTAAAAAGGATGTTAAGACATACTCCTGTAGAAACTTTTGTTCTCATCTCATTAAGAAAACACAATAGGAATTTGAAACTGCAAACTTTAAATGCTTTGAATGTAGAAAAAGTGTAAGGCCATTAAATCCATTTATGTTTTTTTTTTAATTAATTGAATGTTTTTCTGCTCATTTTATTTTAACTGATAAAATAAAAAAATAAAAAACATTTCCTTATCCAGCTTAAAAAAAATAAATACCTTAAAAAACTGTGGCAGCATGTTCGGTTATGAATCAACATTGCAGTAACACTATAATGGCTCTAAGCAAATGCGACTACTGGCAAGACTCTCTGAGAACCTGCTGTTGCGTGTATTTCGCATACAGAAAGGCATATCAATATGCAGAGGTTAATTTAATTTAAACAGATCATTTAAATTAGACAAACTGCTTTCATCGACAGAGGTGCTGTGTGCTTGGTCATGCCTTTTAGGAGCAAATCTTCTTGGCAAAGGACTTTTAAAATAAAGGAGCAGAGAAAAGTTTATTTTCCCTGCATTCTGCTGGCTCACTAATCTGTGGATATTCTTTCACTGCGTTAGCTCTTTAGGTATACATAACATATATAACTCAAGTTTCACAGTTAAATCATGGTGTTTTTTTCACAAATCTAAGGATCACCTTGAACAACCATAAATCATTTCAAGCATGAGGTTACAGGTACATGAATTCAAAGGACATTTTAATATATCAAAATATATCAACTCCATGTTTTTTTCTGTCAGGTGCAGAATGTGAGTCAGTCCATGGAGGTGGTGGACCTGCGAACATCAAGAGACCTCCAGTACGTCCGAGACTCTGAGCCTCTGCTGAGGGGAGTTGACGGTCGTTTGCACACTTATGTGGCCAGTCCCCGCACTCTGACTTCCAAGGGCCTCCAGGTATTCCAAAGACACACGCTCCAATATTTACAGATGCACAGCACGTAGAGAGTCAGGTTCTTAGACACATGTACAAAGTAAAACAGTCACTGCAGGGAATACATAACCTTTGGTGTGAAAAACATTGATTTCACGCACGCCAAGCCCAAGTTTCCTGCCTGTGCTCATAAACTGGTGCATCTTTCACCAACAAGGAAAATTTGTTATGAAGCTGTCAAAATGTCTTGCTTCATGCCATGTGTGTTAAAGGAGAATTGTTGTGAAAGGTGCCAGCAGGACTGCGAAGGAGGGGGTGGGGGGGCAATCTGAAAACTTTAAATATTATTTAAGAAAATTTACATGACAGTGATCACAATATAGCATAAACACTTAACGGGGCAACCTTATTATGTATGCAATCTTCTTGACAGAAATCTAAACATAAATGTATCTTAATTTGGGAGTGCTAATCGGATTGGTTATGCGGCTTTTGCTATGATATCTCTGGCAGGCGCCTGTGCCATCAGAAGAACTGGGGAAAGATAATCATGTGAGAATGAGAGCTTTTGGATCTGAATTATTTAGGATGAATTATCAGAACACTGATATCTGCAGTAAAAGGGCTTCTTTAGAATAAAATAAACCCAACAAGCAAAAAGAAACATGGTGTAGCTTTTAAGTAAGGCTACAGCATATTGTCAAGGGAATTTAGATGAAAAAAAGCCTTTTGACTAGTGTGGCGTAATGTATTTGCTGCAATACTGTTAAAGAACAATCACTATTTCTATTCTATTCTATGGCTGAGGAAAGTCAAATTTTTTAAATCTGAAATTTAAGACTTTTAAGTGATTTCTAAGAGAATTCTAACTGAATGTTAGTTGGTTTGTTAGTCTACTGATATATAACTGGAGTCTGCTGGACTTAGCTTTTCACAAAGACCTAAGACATTGAATTCCTTAAAGGTATAGCGGAGGATGTTCGAGAATCCTCTTTAATAAAAAAAAAAATGCTTGTACACAGCCATGTAACCCAACGCCACTCAAACGCCTAATCCCTCAATCGCTAAATAGAGTGGGAACTATATAGTGGACTTAATAGTGAACTCAGTTAATTTACCGTTCAGACAGATGATCACTTCTCTCTGCTCTCCATTGGTGCTTTGCGAGGAGAGCTCTCCGCACAAAGCATTCCGGGATATCGTAGACACTTTGTCTCTTACGGCCCTCGGCCATTTTCAAAGAACCACGGTGAGAAAGGTGAGATTCATAGACTGTCTGAAACAGTAGCTAATCACAGATATACACCTGAAAGTGCGCCTGCACGGAAAAAGTTAGCTGGCACACAGGGCAACCTTACAGAAACATATCACTAGAATGACTGACAATTAGGAGGACTACTTACTTATTTAGATGATCCAATTGGAAATAAACGATCACATCTCTATACCTTTAAGTGTTTATTTCTGTTAATTAAGAAACAATTCTGCTTAGAGCTAATGAAGAGACAATATTTGAGATTGGGATATTACACATATGGGATTAATGAACAGGATATTTGATACCTGTTAATAGGGTATTATTTTCAAAAGTTATTTTTAATCTGAGAAAGAACACATAATGGAATTGATAAATTTGTCCTTTAATCTGTGGGAAATATTGTATAGTTAAAATAAAACCCTATTCATACCTTCTGATGTACAGTATTAAGTGCTAAATGTACTTTCTCTCAGCTAAGATGTTTATTTTTAAAACTTATTTTGGAAAATAGACAAAAATTATGTAAAGCATTATATTTTTTGAAATAAATATATTTTGACATTTCTGTTTATATATTATTGTCAAGTAGCATGTTATTAATATCATTTTAATCAACAAGTAATAAATCCT
Organism: Cyprinodon tularosa; assembly: GCF_016077235.1. Lineage (NCBI taxonomy): Eukaryota > Metazoa > Chordata > Actinopteri > Cyprinodontiformes > Cyprinodontidae > Cyprinodon > Cyprinodon tularosa. The sequence continues at coordinate 2,314,149 of NW_024038778.1, read as the reverse complement.
AATCTGCATTACAGTGATTTTCCTCTATTTTATAATGGTGGATCGGCTTTTTACATGTTTGTTTTTACTGGTGGTGATGAGCTCCAAACTTGTGAGGCAGGAAGTCTCTTTAAAATTATTCTAATCTTTAGCTCCTTCCATTTGGGTAATATGCAAAGTTTGAAAAATTTAATTTAGGGTAGGAATACTTTCATACTTAATTGTATGTAAATCTGCGTATTTATGTGGCCAATGTGGCTCTGTGGGGAAACTGCTATTTTAATTGACATAAACAGGTTTGGTTGCAGCACCCTCCTAACACATGCTGATGAACTACTATGAAAGGCAAATAATTACAAGTGTCCTACTGATCTGTGTGTTGATGTATGAATGTGTGTATGTTTGCAGTTGAAGTGTAAAAACACAACACAAAATATTGCCCCCGGGATCTCTGTTTTATCAAGCTACTGTGTCATGCACAATTCCATATCTTGCAAAGCCAGATTGCAATCCTTTCTATTTTTGGACACATGCAAAGTGTGAGACCACATAAACTAAATATAGTTAACTCAATAGGGTCTAGTGTGAGCCAACACAACCATCACAGATCCCTGGAAAGGTGTCAAAACATTCTGAGAAAAACTGAGCAAAGGCCTGATAGCCTCTGATTTAAGCCTGCGTTTTGGCTAAGTTGCTAACTATTTATATCTGGCACATTTAGGTTAAAAATGGACCTTAAATTTAGCAAAGGTACATCTTAAAAAAAAAAAAAAAGGTATACTGACGTTTTGGATCAGCGTAGACAGAGTCTTGATTTTAATCCAATGGAAGAAGCTAAAGATCAGAATGATCGGGAAAAAGGACAGATTTTATGATGCTGATCACACCTAATACCTAACAGTATTTTAAACACTTACAGTAAGATGCTGCAAAGGAATGGAGAGAAATATGCACATGCACATAATCCCATTGTCAAACATCCTTATATATGCCCAGTACTGCTAATTGTTTTTGACAAATATATGCCTTAATGTTGGTTTGTCTTTCTCTAGCTCTTACTGCAACACTGGAGCATGTTTATCTTCCAAAATTAGCATTACCAATCTTTAGATTTCTCTCCAAACGGGAGGCAAAACCTACAAAGTGATTATGTAAACACAGTTATAAGTCCCCACAATAGGACACATCAACACACACACACAGACTAAACCTTAATTCCCCAAATAAAGCTTATTACTGCCTTCTTCTAAATCAATTTTGCCCTTCATCTCTAGCCAAACGTGTTTCCAGATACTTTATGCAGCATGTGTGTGCATCTGTGTTTGCGTACACATGCACATGTGATTGTTGCTCCTTGGGGGGGTTTCACAGTCATAAGCCTTTTGCCTTCGCAGCATGAGGCAGAAGTCCTGAATATTTATGCACAACTACAGAGAGTCTATCAATAACTAAACAGAATTTCTATACCACAGAGGAAGCGAATGAAAGAGATGAAGAGCTGGAGGTCAGAACGTTAAACAAACAGAAAAGGAAAGTTGGGAAATATAAGGTAAAGGAATGAACATTGTATGTTAATTCTGAAGATGTAGAGTTTGACACAGGGAGGAGATGCAGAGTAAAAAAATATTGAGGAATTATGAGTGAAGATAAAGAATTATTAGCTGATGTGGTTGCATTTATCAAACCATATAGTTTACAGAATTTTCTTAAGGATAATTTTAATGAATATTTAATGAACATACAGTGATATGCAAATAATGGCGCTGACAACCAGGGACTCTGATTATATAGACCAATCTGGGAGTTTAATTTCAAATTCTCTTTGTTTTCTCTCTATGCTCAAACAGAGCCTTGAATAAATCTTTGAACTTCTACACATCTGGCTGCATCCACAAGTATCAAAAAAAGGGGTGCTCGATTGACAGATGGCCTGAAAAGAAGTCATTATTCTCCATATAAACTGATTTTAATCAAATAGGACCTGTTTGTTGACTGGATTCTGTTCATGATCCGTTAAAACAAGCTAACTGATTAAGGATTCATTAGCATTTTCAATTCTATCGCTATTCCTTTCAGTGTGTATATATGCCATGATGGCTAGCTCCTCTCCCAGACTGACATCACACTTCTGGCTTTGGTATGGAAAAGAAAACTACATATTGTAAAATCTAGCAATTTAAAATTTGGAGAAAGCCATTACGTGTCTCATTTGTTGTTTCTTAAAAGCTATAAGGAAAAACAACAATCATCTCTCCAGCTGTGCTGTTGGAGACATACACAAAAGACAGCAATAAGTGTTTCCACAAAGTAACTCGGTATTAATATACAAATGCAGGCCATACTCTTTAGATGCTTTATTGTGAAAAGAAACAGGTCACATTGAGATACTTCTTCATTTGGCATCTAAAGAAATCTTTTGGTATGGTGTTTTTATGCATTTGAATGCCAATGTTTCCTGGAAAGAAATTGTGCTGAAGATGTTTTGGAGTACTAAAACTGTGCGCACTGCTGCCTTGCAGCAAGGAAGTTCCGGGTGCAATTCCCCTGTGCATATGTGGGTTCTCTCCAGGTACTCCAGCTTCCTTCAACAGTCTAAAAACATAACTTTTAAGTTAACTGGCTTCTCAAAATTTCTCCTTATGTGTGAGTGTGTGCATGAATGGTTCTATGGAGTGGCGACCTCTCCAGGGTTTACTCTAACTTTCACCCAACGACACCTGGAGATAGGCACCAGCACCCCTCATGAACCCAGCTGGGATAATGCGTGACCAAAAATTTATGGATGGATGTATGTTTTGGAGGCTTTGCAGTGCCCCTAAAAAAAGAGTGTATGACCAATATAGCTCTTACAAAAGCAGTGTAGGACTGCTACGTTCACACCGGACGCAGCAGGCGCGGCAGAAGCAAACGCGCTGCTGCTCGAGATGGAAAAATTTAACTTTTGCTGCTCGACGTGCCGCGTCAACCAATCAGGGAAGCTGATCTGGGGGCTGACAGGCAGACGGACACATCGCTGATGATACAAAGCGCTGTGATCACTCCTCTGAAACAGTTTATTGATGCATAAATTAACTTAAAATGCAGAGATCTGCCGGCAGAATATGTTCGCTTTTATTATCCTGGTGCCTGCAGTTCGGATTATTTAGATGAAAAACACCTACCAGCTGCCGCGGTGAACCTCGAGGAGGCGACCCGGCCAGAGGCTGCTGTTGAATGGGATTCCTACTGTCGGCGCACCTCCGGTATGTGGGGGTCTGAGCGGCTCCGACAGAAATAATATTGGGAGGCAGGATGATAATCTGAATGAACTGACTGCACTGATTAAGTGTTCAGGTGTATTTTCTCACTTAAAAACATATTAAAACTACTTTATTCCCACTGATCACAGCAAATATAGCTGCAAGGCGGAGAAAGGATAGTGAAGCTCCGCCCAACGCGCGTCAGACCCACTTTTGCACCGCGCAGCCAGAGCAGCAAAGCTGCTTCAGCCGCGCGTCAGAACTAAACTGGTACAAGCAGGAAAAATGAAGCAGCAGATGCGCCTGCTGCGTTTGGTGTGAACGTAGCATAAGACTGATTGGTAAACCTGTTTCTTTGATATGATGTTGTGTTAATGTGTTTTTGGGTGTCTTCGCTGTGAAATGTTTTTCAAGCCATCTTTTGTTTTGAATAGGAAATCAGAATCCTTTCTCTATACAGGTAAATATAAATCTAGATAATATAACTAGCACATAATAAAACTCTTCTATTTGTTCTTACTGTATAACAGTTATTTCCGAGATATAATCCATACTGATCTTCGTTGGGCTGTTTGTAGAGTTATTTCATAACCCATTCAAATTCTGATTCATTTGATTAAAGTTATAAAACTCAAATCATACATTGGCTTTTGGCTCTTTATCTGGGTCAGAGCAAACCGGAGCCCAGCCCCCGCATACTCTCCTCCGGTACATCTCCCATCCCTTTCTGGTGGATTTTGAAGTGTTCTTGGGCCAGATGGAATGTGTATTCCCTCCAGCAGCTGCTGGGGGTGCTTTCCATTTGGTTAATGTGATTTTGTTTATCTTCCTGGCTCACATTTTCTTCCTTATAGTCTCAGCCCATCTCTAAGGAGAGGTAAGAGGTGTGAGCATGGAGGCAGCCATAAACCCAGACTTACAGCAAATCAGTAGCTAAATGTGTTCAAATCAAAGTCCTCAATAATAGAAGAGGGCCAATGTAACTCAAGTTTATAAAATATGAGAAGAGTTTGTTTAAGACACCTCATCTGAGAAAGACAGATTTGAGCAAAATTACAAAGAAATAATAGTAACCGTAACTATTCGGTCTGATCTCACATGCATTTGCAGAAATAATATTTATTTTTATAAACCAATCCAATATTTCTTTGTACTTTTTCCGCACTCCATCTTAAGGTACATTAAGTAAATTACTTGTTGCATGTCTAGCCTAAACCACTATCATCCCACTGTGACTAATTTACAAAATGGAAGAAATGCCAACAGTTGAGGTATGGGTTTCAAAGAGATTCCAAGAGATTTGTATTTGTTAATGACAGAGTTTATCAGTGCTTTAACCGTAAATCAGAAAACTAGCAGCATTTAATGTTACCTTTTAATGCCCAAGTACCAGGCTTATTTTAATAAGCAGTCAAACCTAAAAGCAACAATTGATAAATCTTTTTAAACATCCTTGATTGCCTAGCAGAGTTGATGCAGTAAGACAATGCTAGTTAGATTTAATTTGTACAGCATTATTCAAAGGACAGCCAAACAAAATGCTTTACAAGAGAACTTAGTAGCAAAAGAAAAACTGGAATAGTTTTTATGCAACAGTTTGATTGGATACAGTCAGACAGGGCAAAGTGCAAAAATAGTTTACCAATGTTGCCATCTTCAGTGTCTATGCCCATTACAACCTTATTGGATTTTATTTCTGGGTCTGGTGAGAGACCTTTGACCGTGATCTGTTACTGTGGATTCACTCAGAAACTTATTTACTATTTGTGAACATGATACATTTGTCTGTTGAGCCCAAGAAATATTCACATTTACATTGTATGCACCTGGAAAATTGTAAAACAAACAGTTCTAAGATTTATTAAAATGTTGTACCCTACCAAAATTCTAATAAAGTTTTCTGAATAATATTTGGAATTTCTAATTCTAGTTGTACTGAGATAAGGACCAGAAGCGGCAATAAACTATAATATCAAAAGCGCAATCCCTGTAAACCAAATGTTTCCCAATTTTTATACAGATATTACACAAGTAGCGTTTGACCTTTTAAAATGCTAGATTTTGCTAACGGTAAATACTAGCCTCCATGTGTTCTCTATAGATTTTTTTTCTATGTCTGCTTCTGTCTCCTTGAACCCCAGTCGGCCTATGCATATGGTCACTCACACTGAGACCGGTTCTGCTGGAGGTTTCTCCAACTTTTAAAGGAAGTTTTTCCTCTCCACTGTCGCTACATGCATGCTTGGTGTGAGGGATTGCCTTCGTGTCAATGAGTCGATGCATTCTAAAGGTTTTCCTTAGAAACTTTGAATCGATTTGACTGTATGATCTGTTTGAATAGTATCTGTAAAGTGCCTTGAGATGATGTGTTGTGAATTGGGGCTAAATATACATATAAACTGAATAGAAATTGATTTTAGATGGCAATTTTACCTTAACGGAGATTTTCAAGAGCTATCACAATGTTAAAACTCAGTAGGTTATGTATGAGATGGAGGAGAAAGGCCAGTCCTCCTGGCATCTTTTGCCCAATTTGATGAAATGTCAGAAAGGCTGGTTAGATTCTACATCCTAAAGCAAATCATTTCTTTTTCATAACTGAAGACGTGTTTAAGAACTGATGGAGAGATTAAATGACCAGAATCATCTTTATTAACAGGCTGAATCAGCCGTAGCCAATTCAAGTTTTAGATATGCCTTTGGTTCAACATACCTGAATCAAGTAATTAGTTGATTGAGCGGACTCTAGAGGAACTGACTGCATACTGATGAGGTAACTCAGCCATGTGATTCTTGGTGTGTCACACCGAGGATGGATCTAAACGTTGCAGGACACCAGCCCCCAGGAACTGGAATTACCCAACACTGGTCTGAATGAACAAGCTCTGCAGATAACAGAAGTTTCAAGTACATTTAAATAGTTTTTTGCACATTTGATACTGATTTTGCACACATATAGTTACATTTTCCTCCACACTGTTTTTCCAGTTGTCTTTTTTTTTCTTTAACTGTTGAACGGTACTGTACTGACTATTCAGCAATATGTAAACAAGAAAAATACAAATGACAATAACAATGCCACAACAATTACTGAACTTCATATTTGCTTATATTAAGCTGAACCGACAGTGAGGATCTGGGCATTGCTAGATTTCCATGAAATCACCCTCTGTAAGTAAATTGATGTGCATTATTAGGTCAGCAGGTTTCCTCATTAGGAAGATAAAGTTTAAAAGATGGCAGTACCAGGCAGCTAATTACTGTTTGCATAATCTGAGCCTTAAGGAGATGATTGCTAAACAGAGAGACAGTGATTGGGAAAATGAAACCACTCCATTCATCTAACTGTGCAATCACATTACATTCAAGAAGCATGAAAAAAAGCTGTTTAAGATGCTGTTTCAATTAGTTTTAGGAGAGGCTGTACTCTTTCACATATATGTATACAGGAAAATGTATTTTATTTTACTAATATTACAAAGAATTGTGCCAATGTGATTCAAAATGTGTATTCCCTCCTTTTTTATTTGCATTAATTGATATAATTTTCAAAAACTCTATGAATAAATATCTGTTGTAAAAATTCTCATTAATTTAGACATCTTGAGGTACTATGATGGTAGTAGTTTGTAGTAGTAAGTGTGGGAATAGTGGTAAAGAGGTACATTTGCTTACTTGCATTAAAAAAAATTATTATGTTGACCTTTTCGTTTTTAGTTTTGCTGATCAAATTAAAGTACCTTGAAAGAGGAATGCTTTTGGGTTCAATAGATAGGGAGTTCACTGATACAAATGAAGAATTAGAAGAAACAAATAATGACCATTTGTGTAAGAAAACAAACAAACAAAACACCATAGATGTTGAAGTTTTGCTAAATATATTCCCTATTACGATTTACCAAAGAAGGAAAACATAAGCCCAAACAGTTATTTATGTCTTCCTATTCTAAATTGCTGGTGATTGTCACAAAAGTTACAGGATAAAAAATACAAATATTACAGAAACCTACAGCTTGAATTTCTGCTTTTATGTAAAGTTCTAGATATCTACATCTTGATCTAGACATGTTGATCTAGAGTTTCAAACCAACACACAGGGCAATTTAAATATCAACCTTTCACTCTAGATTCTCCTATATTTTATGCTTAACAGGCTTCAGAATTGAAGGGTTAAAAACAAGGAGAAGTGTGTCAGCTGAATGGAAAAACTCTGTCCACCTCACATTTCCGGTTTTAATTGTCCATTTCAGACCTGGTTACTGTCGGTCAGTTTCCTAAATTATGCTCCTCTGCTGCTGACTTTCTCTAACCTGCCCCACCCTAAAACATTCTCTGCACCTCCAGGAGTTAAAGGGCCAGATGTCCCAGCTAAGGCCGCTCTTGTCAGTGGTGGAGCAGTACAGATTGGACCTGCAGACGCTGGCCACCTTACGAATTGAGCTGCTCAACCTATCGATCATCCTGACAGCTATCCAGGAGGAGGTGGGAGCCTACGACTATGAGGAACTTCAGCAAAGGGTCTTAATGCTGGAGACAAGGCTGCACAGCTGCATGAACAAACTGGGTATGTAATAGAGCAATGTAGAGAAAATCTCTTGCCATAGGCTGCCCATAAAAAGAAAAGAAGCTCTGAATTTGTATTTTTCAATTGGGGAGAAGAATAATGGCTGACTGTATTTGTATTGACTGCATGAGAATTTTCTGATGCTTAATTTAACAATAAAAATAAAAGAGTGAAAAAGAGCCAAGGAAGCTGACTATAACAGATGATCTAAGTGCTTTAAGGAAAAATATAAGTAGGTATTAAAGAAAATGGATACTGTAACCTTTATCCCCTCAATTAAGAGCTCTTTTTTTTAGATTTTCACAACAGCTCATGCAAACCAAACACACGAAGGCCACAGCCGACCAGTATATTTAATCCCAGAGCTAACATGATGTGAGACGACATTACAAATCACTGCTCTGCTGTGATGCCCTTTGTTGGTGTGGCTTAACTTCATATAATTGCATCACATTGATTATGGCAGCATCATTAAATTCAAACTAGTAATTAGACACAACACTGGATATTGTGTTAAAAGATTGTTTTGACATTTTGGTATGTACAGTTTGCCCATTTACTTTCTTGCCCTCTAGGCAGTATTTTAAATATGAATTTAAAGTAAAGTTAACTGCATTAGTTTTTTTTTTTTAACAATTTGTCCTGCATTCACTTAGCTCACGTACGTCTGAAGGTTGTCCCTTTCTTCCTATTTACCCTGAGAAATTCTGTTAGCTCTAGACACCAAATTAATAAAAAAAAAGAGAGACAGCTGTTTTAGATGCCTGAAGAAGCAAAACTCTTATAAGGTCATACAGAGGCACACAGAAATATTTCAAACCCTTTATATTTTGTTGCAACTGCAAACCTTGATGTATTTAATTGGGATTTTAATCAGTAAACCAGTACAAAGTAGCACATAACTGCAAAGTGAAAGGGACATTATACATTGTTCTCTGAAATTCATACATATACAATTTTAAAGATGTGATAAACACTTGTTTTCACTCAGTTCAGTGGATATTAATGTGCACAAAGCTTACCGTAATAATAATAATACATGCAAAAATTAGACACTGCAAACAGATGTAAAAAAAATATATAAAATGTACAAATTAAGCTGTTTAACTTTAAATTGAAATTATATTAGTAGATGATTGATATGTGAAGTTATTTTCCAGCCATGTATGGTGATATTGTATCCTAATATAAAATAAATCAGAAGATTTGAAGGAGCCTAAAATAAAGCTCATGTAAAGAATTTATTTCTGAAATTTTCAATATCTTTAATTTACTAAAGAGCCCATAAATGATCTAACCTCAGTCTGGATCCTTGAACATAAATAGCTTTTAATTATAATCATGATATAGGGTATATTATTAAGCCCAAAAGTGTTCATAGATTTTTGTCCTTTTAGTTTAAGTTGTAAGAAAAAATTTTTATATTAACTGTTTCTGCAGACTTGAAGTAATGTTGTGCTGTATTGAGTAATGGACATTGTAATTTTTCTTTGGCATCATTTTACATGCCTGTCAGAAATTTTATTTTGTTCAGTCCAGAGTAAAGCAGTTGTAAAGCAGTTTAAACTGTTTTTTTTAACCATAGCTTTCTTCTCACTGTTCTCATATAAAGACCTGATATTTGGACAGTATCACTAGCAAATGTTTTTAACCCAAACTTGACCATTCATACACTCATATGGACTTAATCTACTAATTCAGTCTACTAGATTTAAGCTAAGGATTTAAACTTTGTCTACTTTTTAGTCCTTACATAGAATCCCATTGAAATACAATTTTAGTTGGAGGTTGCAGCACTAGGTTACATTATAAAAGTTATTTAGGTATTAGTTCTGGGAAAGAGGAAAGTTTGGACCAACTTAGACCCTGAACAGAAAGCAGAAAAAATACATTAAGCTGCAGGAGTGCATTTAGATATTTATGTAGACATTTCAGTCCTGCTTTCACAGTCACAAAACTGTTTTTAGAAATCCATTACAAGGGATGTGGATCCAAGCTGAAAGCCTTTCAAAATTCTCAAGTAAACTAGAAAATACTTTTTTTATTGCACCACTTTAAACCTACAGATTTTGACACAATACTGAGTTTTGTGTTGTTTTAAGGCCATAGTTTTGTTTAGAGGGGAAAACTCTACAGTAAAATTATGCAGCAGATGCAGGAATAAGAATCCTCAGAAAAGTTACCTTTCTGAAGGAAATTTGATTAGTTTTTGATAAACAAGGTGTGAATTTTCTGTGAATCAGCTGGAGTATTTTATTAAACTGACTCCTCCATCTTTTGACAAAACTGACTAGCTACGTTTCCCGGGATATTTTAGGTTGTGGTCGCCTGACTGCAGTTAGCAACCCAATCACCGTGAGGGCCTCGGGATCCCGCTTTGGCTCCTGGATGACTGATGCCATGATTCCCAGCTCCGAAAGCAGGGTAGGTGTATAAAGCTTAAAGATGGATTATTAAAAAAAGGAAAGTAAATCTGCCTTATTAGATCTCAGACCTGAAGTTTGAGATGTGGTGCTATGGTTTCATGGATTTGGATTAGGGTTTGGGATTTAATATGATGGACACAGGAAGTGTAGGATGGAAGAAAAAGACCTATTGTAATCACTGAATCTGTTATTTCAGTGATTACAATACTTTTTTTCCCCCAAAGTGTCTCTTCTTCCTAATAATAATCGATTATCTTATAAAATAAAATAAACCCAGTTAAGACAAAGGTTGATATCATTAGATCTATTGGTTTCTAAATTTATTTTTTTCTTTTGTAAAATGCAATGATTCAAAGCCAAGCAATAATAATAATAATATTTTTTGTTACTGTTATCACTTAGCTGCTACCCCTTGCTTTAGCAAGGTAAGCAAAAATAAATAAATAAATAAAAAGAATCAAATATTTGAATGAAAAAGGAAAAGTAAAGAGTTTACTAATGAGTATTAGGTAGAGAAAGTTACATTCATTTCATTTATTAATTTGAGGATTTTTTATCATGTTTCACATTTTATTTTGACATTAATAGGATCACTTGTCTTGGATTGGTCTCACCCTTGGTCTTGGTCTCGTCTGGGTCTCTGCCCCTAAAAGTCTTGGTCTTGTCTGCTGTATGCAGATTTTATGTCTGCATACAGCAGACATAAAATCTTGGATGTCCTAATACTGTATTTTGGAGAGACTATGATGAAGCACTTTTGATCAACATCTAGAAGGTAGGGGAATTAAGAAGGGAAAATGGGGAACCATTCCAGGCGGTGTGGGGGGTGCGATACTGGAAGCTCAGGAGATTTTTAAAGGATACTGGGTTTATGTATTACCAAAGCAAAAAAAAAAAAAATGTCTGAATTCTCGGTTCAAAGAGAAGGTTTGTGTTGAACTGACTCCTCTAACACTGAGCTTGTTTCTGCTGGAGGTTTCTTCCTGTTAAAAGGGATTTTTTCCTCTCCACTGTCGCTACAAGCATGCTTAGTGTGAGGGATTGCATACGAGTCAATGAGTTGATGCAATCAACTGGTTTTCCTTAGATAGAAAACTGAATCGATTTGACTATATGATCTGGTGAATTATAAAGTGCCTTGAGATGACGTGTTGTGAATTGGTGCTATATAAATAAACTGAACTAAATTGAATTAAGAAAGGATCTTAAGGTATATTTGTGGATATTGATCTATTTCTATTTAAATCTCACAAATTTATATTAGATATTTGAAACTGAAATTAAAGGTTTTGTGGAGGATTATCTTTTTTTGGGTGGATCAGCAAAATAAGTGGTTCTCCATACTGTCAATCATCGTGATGATATGTTATGTAAATCTGTCCTACGTACTTTTCCCCAGTTAGCTGTCTTTTTCTGTGTATTCACACTTTCAGGCGTAGATGTGTGGTGAGCTATAGTTTCAGTCAGTCATTGAAGCTTGCCTTTTTCACCACGGTTCTTTGAAAATGGCAGAAGGTCGTAAGAGGAAGAGAGAAACAAGAGTGTTTTTGGGAGATTCTTTCACGCAATAGCATACACTGAGATCACAGGTAAGGCTTCCCACTGAGGCCTGAGTTCCAAAGTTTCTTCTCGACAGGTAAAGTTTGGCATGCTATTTGGAGAAATACATTTCACATCACTCCTAGTTAACGTTATTTACCTCAATATTGTAACTTTCCCGGGAAGATAAGTGTATTAATTTGGTAATTTTTCCCAGAGGCGTAGCCATACATTTTTTATAAGAGTGACTAGGCATTAACCAGTGTAAACTGAGGGGTGGCCGAAAGTTGATAGGCACCAGAACCTCAGGGTCAAAATTAATGGGCACAACATCCATATGTTCTAAATATACTTTTCTACAACCTTTGCTGATGAATAGACACATAAATATTTAAATATATTCAAACAACAAGGTATAGTGGATACAATGGTTTGAGTTTTGGGCGAACATCTTTTCCATTGTCATTACTTACCTACTTTTATCAGTAATTATTCTGCATAAAATTCATATTTACAAATACTAATATCTACATAAATTGATTTTCTAATACACTTTATTAAAATAGCTATTTATCAATAATTTTACTGAAGACTCTTAGATGACTTGCAGAGACACATAATTTTCTCTTTACCTCATATAACACAAAATCTATTTCTGAAAAAAAGCATGAATTCTGTACCTATAATCTTTAATGTTAGTATATTGATGTGCATAATTTACCACAGTGTTTTTGTTGTCAGGTAATTTTTAATATATGACAAATTTAAAGGTTTTAAATATTCCACTTGAGAGTATTACTGTTGCCACCATCTGAGGGGAAATGGTAGGGGTGGCCACAGGGTGGCCAGTGATTGGCTAAGGGTGGGCATTACCACCCCTGGGCCCCCATCTAGCTCCGCCCCTGACTTTTCATCAGTGGTAGTTATACGGTGACCACAGATCCTTATTTTTTTTTTATATATAAATATGGGCGAGATAAGATCCATCTGAGTGATGGTCTTATCATTTCAACCCTGCATATCCTCAAGGAGAAATGGGCTTATGCATGCTCTCGCACGAGTTTAAATGGCCTTCCCTCTCAGGTGCAGTTACAGGGTTGTGCATATGTATTTTTTTTTTTAAGTGGTGAGGATGGCAAAAATTCACAAAAATCCTCCACAATACCTTTAAATAACTTAATTTTGACCTTAATCTTCCAGTGAATACGTAATAGTAGGCATGCGGACCAGGTTCTCCTGGTCTTATTGCCATGGTTCTTTAATGTAAAAAACTGAATCCATACTTTTATGTGGGTTGTTTGTGTTTGGCTCAAGGTGTGGATTTCAGGTGTCTTTGTGTGTTGTTCATTAGTGAAGGTATGATGCAACAGGAGATCGATAAATTAATAGGCATTATCTGCAGAGGCTGATCTAGTGTGAATAAATTGCTAACCCAAAAAGCTGAATTGTCTGCCGCTCCAACCCTATGATTATCACCTACCTTAATGAGTTATGACAAGTGATAGAGAATATTAGATTTAAAATATGGCTAAAAAAAAAAAAAAAAAAGCTAAACCTCTTGTGTGGCCACATCAAAGCTTATTGCCCACATGAAAAGCTCTGTCACCCAGGGGGAGCTTATCTACATCAAAAACAGTCAGTTAAGAGGTTTAAGTCTTATTAGGGTTTCTCCTTGGCTTCTCCATCTGTGGATAAAACTAAATATTTACACACTCAAAAGCAGGAAAAAAATCTGAATAAAGATTTGCAGTTTTAGGTCAGTTAGAATAACACCTTTATACACTATATTGCCAAAAGTATTTGCTCACCTGCCTTGACTCACATATGAGCTTAAGTGACATCCCGTTCCTAATCCATAGGGTTCAATATGACGTCGGTCCACCCTTTGCAGCTAGAACAGCTTCAACTCTTCTGGGAAGGCTGTCCACAAGGTTTAGGAGTGTGTTTATGGGAATTTTTGACCATTCTTCCAGAAGCGCATTTGTGAGGTCGCACACTGATGTTGGACGAGAAGGCCTGGCTCTCAGTCTCCGCTCTAATTCATCCCAAAGGTGTTCTATCGGGTTGAGGTCAGGACTCTGTGCAGGCCAGTCAAGTTCATCCACACCAGACTCTGTCATCCATGTCTTTATGGACCTTGCTTTGTGCACTGGTGCACAGTCATGTTGGAAGAGGAAGGGGCCAGCTCCAAACTGTTCCCACAAAGTTGGGAGCATGGAATTGTCCAAAATGTCTTGGTATGCTGAAGCATTCAGAGTTCCTTTCACTGGAACTAAGGGGCCAAGCCCAGCTCCTGAAAAACAACCCCACACCATAATCCCCCCTCCACCAAACTTTACACTTGGCACAATGCAGTCAGACAAGTACCGTTCTCCTGGCAACCGCCAAACCCAGACCCGTCCATCAGATTGCCAGATGGAGAAGCGCGATTCGTCACTCCAGAGAACGCGTCTCCACTGCTCTAGAGTCCAGTGGCGGCGTGCTTTACACCACCGCATCCGACGCTTTGCATTGCACTTGGTGATGTATGGCTTGGATGCAGCTGCTCGACCATGGAAACCCATTCCATGAAGCTCTCTGCGCACTGTTCTTGAGCTAATCTGAAGGCCACATGAAGTTTGGAGGTCTGTAGTGATTGACTCTGCAGAAAGTTGGCGACCTCTTCGCACTATGCGCGTCAGCATCCGCTGACCCCGCTCCGTCAGTTTACGTGGCCTACCACTTCGTGGCTGAGTTGCTGTCGTTCCCAAACACTTCCATTTTCTTATAATACAGCTGACAGTTGACTGTGGAATATTTAGGAGCGAGGAAATTTCACGACTGGATTTGTTGCACAGGTGGCATCCTATCACAGTTCCACGCTGGAATTCACTGAGCTCCTGAGAGCGACCCATTCTTTCACAAATGTTTGTAAAAACAGTCTGCATGCCTAGGTGCTTGAATTTATACACCTGTGGCCATGGAAGTGATTGGAACACCTGATTCCAATAATTTGGATGGGTGAGCAAATACTTTTGGCAATATAGTGTATATGAGCTATATGTGTATATATTTTATGTTTTTTTATTTTTATCTTTATTATCTTAGTAGTTGGATGTATATATATATATATATATATATATATATATATATATATATATATATATATATATATATAAATGTAACTGGAGCGTGTAACAAAAGTAATTTCCCTCTGGGATTATTAAAGTATTTCTGATTATGATTCTTATATATATGTTTGTTAAAAGCTAGATCAATAAAAAATATTTTATTACACTCCGGAATGTTTGATGTTTGAAAGATTGCTCTGCCTTAAACAGTTTTAGAAAGCCTAAATCTTCAAATAGGTTAATTTATACCTTTAAAAGGTGATGTGATAAATAAGAAATTGCTTGTACAAACATAGACTCTAGACTGAATAAATAATAAGTAAACATCTAAAAGTGTCATCAGGGAGAGGTCTGTCTAGATTAACCTCAGTGACCTGAACTCAAGGTTTTTATGGAATAATAGAAACTAAAGACAAAAAGAAAACAGTCGGTCATCTTAAAACTATAATTGGTTATTAATACAACTGATGTTCTGGTTAATGATTTTTTGTCAGGTCATTATTAAGGTAAAGCTTCAAGAACTCAGTGCATATACAGACATAATTGGGAACAAACAAGGCTGTGTGCAATAAACATTCTTCTTAATGTATTTTCTCTGTCTTATTTCCAACATGACTTTGTTTTGCACTCAGTCTTGACTCTCTACAGGCTTCATTCATTTCTAACGCAGACACAATATAGTCTGTTCAAGGAGTGCATATTAAGCTAGTTGTCAAGGCCCCTGTCTCCCAGTTGCCAGGTGTGATTTATATCCCCACAATGACCTGTGCTATTTGAGCTTTCCCAGTAATGGGAGGGAACAATACACAGCATCGCTATTCCAGTTGCATGACCAGTTTATTTCCAGTTGGGGAAAAATCTTTCACACTCTTGATGTCTTTTTGCATTTTCTCTCCTCATCTTCTGTCTTGATTATTGATATATAATGTATGTTCTCCATTTGGGTTGTGACATTCTGTTAACAAAACAAGCAGAGGTTGCAGGATTTGCTTCTTTTTCATGTCTCAACTTCTTATTTCTCAATAATTATTCTTAGCTTTCTGTTACACTGTATAAGTTTATATATATATATATATATATATATATATATATATATATATATATATATATATATATATATATAGGCTATAGGGTTCTGCACAGTATCTTTGCTGTTCCTACAACTGCACTTTTCTGCAGATTTCTGATGTATTTCCAGGGATCTGCTCTAACCACTCCTCAAGTTTGGGGGTCATTGCCCCAAGTGCCCCAATGACCACGGGCACCGCTTATGCTTTGACCTTCCAGGTTTTCTCCAGCTCTTCTCTGAGCCCCTGGTATTTCTCTAGTTTCTTATGTTCCCTTTTCCTGATGTTGCAGCCACTTGGTATTGCCATGTTAAGCAATACGGCTTTACTCTGTTTTTTGTCCACCACCACAATGTCCAGTTGGTTTGCCATTACCATTCCGTCTGTATCTGGAAATCCCACAGATTCTTGGCTCAGTCATTCTTTACAAGCTTTGGAGGTATTTCCATTTTCACCTTGGGGTTTCCAGTTCATACTCTGCACAGATGTTCCTGTACACTATCTTAGCCACTTGGTAATGGCGCTCCATGTAAGCTTTCCCTGTCAGCATCTTAAACCCTGCAGTTATGTGCTGGGTTGTCTCTGGGGCCTCTTTGCGCAGTCTACACCTGGGGTCCTGTCTGGTGTGGTAGATCTGGTATGGTAGATCAGCCATAATGAGTGCCTCTGTGGTGTCCTTCAGTCCGGCTTTGTCTAGTCCTTGGTAAGATTTCCTAATATCCGCCACTTTGATTATGTTTTGGTGGTACATCCGGTGTAGGGACTCCTCCCATGAAGGAACCTCCAGCACCTCATCTTTTGTTCCCTATTGTCTAAAGTATTCACTGAGCACGTTGTCTGTTGGAGCCTTGTACTTGATGTACTTATGGAGCTTGGATGTTTCATCCTGGATAGTGGCTCTCACGCTCATTAGTCCTCGGCCTCCTTCTTTATGGCCAGCGTACAGTCTCTGGGTGCTGGATTTAGGGTGGAACCTTCCGTGCATGGTTTGGAGCTTTCGTGTCTTAACATCTGTGGTTGTATCTCATCCTCTGGGCAGCTTATTATTCCTGCAGGGTATCTGATTACTGATGGAGTGTAGCTATTTATTGCCCAAGACTTCTTCTTGCCATTGAGCGTGCTTCTTATACCATTGAGGTATAAGGCCATAGCCACTTTCCTTGGTACCTCTTTGAGGTTGCCATTTGCTTGTGGGATCCGTAAGTAATTGTAACTGTCCTCAGTGTCTGCTATTGTTCCTTCTGGGAGTAAGACCCCCTCTGTGTGGACTACCTTCCCTCTCTTAGTCACCATCCAACCACACTTCTCTAGTCTCTTCTCTAGTCTAATGTATGTGCTGTAGATCAGGTTGTTTGGATCAGTGAGTTGATGTCTCGCTCATTCTTAGTGTACAGCTTGATGTCATCCATGTAGAGGACATGACTCATGGTAGCCCCGTTCCTGAGTTGGTATCCATAACCAATCTTGTTTATTATTTGGCTGAGGGGGTTCAGACTCATGCAGAGCAGCAGTGGGGAAAGCACATCTCCTTGGTATATGCCACATTTGATGGAGACTTGTACAAGTGTCCTGCCATTGTTCTCAAGGGTGGCTTTGCACAACGTCATTGAGTTTACAATGAAGGCTCTTAGAGTCCTGTTGATGTTGCATGATCCAAGTATGTGGCATTGAGTCATATGCTCTCAATCCAGGCAGTGCTCAGGTTAGTGTTTCGGGTTCTGCAGTCTTGAGCGACTGTTCTGTCCACCAGGAGCTGATGTTTGGTACCTCTGGTATTATTACAGATTCCCTTCTCAGCTGTGCTCATGTATTGATCCATATTCCTGCTTATCATAGCTGCTATGTTCCGAACATGAAGTTCCATGTTGGTGAGAGTCAGGTTATTGTCAGATACTTGGATGGAATTTTACCCTTTGACGGTCCTTCCTAAGGGTCAGGAATGTGTGCCCTTCGGTTAGCCATTCAGGGTGGTTCCAATCTCTCAGCAGCTGGTAAATTTGTGCTGCCAAGCATTCATGGAGTGCTCTAAGTTTCTTAAACCAGTAGGCATGTATCGTGTTGGGGCCTGGTGCTGTCCAATTCTATATAGCTGAGACTCTTTGTTGACTGTCTGCCACTGTGATGTTTACTGGATTCTGTTCAGGGAGGTTGCTTAGGTCCTCTATCAGAGCTACCAGCCACTGTACATGACTGTTTTGTGCTGCCTCCTTCTCCCATATGCCTTTCCAGTACTGTTCAGTTTCCAGCATTGGTGAGACTGTTCTGCTATTGCTCCCCTGCCACCGAGCGTACACTTTTGCTGATTGAGTTGCGAACAGCCGGTTTAACCGTATGGCTTCATTGTCTCTCGTGTCAATTTTTAGGCGGCTGGCCAAGGCATGTAGCCTTTGTTTGGCAGTTTCCAGTGCTTCAGCTACAGGCATCTGGCAGTACCTCTTAGGTACTTGCTTTTTTATTGCACCATTTAAGGCCTCCCTTAATTTCCTCTCTTCTCTCCATGTTTCCATGCTGGCTATTTAATCACATGGTTGTTCATACAGCCCAGCATCTCTAGGATCACTTCAGCTGTGCAGCATTGGTGTCAGTGAGGGTTGATGTAGAAATTGCTGGCAGTGCTGGATACAAGTCTTCTAGAAGCCTTTCTGATTGTACTTCACTTAGTCTCAGTAACTGGCTTTGGCCTTGCCTGGTGGACATTTTTGCCATGATCATATTTTTCAGGTCAGTCGCTGCCTCATTCAGCATGGTTGTGCTTATTGGGGTGTTGTACCCAATGGTGCGGGTGTTGCTGTTAACTCTCCTCTGACCTAAGGTCCTGGTTCCCCCTGAGTGTGGACTGTGGTTTTCGAAATGTATACCCCTCTGACTAGGGTTACTGGAGTAGTAACATTTTAACAGAGCCCTGTCTTCTCACCCATTTCCTTCTTGTTCCAGTAGCTAATTTTTCATCAAGGTGCTCTGGTTGGACACCACCTTGGAGTCACATAATTTTGTAATTGTTGAGGTTTATTGATTTAAAACTAAAATGAGTCCCTCTGCCAGTTGAAATGTTGACATTTTTATTTGAACTCCTAAAAATAATGCCTACACTTTAGGCATTTCATTTTATAAAGATCTGATAAAGTGTTTTTTATACTGTGCAGGGCTGATTTCTGTATTTTTTCTAGAGCCTTCCTGTCAGCTATGATAGCTATGATGTTTTCAACCAAACATTCATAAAACAAGCAAAAAAACAACAGGAGTTTCTGAGGCATTTTTTTCCTTAATGCTACAAAAGGTACAACACAAACATAAAGTTCTGGACCTAATAGATAATTTATAGACTGTCACAATGCACACCAGTGTGTGTGTGTTTTTTTAAGTTGACTGTCTTGTCTTGTTTATTGTCTCCTGATTTCATTTAATACTAATATAATTTAATTTAAACCTGTGTCTTCAGTTGCCTAGACCTTAAAATCTTATAATTGTGTTCATTCAGTTCCTGTTTCCTCATTAAACGTCCTTCCCCATCATTCGCCTCTTAATGTCTGCTTACCCTCCTAGTTATTCGCCCCCACAAACCCTGATAAAGGTGGATTTTCATTTCTTTTTTATACCTACCCACAAAGACCATAACAATTTTTTTCATATCAGAAGCCATGGGTAGACTACACAGTGTGGTCCCTGATGAAAGCGCAAGACCCCCCATAGAGATCAGAAGACAGACCGGCCTATAGCAAGGCCAATACATAATTAAAATAGACACAGGTACAAGCAGAGTATTTAGGAGCACTTCAACAATAACAGCCCCTGTTATAGCCCCTGGAGAGTTATCAGGACTATGACAGAACCACAGCAACCAGCAGCTCACTCACAATCTGGCACTGCCTTACTCCATAATGCTGAATCTACCTCAGCCAGAAGTATAGCATCAGCCTCTTGTCCTGTACCTGCACCAAGGACCTCCACCTAAAGGATTATTATCACCAACTTTGCTGAAGTTTACATGATGTCATGTTGGATCCCTGAAATAATTTGCTGACCAACCTCACAAGGTTTTTTACTCTACACATTCAACCTACCTCTGCTGCTCCCCATGAATCATGTCTGCCTTAACTCACCATCATTGTGACTGTTCCCAAAAAACAAGTATCACCTGCCTGAACAATTATCGTCCTGTTGCCCTTATCCAGCCATCATGAGAAGCTCCTCCTAAAGTACTGCTAATGGTCCACCCTGTGGAATAAACTGTCGGTACATCTTTGATGATGTTAACACAACACAACTTCTAATAACCTGCTTATGTAAAACAAAACAGTATTAGCCCATACATGTTTTTTTTCCCTCTCTCTCTCAGACCTTTGTCCAACTTTATACTTTACCCTATCAGCTGTACAAATGTTCTATGTTAACATTTTTATGCTCGTTTTTTCGACAGTAGGCTTACTGGTAAGGGGGTATGAGAGAGGGGGAGAGACATGTTGCAAAGGACTACACACTCAAACCCGGTGCGGCCGCGTTGCGGACTAAGCCCTTAATACATGGTTCGTGAACACTAACTACTGCGCCACCTGCCCAACCCATTTAAAGCATACTTAAGGTATATTTAGCTTGTGTGTTGGTTAATATTAGCCATCCAAATGAAATCAGGAAATTTTTTATTTTGATTTTATTTAACTATTTATATAGAGCACATACTAAGCTACTAGACTGCATACTAATGAGAATAATAGATATGTTGTGTCCTTTTGTGCATTTCCTGGTTCTCGATAAACCAAACCAGAGAGATTTCTAAATGCTATTTCTGAATTCTATAAAAGATTTTCTTAATTTTATCTCAACAAAAACAAACAAATATGTAAAGTGTTTGCCTTCCTTTTATCGTTAGCATCAGAGCCAGCACACACATACGTACACACATTATACAAAACACACACACTGTGTGAGTCAAAATGAGTTAAGTCTGTCTCACAGTTCTGTTGGTATCCATGACTACAGTGTCAGCGGCAGGGTCCCAGCTTGACATTTATGAAATCTTTATTAGCTCTTTATAGTATGAATCCATGTGTGTGTGTTTGTGTATCTGTGTGAATTACGCTCACACTCTGACGCAGGCCCACACCTGTCTCAGTATTTGAGAACATCTGCTGAAGTGAGGACATCTTCCGATCTATCAAGATTTCTCTGCCGATGGTGTGAGAAGAACACAACGAATGGAAAGGGCAAACAAGCTGGAGAGGATGAGGATTGTTCAGTGAAGAGGTGTCATGCTGGGAAAATAGACAGGAAAATTCACCCGATCTGGAGATATAATAAAAGAGGACTGATCAGAAGAGCAAGGTGGAGAAAAAAAAAGATTAAGCAAAGGCCAAGATGAAAAACTAAAGACATCAATGAAGACAAGAGGAGAAAAGAGGTCATTAAACTCTACTTCATTTTCCTTTGAATCTTTAAGACCCTGCTAAAAATAATGAGACTGTAACAATTCAAATCTCACAGTTAGAGAGGGCATGTTAAAGGGATCAGTGCTGTAAAAAGAAGATCCCTGATATGCATCTGTTAATTCTGGTTATCTTATAACATGGATATAGGCAAACAATTATGATACCCTGTACCTTACTTTGTGGTTTATGTGCTAATTCCCCTTGTTGTGGTGCTCCAAGATCTTAGTCACTTTAGGTTCAGGATAAAAACTAAATCCTAATAATTTTCTTATATTAATAGTAAATTGGACCAGTTGTCTTACAACATTTATAACATTTCTTGTTAACCCACTTTATATAAATGTTCACTCAAAACACAAAACTGTATTATACCACAAAGATGCATGCCAAAAACGACACTACCTGTCAATCCTTACAATTTTCTGAGCTGCTACTGTTGTATGGCTGTTTTTCTTTTTTCTTTTGTTGTGTTGTTTAATGCCAAGTCTTTAAAAACCTTTGTTCAAGTTCAACAATCTCTGTATCAATGTCTTTTATTTTCCTACAGTACACGGGAATGCTGTTCAATAAATGTAAAAATCAAATTGTGTGGCAACATTATTTTCCTGATGTTTTAGTAGGGAAATTTAGGCTTTAATAACCTTATTTTTCACAACTGAATTAAATTCATGACTGCTGACGGATCACTGCAGAAGTTTCTGAAAGATGTTAAGGTAACACATTTCTTTCAAACGTGCTTGCTGCATCTGTTTGTCTAATTTGTTCACATATCCAGTCTGAATTGAGCAGCATGCATACTGATATGCCTGGTTTTATACTCCACTAATTTAATTTATTTGGCCTGCTTTGAATTTGCAACACAATTGACTGAAAAGCTTCACCAACACAGAAAAAGGATCTGTTGTTCAAATAGTGCCTTTGGCAATCCAATTAAAGAGTGACATACACCTCAACTAAGTTCCTGTAACTCAAATAAAAGTGTCTAGAAAAATAGTTTTAGAGTTATTTTATCTATATAAGTAAGAATAATATTTTTTGCATTCTTTTTAAAAACAGCAACAAATATATGTGGTCCCTGTATCCCTGTAACCCATAGATTCAGGGGACTAATTAATTTTTATAAAAGCTACCTACATATTGTCCCACTCTCCCACTTAGTACTTCTCAGGGTCACAGTGGGGCGGGTGCCTCTCTCTGGCAGTCTATTAGCAAGAGGTGGGGTATACCCTGGACAGGTCACCAGTCTGTCACAAGGCAACACAGGGACACACTAAGACACAGAATCCAGGCATGCACAGGGAGAACATGCAAACTCAGGTGGTAACAGTACAACCCACTGGGTCACCGTGCAGCCCCAAAAAATCTGACCTCAAATTTATATTATTACACTTTATAGTGTTTACGTTGTTTGTATGGACCTTAAAGGGGTCATAGAATGCAAAACCGAGTTTCCCTTGTCATAGATGAATAACGATAGTTCAGTGGGTAAATGGACATACAGAGAAGTTCAAACCCCATCGACACCTCCTTTCTCTGCAAATCTCACAATTCTAAACTTTCATCATAAAACGGGCGGACCCAAACAAAGCCCCAAATTTATGTCAATTCGGGGATGTTGCCTTATTTGGATCTGGCCTGTACTTTTATCACACCCCAAAATTGACATACAGACCAGCCCACTGGTTCACTGACCCAAGAACATGAATAGAGGTAGATGTAAGACACTAGTTTAGCTGTTTAGCCTACATTTGGGTTTACTTCTGCAAGAACTACAAAGCAGGCAGTTTCTCTAGTGAAAATGAGCCAGAACCACTGTCGAATACAGTGCAGCAGAACTGGGAATCTCGGGGGACAGGGGCAAGGAGCCAGCCGGGGACGGTATGCTTCCCCCCACCGGCCACCATTGTCCAGGCTACCATGTCCGGGTTGACAGTGGTCCTGGCTTTTTTAGATATGAAAAGTAGAGCATGTCCAGGAAAAAGAGCACGTCTGGTCACCCTACCATATCAACAATTTGATGTTTCAGTGAGTGAGTGCTTTTTGTTATGAGCAAACCTTGCTCAGCAGGTTTGCTCGTTGTAAATCCACCAATCAGCGCACAGCTCATCTAAATATTTAAGAGCGTACCATAAAAGGAAGATAACCTGTCATTCAGGGGTATATAACCAGGCTTCGATTACAGCTCATAGAACAGCTAATATACCATTTTCAGCCCAACCAATGTTAGACACCGTATTCAGAGACCTTAAGGACCAGCACCAAACACCCTATGGTGCATTTAGATAAGAGATAATAACCAAAAACAAGGTGCTCTCATTGCAATTTTTGTTTTGTCTTAGATAGTATAGAGAGCTGGAAGAAGAAGAAGAAAAAGCTATCAAACCAAGTTTCAATTAAACATTGGGCTACTGAATGCTCCTAAAATGTCTGCAATCAATTCCCTTTGTCTGAGAGTCTGTAATCTGACTTGAATTTTGAATACTGACACTAAGATTAAGAATAGTTTTTCTTTCAGCTCTGCAGGGGAGAGAGCATAATTTATGAAATTCATCTGACTCCATTTTCCCTGTTCTCAGAACCTTTTCCTTTTTTGCAGCTGGAATAATGAGTGTCTGTTTCGCTTGCTATGATTTCTCCTCCCAGTGTTCTTTAGTCCTCTTTCATCTGTTTCACCTCTGGGTAATTAATCCTCCACACTGTCAACGGTCAATTTTTCTCACATCATGTTGCTTCTTCACACTCATCTCATATCGTTCCATCCCCCTTGTGGAAATCTTCACCGCATTTATGATTGCATTCAGATAATCCGGTTTTACTTTCCATCAGACCGTTACATAAATTTGGGTCAACCTAATTAGAGATATTAGATAAAGTGAAAGGCGATTTACCATGCCAGAGATAAGCCAGAAGTTGTTAGTTATCACAAGAATTTGTGAAGTGTTTTGCAAATGTATTTATTTTACTTTGGACTTTTCACATTTTGCCTCATTAAAACCACTCATTTTAATATATTTGATCAGAATTTTATGTAATTTACTACTGCGTAATATTGTCTAAATTGGAAATGAGCAAATTTTCTGTCAAGATCTGAAAATAATGGCAGGAATTTATGTTAATAATTGTTTGCTTCTCGTTTTGGTGCAACCACAGATACAAGTATTTTGTGTATATCTCTCTCAGCTTTGCACATTTATAGATAGATAGATAGATTTTTTTTGCCACATTCTTCATTGCTTAGATAATGTGGAGACTGTTTCTGAACATTAAGTTTGTACTTTGACTCAGGCATTCTCAAATGAATATGCTTTAATCTAAACCATTCCATTGTAGCAGCTTTAGTTTATACAATATCTTTTTCCAATTATCAGGTAAACATTTCCCCAAGCCTAAAGTCTAGTTTGGACATTTTAAAACATTTTCTACAGAGTTCCCTTATTAGCTCTATCCTAGTTCTTGCTAAAATAGTATGTTTCAACCCGGTTTTACTAAGATGATGCTTTCAGAGTGATGCACAATGTTAGTTTGGATGTTGTTTTGGATGCCCCGCTAAGTTAGCAATTGTGCCATATTTTGTATTTCCAGGAGAAGTATTTAACGCCGGGCTGTCCAAACTGCTTTTATATTCATTGATCCTATTTATCTGTTTTCTAAAGTTGTCTGACAAACCTTTGAGGCTTTCAGATAAACAACAAACAAAAAAAATTTTAATAACAAAAGGACTTTGACTGAGATTACATCAGGTTGGAAGTTAATTTTGAAAAACTGTTTTAATAAATTACATTCTAAAGGTTGCCCTGCTTTGGGGGTATCAACTTTAAGTTGTTAAATAAAAATACACACTGCAATTCAATTTTTTATAACCGTATGTCATTTCTCACACTTAACACAATACTTTACTTTCAATACTTTTTGTCTGTTGCATAAAATCCTGATAAACATTGAACATTCATTTGTGGTTGACATGTAACAAAATGTTAGCAAGTATGAGAGGAGTTTTAACTTTTGTAAATCTCTGTCTACAGTATATTACATGCTCTTCTGGGGCAAAACTCTAGCATTATCAAATGGATGAAAAAAAAAAAAAAACTTTACTTGAAGTGTATGATAATGGTTTTTCTTTTAAAGCCACACATCACTGAGATGAGTAGCATACGGCTGTGAAATGATCTCCATTAGCTTTTTCAGAGCATTATGGAAAAAAACCTTGCAATTACTCACCAGATGGAGATAAACAAACAAAAAAAAAAGTTTCCCCTTTACCACAGACAATCTTTAGTGTGATTTTTGATGGAGGATCATTTTCAGGCAACACATCTTTGATAATAGCAACTTTTCTGATGTATTTTAGATTTGTTTTCAACTTCCTGCAACCCAAAGAAAACTTTAATATGTGTTTCTACAATAAAATCTTTAGAGTTATTAATTGTGGTGGCTGGTGATGCCCGTCTGAAGGAAGTGCTTCTGTTTTTGAATGAATAAGAAAACAATTGTTACCATCCATTATTCTTCTCCACATTTTCAGAAAGCATCTCCATATGCAAAACTTTACATGCCTTTGAGGTGGAAATCGAGCCCCACATGTTGACTTTTACTGGACCTAGCCTGTACTTATCATGTCAGTCCGAGGGAGTAACAACTGGTTGTAAAGTTGTCATTGGTTGCCTTTTTTATGTACCTCTTGTTAATTCTGTAGTGCAGTGTTTGGGGTTTACATTGTGGGATTGTATAACCGAGGAACTGGTAAAAAAGGAGTGAAAATGATGGATGACTACTAATTTAAGAAGTTTTTTTTTTGTTCCATCAAAGATAATTAAACAGGAAACTGCAAGATCACTGCGTTGTCTTGGCTAGCCAGAGAAGGATCCAACTGTAGAACTAATCAAGGAAAAAGCTTTATGTGAGTAGCTGTTAAATATTTAACTGTGATGAGTAAAAAAAAACTTCAATGAAATGCTTTGCAAAGCTACAAAACAAAAGTTGAAAGCTGTGCTTAAAAAGATCAACCTCAAGTGAAAACCGACGACAAAATGAAAGGAAATAACAATTATCAGGCAAAAAAAATAATAGTAAACCAGCTTAAGTGCTGGAAATGAAAAGTAAAAGAAAAGCTGCAAGTGTGTTAACATTGACTGAATGAAGCAAACAATTAAACAACTTCAAAAAATCTAGAGTGTAGGAAGAAAACTACAAGAAAAAAAAGGTGCAAATTAAGTTTTTAGAGAATGTGTAATTCACCCAAAATCTCTAAATGCATGCCAGTTTAAATACCTCTTTTCTCTCCCTAAGGTGTGGTCAATGGATGGCTACTATAAGGGCAGGCGTGTGCTGGAGTACAGGACTATGGGGGACTTCACAAAAGGTCAAAACTTTGTGCAGCACCTATTGCCCCATCCCTGGGCAGGAACTGGCCATGTAGTCTACAATGGATCACTCTATTACAACAAGCACCAGAGCAACATTCTGGTAGGAGCATGTGGATGAGTGAGCATATGCAACCTGAGGATGCAATCAGCCAATTAATGATGTAATACTGCTTTAAAATGTTCTTTTATAACCATGGCTTTTCTTCAGTGACACTTTTCATTATGGACACTGTTGCTCTTCTTTCTAAAATATGCAAATGCAGCTATGATATCTGTATCTATGATATCAGTATCTGCGGCTGATTTGCAAAATACTTTTAGGCTTTTGTTTCAAAAAATAAAGTAAAATAGGGATAGAGTTCATCTTCCGTTCATTGACTTTACCCCAAAAATACAGCTCAACAGAGTATTTTTCTTCATTTTATCACACATACCAAGTTAAAGGTAAACTGTCAGTTTTGACACAAGCATTAGCTGAATTGGATATGTCTAAAATGATTTTTCAGCTAAACACACAGCACTTGGAATGTATTGCCCCCTCGTGCAGCCTGCCCTTCTAAAAAACTCGCCTATGTAACTTTAAAGCATTGCCGAATAAGCCATGTGACCCAGAGCACCACTTTACAGCAGTCTGAGTTTATTTTAAGATTTAAAAAAAATTCTAGCATGCTGTATAATGCTAGAAAGTATAATATTGATTAATTAAAAAAGAACAACAAACATGTTTTAGCTAAGTAAGATTCCAGTTCTCTATCTGTTAAAATTTTTTTCGGCCAAACACTGTGTAACAGAGATGTTCCTACAATCTTACACAGCGATTACAACAAAGACTGAGTAAGGACTGGCAAATAAAGGTACCAGTATCTAAATCATTGATAAAAGGTGCAAAATCAAGCACATCCTGAGAAAGTCTCTTTTTAAAGCAAATTACCTAAGACTTCAGACTTAACATCTCCAAATCCTAACAATCTGCTAGAAAAGGAGATTGAATGCTGAATCTGAATCTCAACTGAATCACAACTGCTTTAATGTAGCTTTAAAAAAAAAAAAAAAAATCTTACTTAAAAAAATGCTTTTCCCAAGGCATTCTTGTTAAATCTTTAAAGTCACAAGAAAATAACATTTTCTATTTCTGTATTACTTCTCGTGGCTGCTGCATTTACGGCAAAAAGGTCATGGTTATATCAAGCTGCTCTATAATATTAATATCAGCTGACCTGACACACAAAAAGAAGGATATTAGCTCTAGATGAGACAGAGTGGAACAGAACTTTATTATAAAACAAGAGTATTGTTTTATTTGTGAATCAGACCCTTTACTGTTGGTATTGACTATTATTGGCCCATACTGTATGTTATAAAAATCACATAGAAATACTGAAGGATCTGTTATTCATTCAGTAAAGTAAGATGATGTATTGTTTTATGGATGATTCTACATATTAGATCAAAAACCTAATTACTGACTGCTTTGTTGGTAAAACTGCAGTCATGTACTAGATGTATGTGATATGTTACATTTAATCTACTTTGCCAAGTCTCAAAGCCAATAAATATTATGTTGGAAAATGTTATGATTGAAAGTTGATGATGTAGGAATGATTCTGAAAGAAATACTGTGTGTTTTTAGGTTCAGTACCATTTCCGCTCCCGCAGTGTGTTGCTGCAGCGCAGTCTTAGCGGAGCTGGATACAACAACACCTTCCCCTACAGCTGGGGAGGATCATCAGACATAGACCTGATGGCTGATGAGACAGGACTATGGGCGGTCTACACCTCCATCCCAAATGCAGGAAACATCATGGTATGGTTTTTAAGATGACCTGATGTCAGCAGTTTTCTCTCAGTGTTCTCTGTAAATTCATTAAAGCATATTTTGTAAAAGATCAGCTCATTAAAACTTCTTTGCATTAGTTTGAAGAAAAGAAGGAAGAGTTTATGTATGCAGGTGTGACAACAGTCTTGGAATTGATGGATGGGATTCAATGCAATGCTGACAGACGGACGGGAAGAAAAATGTCCCTGAGTCTACAATACAATAAAAGAGAAAACCTTTTTTTATTTATTTTATCTAAATGAGAAGCAACATTATTTACAACCAAGAAAAGTCAAAGTACTGAAGAAACAGCTTCACTACAGCAAACTTTAAAATGGCAGAATGGAATAAAGCTTTTACTTTATAATCAGGGCTTTTCCTTTACCAAGATAATGCGCAAGGGTTGTAAAAAGATCCTCATATTACAATCAGTAGTCATGACACACTGAAAGTTTTCTTGTCAAAATAAAGCCTCTCTTGTAACCATCAGATAAGTGCTGTTTTTATCAAAGGTATCATGTGCCTCAGGAATTGTATGAAGGGGACTGCTTTCAATTTCAGACTCTTATTTTGAAATGACACAGGAAATACAGTACTTCTTGCTTATTAGGAGGTCAGAACTGCATTTGTGTACAAAACATTAAGTGCATTAAACTTGAAATGATATTTTTATACATTCTTTAAAACCCTTATATTTTTAAAGTTTATTTCTAGTTGCCATCACAAAAAGGTGGGAGTGGTGGCCTAGGTGTTACAGCATAGAGTGGAGCTTGAGTTGGAGCCCCACTCCCACAGACTGCCACTCTGGGTCCCTGGGCAAAGACCCTTAACCCTCATACTGCTCCCGAAGAGGGATGGGTTAAATGCAGAGAGTTCATTTCGTTGCTCTGTACTTGTGACAGTGTAATTACAATAAAAAAAATGCTGAAAAAAAGGTTTATTTATTTATTTATTTAGTGTACAATCAATGGGCTAAAGACTCTGTGGGTAAACTCTGACGGGATCAACAGAACGAAGGCTTTAATTGCATTTCTTATATTTTCTCTTGGGGTACATTACAAGGAGGTATCTTGAAGATCTGTGTTAGTGTTTCGGTGGATGGGTTCCTTGAATTTTAACAAGTTGCAGTCGTTTTTCAACAAGGCCCTGTCTCCATTACTATGGATATTTTTCAAAATTCATATTTTCTCCTGCATTCCCCTTTTCCATCCATACCTAAACAGGTTTTTGGACAGAGGTGCATTTTATGTCCAGAAAGTAAACCCCTTTTTACTTTATTCTGTTTGCTGAACAAGGTTATTAATCCCTGTCTATTGTAGACTTGATAATACAAATGGTTGAAAATAATATCTGTGCAGATTTTTTGCTTTCTGAACTTGGATTGTCCACCTCAGGTTTGGATAATGAAAAACAATCTTCTCTTTCCAAAGAGAGACTTTTAAAAGATATGTTTAGAGTATGTCCATGTGAATTAAATATCCAAAGATGTTAATCATCATATAGGGGGCCACTTTTTACATGCCAAGACTTATCTTTTTTCTAAAAATAAAACTAACCTGACTCCGCCAGATGGATTTGCTCCGCATATCCATCTGGAAACCTTCCGTTGAAGTAATTTTCGGAAGGGGCGAAAATACTGGTTAGCTGATTGGCCTATGTTGGTGATAGACGGGCCAAATAAACCAATCAGATCAACGAAGTATATGACGTACTAACAGAGCGACGACAAAAACACAACCACAAGCCAGGCTACTCTTGCCGAAACCAGTCGGGAGAAGAGCAAAAACATATTTTCCTCTGAGAAAAGCCTCCAGAGCAGTGTTTTGCTCTTCTTTAAGTGAAGAAATACTCTGTAATTCCGATAAAACCTGCTCTATAGCCACGCTAACGCTAGTTTCATTGGCTGAAGCCACCCATGTTCTTTAGACTGAACTGTCGCGCTTCTCGTTGCTGATGGTGAATTCTAATACCCAACTTTTAGGTCCAATCCAGTGCTGTTTAAGTCTAAGCCTGGGTATTTGTGGAGGTTTGTTTCAAAAACCTTTTTTTGTTTTTTTTGTTTTTAGCTGTGCCAGTAATTGAGTCATAACAAGTTGTTCTATCAGCCTGGGATTGGCCTTAGGATTAAACACAGTACTATTCTTTCAAATACAGAAACTTAGACATGTACATAGCACCAACTTTAGTTTAACATATAAGCAGCAAGCATATACCAAACAGAACACAACATAAAGTAAAATAACTTGTTGGATTAAGCAGAGTGTACTTCCACATTGGATGAGGAGGACTGTAAAAAAAAAAAAAAAAAAGTTTTATAGCTTTTTCACTTAGCAATACGTCCAATATGTCACCACTTTTTTTTTAAAAGAGCTTGTTTTCTGTAAATCCATAGTCCTACAAGGTCATTGCAAATTCCAAGCAAAAAGACTGCTTTGAGAGTAAAAGTTCACCTCTGAGATTGTGTAGTTTAATGAGGCATTGGATTTCTGGCTGTTGTTTATAAAGAACCCTCAGCCACTTTTTATTATGTTGTATGGTTTGAAAAGCATTACCTAATATTATGAAATTCCATTCGTTCACATACAAAAAAAATCATTGATAGTTCCACATTTTTTTAAATCAACCACTCTGTACTTCTGATGTTGTTTTTCTATCAGATATATTGACAGAAAGCTGCAGTAAAGCCAAAGCTAATAGCCTGTCCAGTTAAAACTACTGGAGTTCAGTAAATTGTCAAGTGCACTTAGTTTCTGTTTTTTACTAAGGAGGTAAAAGGCTTCCTTTCTT
This sequence comes from Cyprinodon tularosa, assembly GCF_016077235.1. Taxonomy (NCBI): domain Eukaryota; kingdom Metazoa; phylum Chordata; class Actinopteri; order Cyprinodontiformes; family Cyprinodontidae; genus Cyprinodon; species Cyprinodon tularosa. The sequence continues at coordinate 2,282,836 of NW_024038778.1, read as the reverse complement.
TCAGTGTAACAATTGCTGAGACCATAAAAACAGGCAACATCACCATAGCAACTCAGCACTTTCATCAGCTGCAGTGGTGCATATGAAACTGTTTGAGCTGACATAACTAAACTCTTCCATTCTTGTCTTCAGGTAAGTCGCCTGGATCCCCGTTCCTTGGAAGTCCTCCAGAGTTGGGATACAGGTTTTCCAAAGCGCAGTGCAGGGGAGGCTTTCATGATTTGTGGCACCCTGTACGTCACCAACTCTCACCTGGCTGGTGCCAAGGTCCACTTTGCCTACAACACCAACACCTCAACATACGAGTATACTGACATCCCCTTTCATAACCAGTATTCCCACATAAGCATGATGGACTACAATCCTAGGGAGAGGGCGCTTTACACCTGGAACAACGGGCACCAAGTGCTCTACAATGTCACTCTGTTCCACGTCATCCAGAGTGACGGATAATTGGACTCAATAGGAGACGTTAAAATGTAATTTGATACTACAAGTTCAAACATGCACAGAAACACATACACTGGTCATCACATGGTTAATGGAAATTTAAGCTGTATGTATTCAAATGTGAATAACTTACAGATGCAATACATTGTTATTGGACACTTGTCTGAAGGTCACAGAAGAGATTTCATCCGGGCACTAATGTTGTTAAGAAAAAATAAGAATGAATGTTTTTGAGCTCAGTCTTATTTAATTTCCTTTTGTTCCATTTATATATTAGGAGATTTTTTTGAAGATAAAAATACAGAGTAAACTGGATTTGAAGTCACTTGAGCATCAAGTTTTGACGATAAGCCTGCTGGAGGTATTAGGGGCTTGTAATGTGATTGTGGATATGTTCAGTCAGCATGGTTGTTCAATTAATAAACTTTACTGTCAAACCTTGCTAACATTTCTTTGTTATCTCTATTATGAAGCAGAATGAAATTCAACACCAATTGTCTGTTTCTGTGTGTATACAATATTGTATGCAATATAAAATTCAAACTCAAATCTAATTTTAAACAAATTATCAGAAAATATGCATGGCATGGAATCAGGTTTGTATTCGCACCACTTTTGATATTGGTTCCACTCATTAATAGCATGATATTAATAAAACTTATTTTTTTTATTCACTCTTTGCCTCCTGAAGGCCCTCAAGCCTCGGATCTTATTCCCATTTGTTGTGCTTATGGGCAATCATTATTTCAATAAAAGTGTAAAAAACACTTCTTATATTAAACTCAAACATGATTTTATATAAATTTGCAGAGCAGCAGTAGAGAATGCAGAGCTTATGTCTAGAAGTTGCTGTTGGCATAAAAAAAAAATGGAGACGAACCATGAAAGACAGTGTCAACAGAGTCATGACATCAGTGAACTATATTTTACTCCAAGTTGGTGCATATCCGTAGGGAGCGTTATTATTTAGTGTGCGGCCCTACGTTCTCAGTGGCCTGCTAACTTTTCAAGGCAAAGACAGACATGTTTCCGTTCATCAAATCTGCCCCTTGAGCTATAATGCTTTGATAGCTTGATTTGTGGTACTTTGTAAGGATAATATTTCACTGCGATGGACTGGCGACCTGTCCAGGGTCTACCCCGCCTCTCGCCCGTAGACAGCTGAAGATAGGTACCAGCAGTGACTCACTTGGGAAAAAGTGTGTCAGAAGATGGATGGATAATATTAATTTTTTTTCTAGTATTTTTGTGGAGTTTTATAAGCATTCAGTATCTCATCTTCAATAGTGTGCTGCCAACAATACCTCTACTATTGGAAAGAAGAATTAGATCTAATTAGGAATAACAGGATTGGTTGTTTGTAGAGACCTGTCCAAGGTGTACCCTGCCGCTCACCCATTGACTGCTGGAAATAGGCACCAGCACCCCTCGCGACCCCAATTGGGACAAGCGTGTCAGATAATGGATGGATGGATGGATGGTTGTTTGTAGAAACTCTTGACATGAGTTTGTACATTACTAGAACATGAGGAAGCAGCCATTTTAAATAAAATGTTTGGTTAAAATCTATAAAGGTGATAAATTCAACTTTTTAAAAGAACTGCAATATTTGTTCTAAATTAAAAGCTTAAGAGTTTTTATGACCTCATCATTATATTGCAGTTTCACATCAACCTGACCCTCTTCTTCAACTATTGTTTAAAGTAGTATTGGGAGAGGGTTAAAATGTGCTTTGTTATTAATAAATTACAATTAATCGAATTCTCATGAAATAAAGTACTTCAGTCGCAATATATTTATTAAGCACACAAAATAAGTGGAATATTTCAACTTCAGCACACTTTTCAGAAAATAAATCCATCCATCCCTTTTCTAATACACTTAATCCCAAGTGGGGTCGCGAGGGGTGCTGGTGCCTATCTCCAGGTGTCTACGGGCGAGAGGTGGGGTACATCCTGGACAGGTCGCCAGTCCATCGCAGGGCAACACAGAGAAAAACAGGGCAAACAACCATTCACACACACACTCATACCTAAAGAGGTGTTTAGAGATACCAATTAACCTAACAGTCATGTTTTCGGACTGTGGGAGGAAGCAAGAGTACCTGGAGGAAACCCACACATGCTCAAGGAGAACATGCAAACTCCATGAAGAAAGACCCCAGGCTGGGAATCGAACCCAGTACTTTCTCAAAGCAAGGCAGCAGTGCTACACACTGCTTACTGAGCAGCCCAGAAATAAAATAAATACACAGAATTCAAATGTTCTAAGGATGTACAGCAGTTTCACCTTGATTAAGTCAAAAGCTATGATATTAATCTGTGGGGTCTACTCTCAAAAGTGTTCATCTTTGCTTATGCTTTATCCAACACTGTTTATTTATGTAAAACCTCAATAAACAGTTCTTAAGAAATATACCCACCATTGAACCATCCTACCTTAAACAATGTTGCCCTGTGTACTTATCAGTTGGTCTCTGACATCAATAGAACACAAGAGGGTTCTGCTATCTAAATACCTGGCAGATCATTTTGTGTTACATTCACTTGCTCTTGAACATCTGGCATTTTCTCATTGAGACAAGAGTTCAGGTGGCATTCCAACAGCACATCCACATGTGTTTTATGTAAATATTAATCTAAATAACCTGATTAAAAGCCAAAATTTCCTCATGCTAATACCTTTGGATCATTTTACTGTTTTGTTTTTGTTATTTGATTTTCATAAAAAAAAATTAAAATATTTTGAACATATAGACAGTTCATGTGCAAATTGCATATACACACACCGTTATAAAATACCACTTATAAAACTTTAGTACACACATAAACACATTTATAGCACTTATGGAACACAATATATGCTGTGTTTTCAGATAAAAATAATCTGGTCTTGAGTTGTGGCATGATGAGATCAGTTCAGTGTCACAGAAAACCTGAATGTTATTTATTATTTAAATTTGTATGTGATGCAAATGTAGCACCGGTATCACACCACTAACTGCGCCACTGGACCAGTTCTAGGCTCTAAGGAGTGGGGAGCAAAATAATAGCACCAGAGACCGCTGCTTAAGTGAAAACGGCCGGCAATTTAATGAATGCAAAACACACATAAAATACAATACATGAAACCAAAAATACTCTGCAGATTCTTAATAATGAGGTAAGTAGAAATGGGGAGGAAAAAGGAGAAGGAAAAAAAAGAATATATCACTCTTTCTTTTTGCTCTTTAGTTCACCTAGGTTATTTTAATTAGACTAATTTGAATTAATTAGACCAGTCTCTTTTTCATAGGTTGCACCTATTTTAAGATTTAAATTTTTCCTGAGTTAACTCTTTTCCGTTCTTTTACAGGTTGCAAAATAACCTTCAAACACATTTAAATCAAGTGTACCACAATAACTCAAATCACATTCAGAAAATAAACATATGAAAATCAAAGTATGGCACTTTAAATTCAAGTTCAAGTCTAAATGTAAATATCAGCTCGACGAAAAGAATCAGTTTGATTCAGTCCAAAAAATAATAATTCAATCAGTCTTCAGTTCTTTTTTTTTAGTTCAGTTCAAACTAGTTTCTGATATCCCTACCACTCCGGCAGGGGATTACCACACGCGGGAAAGTCCCTCCCTCAATGGAGAAGATGAATTGAAGGTCTAGGTCTGGCTCGCCATCTTGAATCCCATCTGTGAATGTGCACGCCGCACATGGCAGATTAATCCTCGCTCCGACCAAGCTTCCAACCGAACAAAAAACCTGACCTGTGTAACAGGCCAAAAACACAATAAAACTCTTTTTAAATACTCAAATTATACAAATAAATTCTTCTTCATAAACGTCATATATTAACTGAATAACAGTTAATAACTCTCCACCAACAGAAAAATTACAACACAATGAAAATACAGAAAAATAAACACAAAACTCACCAAAATCGATATGGCTTAGTTCTCATAAAATCCTCGTCAGTTCCCGACCAGGTAAATTATGTTTTGTTTACTAAAATATAAACTTTTCTCTGTTAATTATTCACCGGTCTTTTTTTTCCGATTCCTCCTCTGCTCTCTCCTTCGGGTCTGCGTACTGCAGCGTCACCCAGACACTGCACCTGCAACGCTGGTTTCTTAAAGGGACAGCGACGTTATTTCTGTCTACAGACTTTTAACCAACTACTTATCCCTATTAGATCCCTATTTATGTTAGATTTTAACATGGGTTACACAAAGGTTTTTCTGCTCTGATTGTTCAGCACATATGCTCTGGTCAAATGTAGAAGTTCCTTGTAGCTTTATTGTAATAGTCAAAACAGTTCTGGGATTATGAGCATAGTATTAAAAAACAAGATTAGATATGTTTGTGTAAATAAACTGGCAACTGTAAGACTCCTGTAAGGCAGCTATTTTCTTTTTTTTTAAAAGTTTCCACTGACACCTGCCCCGGTCTTGCTTAACTTATTTCAGTTATCCAGCTCTTGAGGTTTGGCTTCCAAAAAAGGTGGCTATTTTTTTTAAACAGCTTTGTTTATTATTATTTTTAACAACTTATTTTAGCTTTAGTTGGATAATATGTTTAGATATTAAGATAATCATATTTTCACTTAGTGTTTTTATGAGAATCCATACTTGCTTATTTTCAGGTATTTTCTCTGATACAAAAGATACATACCTAACTTTAAAAAAAATATTTTATTCAAACTTTAATTTTTTATGTAACAAATAAGAAAAAGAACAATTCATTTTAAACAAATCCCCAAACAGAACCATACCAGATAAAGAAGCAATCTCCCGCTGTTCCCCTCTTGGTTTTCACAAAATGGTATTATCTCATATCCTCCGGTGTAATTCGCCACCAGGCAACAATGCTTTCAACCTAAACAAAGTTCTGCCTCAGGCAGAGGGAAACCACTGACTGAGAACTGAGCAATGAAAGAAAAAAAAAGTGGAGAGCATGCATTGAATGTTAGACCATGACCCATCACCCATAGCTAGCTCTGCTAATTAAATATTAGAACTCTTTTTAAACATAAATTCTGTTTTAAAGATTTTAAAACAATATAAAAATGACAAAATTCAGCTTTCCATAATTTAGGTTTAACTAGATTTCTAAAGCATGAGGAGTGACAGGTTACTATGTAAATCATCCTGTATTAAAGTAAATAATTTACTACTGTTTCCTCTCGCTTGCTAAAAAACTTAATTCAGCCAGTGTTTTGCCCCTAATGTGTGTAACACTCTGGGTGGTGAGAGTAACTGAGTACTGGATCAATACAGTTATATGGAGGATAATAAAGGATCACAGCTACATGTGAATCCTTTTGTGGCAATATTACAAATCGGCCTTCAGTTTCCATGGTGACTGTGATTATGTTGTGTCTAAGTGCTGTGAGTACAGTACATTGCCTAGAAAACAGGTGGGACACATCCCTCATTTGTTAAACAAATTTTTTAATAATTATTTTGTACTTAATATTTTTTTTTAAATCAGTTTTTAGCATCTTCTGAAGCTTTGAGTAATATACCTAACCGGTCCACTGTTCTAAAAGCATTTTGCTTATTGTTGTTTTTTCCATCTGCATGATAGCCTTATTCTTTAGTCCACTATCCAACCTCTAGAGGAGCTATTACACAATTCTGACATTTCGCTACGCTTGCAACAACATTTGGCAAACTCTAAGCACAACAAAGTCACTGGTTGACGTTTACACGAAGAACAGTCATTGGGAAAAAAAATGTCTCTTACTTATCAAAAAATGTTATCTTCCCTTTCAAAAATACAGTCAAAATACAAGGGTACCCCATGAAAACAATATCAATTTTCAAGTTTAACTTTTGTTGTGAATTTATATTCAATGCCCATCCAGGTTGGAAGCCATATTAATGTTGTGAATAACTGTTATATTCAATTCCCAGCCAGCTGTGAATTCATATTTTCAGATACTTTAAGATGTGTACTGGCCTCCCCGGTAGGGGCAGTAAATATCTTATTTAGTCAGATATCATTTGGGCTGTTATATACTGTTTATGAACACACGCCCTACTTGCTCTGTGTTAGAACAATAAATGAAAAACGGATTCGAGCTCAAATCATGGTCAAACAGATAATTCTGCACATACATGGAATAAATTCACCACAACTTCTGTTTACAATATAAGAGTTTATTAACAAAAATCATTCAGCTCAAAGTCAAACATATTTTAGTTTAGAACTTAACTAAAACTAGTGAAACTCCACTAAACTATGTACAAAGAGGAAAAGGGAAACATTTTAAGATGAATTTTGTGTTTGGAAACCTAAGTTTATCTGGAAGAATTTGGGATTGATCAAATTAGCTTTTCACAAATTTACAGTAGAGTAATTAGAATGCTTTCAAACCAATTCACAATGCAAATCCATGAGATGAATAAAACACTGTTTAGTTAAATAATACTTTATTGAATGATTTGCTTAATCAGGAATCAATAATCTTCGGTTAAATGATTCTTTACCCTCTTTGAAATAGCTAGCAGCGAATAGACATCAGGATTCCATTAAATGACTCTTGGTCATAGTTGGTAACGTTTCAGAATCAGAAATACTTTAATAATCCCAGAGGGAAATTACTTACTTACTACACGCTCCAGTTACAGTTTTATATAGTATATACACACATCCAACTATACAATATAATAAAGATAAAATATAGGAATAAAAAGAGATAAAATATATACACATATAGCTCTTCTGTATATATATCTGTACATATATCTATGCATATGTAAAAGCTAAATCCAAATAAAATGAAAATCAAAGTAAAGTGAAGGAATGATTTCCTGTGGCGCTCTGTAGTGCATCTGGGTAGGAAGAGTCTTCTGCTGAAGGAGCTCGTCTGCTGGACCAGTGTGTCGTGGAGAGGATGTGAGACATTGTCTAAGATGGACTGAAACCTGGACAGCATCCCCCTCTCTGCCACAGTGGTCAGGGTGTCCAGCTGCTCCCTCACAACTTCACCGGCCCTTTTGATCAGTTTGTTCAGTCTGTTGTTTTCAGCGACCCTCAAATGTAATGAGCAAAGGAACAGCTAGCAGGCACACATTCTTTGTCCTTTCATTGGTCAGTTAGAGTGAAATGTTTACAGCCAAGTTAAGCTATAGCGACAGTCTGCATTCTAGATTAGCTTTTTTCAAAACGTTTTCTGGCCTCAATGAATGGAGTTACTAAGCCTACTTTCACACCACACATACTTTGATTATTTGATCATTTCTGATGCTTGTACACATTAAGGTCAGACACAGCCACAAGACCATCCTTGACACTCCTGAAGCGCGTCCAGTAATCTGTGTACAGATGCATCTGATGCTTGTGTTGCTCCTGTGTGTTCAATAGCAGAGATTGCCTTTGCTATATTTGCTGTGATCAGTGGTTAAAATGTAGTTTTAATATATTTTTATGTAAGAAAGCAACCTGAAACAATTGTCTGTGCAGTCAATTCATCAAGATTACGAAATCTTATTTTGCTGTAGGAGCCGCACAGAAACCCACATAATGGTGGTGCGTTCTCACTAGGATCCAGCAGCAGCTGTTTCAGACCCGGTCGCCTCTAAAGAGTTTTCCCCTACTCTTCATGGTTACTGGGAGTAGTTATTAGCATTTTTCAGGTATGTGCTACAAACTGCAGGCACCAGAATAATAAAAGTAAACATATTTTACTGGCAGGTTTTGACATTTTAAGTTAATTTAGGCATTGAACTGTTTCAGTGGAGTGATCATAGTGATCTGCATTAGCTAGGGTGTTTCTGTCTCCCTGCCAGCTGAGCATCTCTGATTGTTTAATGTGGCACATTGATCAGCAAAAGTAAAATTTTTCCAACTCCTGCATTTACTCAATGTGAAGTGCGTAAGTGGCTCAAATGCTCTGAAGCTCTCTAGGCGTGACCTCAGAGTCAGGACTCCAGTCTGTGTTTTTGCTTTTGTGTTGTCTCCCTTCCACCAACAGGAGGCGCCTGGTTCCGGTCCGCTTCCTCACACACCTGCTGACGGTTACCTCGTTAACGGAGTGCTCTTAAGCTGCTGATTGCCACTACCTCGATGCCAGAGTGTTTGCCAGTTTTTGGTACTCTAGCCAAGCTGAGTTTTTGCTGAGTAAGAATGAGCTCTTGTCTACCTGAGTTTTAACTTTGTTTTGTCTTTGCCTCTTGGCAGGAAGTCATCCTACAAACTGGACCTTTTCGGACCCCCTCTCCCAGGAGGGATCAACTGAGCCTTAAACTGAGTCAGGGATTCAAACAGGAGGTTTGGATCCAGTCTCCTTTAGAGGACGTTGAAATTACTCTCTGAGCAAGGGAATCATCTTCACTTTGACCCATTCAAGTACAGCAGGAAATCTGAGTGGCAATCAGCATCTCTGTTCACCTACACTGTCCGAATTCAGGGTAAACCCTGTTCCACCCTCCACCGAATCAGACAAACTCTGGAAAACAGCACACAGATTGGAGTCAAAGATCCTTCACTTCTCTGGAAACGTGAGTCGAAAACCAGTTGCTCTTCTTTAAATTAACAAATGAAATTTCCCACTGAGCCTGAACTAATAGTCTGTCTTCCCCTCACCTTCCAGTTCCGGCAGAGCAGTGTTCAGAGCAATCCTGTCCAATGCTTAACCGCTTCAATAAAACCTGTTAAACTTTTCATCTGTGTCTCTCTGTTTGGTTTCACTGCATGTGGGTCCGAGCCTTAGATAAAATCATGACACTCAGATGCATCAAGATGTGCTGGTCCTGCTGCTTGAAACACACGGCATATATATATATATATCAAAGGGTTAGGAACAAGTTTGGATTGAGGGTTTCCCACTGAAGGCCAGATGCACCGCCCGTCCCTGGTTTGTAATGTATGTGAAGTTTAGTCTGCTGTCTGTGTAACCCCTGAAAGTGTCTTGATCATAAGACCCACTGCCTGAATCCGGCTGTGTAAACTCTGGCAGAATTGAGAAATATATATATATATATATATATATGTGTGTGTGTGTGTGTATAATTTGTCCACTTCAACAAGAAAACAACATTAAAACCATAGATATATGTGCTAAACAAATGTACTAGAATTTGGTAACTGGCACCAGGCCAGGAGTGGCCAGAAGCAATTCACTGGTTAACTGGATGCTTTTAATCAAAAAGGTCACATTAACAGGTTGTGTCTGGACACTATTTTGATTAGTTCGTAGGTAGACCTTTTAATGAGTTAGAAATATTCTGCTACATAGCTTCCCCCTAGGGTGGTTAGGCTAAGAAATGTGCATGTTTTTTGTTTTAAGAAGGAAAAGTCTCTGAAGAGTGTAAGCTGTGATAATGGACCAAACTAACAATAATTAATCAAGATAGTGATTTGAAAGGCATTAATAAGACCTTTGGAGTAGAAAAGAACAACGGGGTTCTTTCTCAGAATATCACAGAGCTTTTGTTCATAAAGGCCTAAAATGTTGATCAAAGAGGCGCTATAACTTTTTGCTTCAAGACACAAAATATAATTATGGATTTACTGCCATTTCGTTGCAGAGGAAGATTTTGGAAAAAAAAACACAAAAACAGATAAAACATTAAATCTGTGTTTATCTGAAAATTGGCAATTTTCTCAATTTTTCCACTCAGTCCATGATAAATAAGGTTTCAGCATTATCATACTGGTATTGAGAAGATCATGTTTAATGGGGTATAGGTCTATTAATCTCTTAGAAAAAGGATTATCCAGAAATCAGATCACCACCTGTGTATGTTTCTTTTACACAAAGCCTTAAAATGCACCATAAGCCAAACTTACAGATTAGTGATTTTGTGTCTTAAATATTTATGTTTCTCTTGTTCTTTGTATACTGTAGAGCTCCTCATTTCTGTTTAATTACTATTTTTCTACATTTTCATTCAACTCTGAAAGCATTTTTCCCTATCTTACCTGTGTTTGTTTTTTTATGTTTTGTTCAGCAAAATATAATACCAAGGGGGAAAAAAAAACTCTGCCTTTAGAATTCCTGGACCTGGGTCTTCAGCCCTTTCTTATAATGACACCAACTAAGTTAATATAGTAATGACATATTCAAGAGGCTGGTTAAGCAAGGATTTATAGCATTAGTATGTAAAAATTAAATATATCGGAGAACAACTAACAGATAAAAATGAAGCTGGGTTTTCTATGTTATTATTTTCTTCTTGAAATATAACCTACTACGGTTAGGTTTACTAGAAAAAATAAATACATAATACTTCCATAATACAAAACCATGTAATTTATTCATATCTTTTAATACAAGCCCATAGAGCATAGAAGATGTAGAGTGTTAAAGGAAAAGTCCGGTCAGCAAGGAATAACCAATGGGTCATTATTTATACCTAAAACTAAAATGTTCGTGGTGATTTAATGAATTTTTCATTGTGATCAGCGAGTCCGGAAACAACCATTTTTGCACAAATATTGTAACAGCTTACTCCTGACATCAACCCGCAGTGACGTCACGGTGTGGTAAGTCTAGCGCCATTCTCCCCACTTTACATACAAAATCAACGGGAGCTACTAGACACATCTGCAATCAACAAAAATCATTTAAGATTTTGAGAGGATTTCACTATTGAAATTCGCGAGAGCTATAGTTAAACAGACAATGCCCATGTGCATGGCAGTTTATGTTGTAATACATATTAAAACATGAAGTGGCGATATTAACTCAGATTTCTTTGGTCCCACGCAGCAGATGCCCTGTGACAAACATTCAGACTAGCAAATCTCAATTTCTGCTCTTTTTTGACATAAAATTAGAAAAAAAAATGAATTTATTCCTGCAAAACAAAAAATGACACTCTAAAGCTGTTTATACAGCAGGGAAATGCAACCCAGGTCTGATCTTTGTGCCAATATCTGACTTTTTCTTGGTAGTCTGAATGGCTCAATTCCAATCTTTTTTACTTTTTGAAAAAAATATTTCTATACTTACTACATACAATTGTAACAGTTTGATAGTGAATCTCTTAATTTATAGTTAATTTATTATTCCAATAAAGGGTAAGTAATAAGTGAGTGTTGATCAAAACATTCAACAGACACTTTGCTCAATTACCACGTGTTATAACCAAGCTTACCTTTGAGACTGGATGTCTGGGTTGACTGTTAAAATCTATATTTTTCTTAATTACTAGTAAATGTCAACAAGTTGGAATATGATTTTAAGTAGAGTTATCAATTATTAACCACAAGGAAAATATTGTGTCCGTCTATTCAAGGTTAACTCAAAAGAAAGATGATTCAGCTCTTAGAGACCCTTAGAGTTACTGGTATAAAATAATCACAGAGTACCACAACTCAGCTAAGGTGCACTTTTATTTAACCTAATAATCTCTATCATAGTTTTTTGTGTTTAATAAACTATGTGAACATTACAAACTACTGATATAAAAGCAGAATACATGAAAAAAAATCAGTACACACGAAGGAAATCAATGAGTTTTAGTTAAAGTCTTTTATAAGATTCTGCCAATTAGCTCTGCTTTTGTGATGCACTGAAAGATTTCCAGTGGATTAGCAACACGAGTTATATACTGAAAACAGATGTGTAGCAGTAGTATTTAGTAACCTTCAAATATATTGACTTTCACTTAATCCAACAATGAACAGTTACCAATAAATGCATATTTGATGGAACACCACTGAAGTGTATATGAACCCAGTAATAATGTGAGGATGAGAGTCTTCTGTTGTCAAGGTAAGCAATAGCTTTGGGCCTAACTACAGCTAACCAACAAGCCACAAACACACTATTGCCAGTCAAGCTGACTCATGTAGGCTAACAGCCAGGATGCTAAGCAACAGGCCAGGAATAATAAAATGTTGGACCGTGCCAGAACTCTTGTCATAAAGCTGTCAAGTAAAAGTAAAATTTTTGGTAAATGCCTTAGCTCTCATTGCTATACAGTAAAATAAAAAAGAACAGATACTGACACCCAACTAAACATTCTCATCCATTACTAATTATGACTAAGTGGGCTGCTATGTCACATCTACATCCCTCTGCGCATGCGGGTTACTTTGGTTTGTACACCTCGCAGATAGAAATTGGATGTTGATCGTATTTGATTGCAGTATGCATGGTAAATAAATTTACTTCAGCAAAAGAAAAAAAAATCTGAACCAACCATCACTACCTAAAATGTGAACAAGGCCTCATACACTCACACTCAGTAGGAAACATATCACTAGAAGGCTCAGATTAGAGGAGGATATAAGACCTGCAACTCCCACATTTATGTAAGCTCTGGATGATCCACTGGATATGAAAACAGCCTGTATCTTAAAATGTATAGGGTTAGTAGATAAAAATGTGTCTTAATATATTTTTGTTATTGACAACTATCAAAGGCAAAAATAATGTTGATTTCTACTAATTAATCGCTGAATATTTTTTTTGACTATAGAATAAAAACCATATTTGTCACAGACGCAAACACCATTCAGGAGTTAAAAGAATTGTGGAGGATTTTTGCAAATTATTAAAAAAAAACCCCCGCCTTTTTCACTTTAAAAAAAAAAAGATTGACAGTCAGGACCAACTATTTTGATAATCCACCCAGAAAAAGAGCATCCTCCACTACACCTTTAAAACTTTATAGTTTTACAGTAGAAAGTTTTAACATCTGGTTGTGTTTTTGTTTTTCTGTTAATGTGTAGAGTTATGTTGATTGAAGGTATAATTTGCATCAGCACAGTTTTTTTAAAGCTATGTGTGTGTGAAGTACCTCTTGCATTGCCCCACGCACAGACAAGATCTGTCATGGTTTTGTCCAAGTTTTATTTTGAGTTTTTCTTTGTCTTATTTTTCATTTTTATGTTCTAGGTATTTTTTATTGCATTTGAGTTCTTAGATATTTCTTGTTTGTCCTCTTGTGTCAGTCTCCTTTTCCCTAGCTTTCGTCTTGCCTCTGTTCACACCTGCTCCCAATCTGCTAATTAACCGGGTCTTTGTTTCTCTCTGCTATATATTCTCCTGCTGTTCAGTCGCTATTGGCTGGTTGTCATCATTACTTTACCCCCTTGTTCTGAGTATCCCTGGTCTTCAGTTTTTTTTTGGGATTTTTGCTTTTGCTGAAATTTTGGTTAATTAAAGACTGCATTTGGTTCCTTTTAAACCACCACCCACATTGTGACAAGATCAACAGCAGCAGAGGAGAGGGGGATTAAGGAGGAAGAAAAGACAGAGGGCACACAGCCTCTCCAAGATCATGGCTTGATCTAAATAGAACAAATTGTTGCTCCTAGCACTTATTCCTAGTTTCTGTCCATTTGTCTTTTGTGGGGTCAACAGTAAGAATACTATCCAGGGTAGAAAAGGACCTTTGGACTGCTGTGCTGGTTTAGGACAGTCCACAGCAGGGGTGCTCAAGTCAAGTCCTCAAGAGCTACCATCCTGTAACTTTTAGATGAATCTCTTCTCTAACACACCTTGAAAGGCTCAATCCCCTCATTTAGCCAAATAGAGGCATGATAATGAGCCACTCATTTGATTCAGGTGTGTTAAAAATGGGGTGCAACAAAATGTTGTAGGATAGTAGCTCTTGAGGACTGGACTTGAGCACCCCTGGTCTACAGCCTAAGAGGCATCATTATGTGATGGACATATACATAAATGACACTGGTCAAATTAGGACTAAAACCTTAAAAAAAAAATATTATACAAATTTCAATTTTTTTTCTCTCTCTCAAGCCATTTCAGCCTTTGCCCAAACATGAAAAAGGATTATCCTTCCAAAGAGATGCAGGAACAACTCAACTTGGTCACATTTGTTCATCAATCCTTTCTTTTCTATTAGATGGATCTCCCCACAGTGCAATAAGCATACGACATAAGTAGGCTGATAACCTACTAAACGGATGAGATAAACATAGAAAAATAAGAACAATCAACAATAAATTAGTCCTTAGATATTTTACCATTTTTAAAATCTGTGGTTTTTATAATTTAACTCTAACTTAGGAGTGAATGATAATAGTTAATCAAACCATGTTGAAAAACCGTGCAAACTAATATGTAGTAAACCACAACCATTATATCAAATTACCTCAGTCTTCCTAAAGTGTACTTCAGATGTGTGGAAATAGTAAAAACATTCAAGTCAGTCAGATTTATTGGTTTAACTTGACAACATAAGAAACTGTGTACCTTAGTATGTGTTACACATAACACATGTCATGAGAACCAATTTTTTAAAAACTCTTTCAGGTATGCTGAGCCTATACTATACATCCTGTCACGTGAGGGATTATAGGCAATTGCATTACTCAGAACGCTGCCTTGGAACATTAGGAGGTTCCTATGCTAAATGAATTGGCGATAGCAGGCATACTACCTCCTCTATCTAGCTATTTCCTTACTGTGAGCACTATTCAGAGCACTTATGGCTACCGCTGACACACTTCTGGCAAGGCAAGGCAAGGCAAGGCAAGGCAAATTTATTTGTATAGCACAATTCAGTACAAAGACAATGCAAAGTGCTTTACAGGAAGATAAAACAGAATCAAAGCAAGTAGGAAAAAATAAAAAATAAATAAAATAAAATAAAAAATGCAGAAACAAAAAAGAATATTAAAAACAGTTGGACTAAATAAAATATTTTTTAGTTGAACTGTTTAACTAGAACAGTCGAAGGCTGTTTTTTAGTCTTGAAGGAACTCAGGCTTTCTGCACTTTTACAGTTTTCTGGAAGTTTGTTCCAGATAAGTGGAGCATAGGAACTAAATGCTGCTTCTCCATGCTTAGTTCTGGTTCTATGTATGCAGAGCAGGCTGGAACCAGAAGACCTGAGTGGTCTGGAGGGTTGATACACTGATAGCAAGTCTGTGATGTATTTAGGTGCTAAGCCATTCAGAGATTTATAAACTAACAGAAGTATTTTAAAGTCTATTCTCTGAGATACAGGGAGCCAGTGTAAGGACTTTAGAACTGGGGTGATGTGCTCTACTTTCTTAGTCTTAGTGAGGATACGGGCAGCAGCGTTCTGGATCAGCTACAGCTGTCTGATCCACTTTTTAGGCAGACCTGTGAAAACACCGTTGCAGTAATCAATAGGCTCTATGCACAGCTCCACTACTTCCTGAATTTAATGCAGCTGCTTTGTTTCCTGTCTTTCATGATTGGATGCACTGATTAATCCAGGTGTGTATGACCTAAGTAACTGGCCAGACACACCTGGATTAATCAGTTCGTCCAGTAATGAAAGACAGGAAACAAAGGAGCTGCATTAAATTCAGGAAGTAGTAGAGCTGTGCATAGAGCCCATTCGACTAAAAATAAACGCATGGATTAGTTTTTCCAGATCATGCTGAGACATTAGTGCTTTAATCCTGGAAATGTTCTTCAGGTGATAGAAAGCTGACCTTGCAATTGTCTTTAAATGCTTTTGGAGGTTCAAGTCTGAATCCAGCACTATACCTAGATTTCAGGCCTGATCAGTGGTTACTAGCTGAAGCGACTGAAGCTGTGTGCTAATTTTAGATCTCTCCTCTATTGGTCCAAAGATTATTACTTCAGTTTTTATTAAATTGAAGAAAATTATGGCACATCCAGGCATTGATTTCTTCTAAGCATTTCCTCAGTGCTTGAATTGGCTCATAGTCACCTGGTGACATGGTGATGTAAAGATGTGTGTCGTCAGCATAGTTATGGTAGCTGATGTTGTTGTTTTGTATTAACTGAGCAAGAGGGAGCATGTAGATATTGAATAGGAGGGGACCCAGAATGGACCCTTGGGGAACCCCACATGTGATTTTTGTCATCTCTGATGTAAAGTTGCCTACTGATACAAAAAAGTCCCTGTCCTTCAGTAGGATTTAAACCAGTTGAGAGCTGTACCAGAGAGGCCGACCCAGTTTTCCAGGCGCTCTAACAGGATGGAGTGATCGACAGTATCGAATGCTGCACTGAGGTCCAATAGTACCAGCACTGTGATTCTTCTGCAGTCTGTATTTATACGGATGTCATTAAACACCTTAATAAGGGCGGTCTCTGTACTGTGGTGAGCACGGAAACCTGACTGGAACACGTCAAAGCGGTTGGTCATATCTAAGAAAGTGTTTAATTGTTGAAACACAGCTTTTTCAATAATCTTACTGATAAAGGGGAGGTTTGATATGGGCCTGTAGTTCTGGAGTAGTAGTTTGTCTAAATTGTTTTTCAGCAGTGGTTTGATATTTGCTGTTATTAGGGACTGCGGGAAAACACCTGATAGAATGGACGTGTTTATTATCTGAATCAAATCAGACGCTATGACAGGCAAAACTTTCTTAAAGAAAGCAGTGGGTAGAACATCAAGGCAGCAGGAGGAGGAACTTAGCTGCTGAATTATTTCCTCTAAGCTTTTGTAGTTTATTTGGCTGAATTGGGACATTTGGTCAAGATCAGTCCCAGTTGGAGACAACTTTGGTACTGAACTTGATATGGATGTATAAACTGATCCTGTGATCTTTAGGATTTTCTCAGTAAAGAAATTAGCAAATTCATTCCAGGCCCTGGTGGAGTGGAGTTCAGGAGCCACGGGCACAGGAGGATTTGTTGACTTGTCGACTGAGGCAAATAACACACGAGTATTATTAATGTTCTTGTTAATGATTTCAGAGAAGAAAGATTCTCTTGCATTTTTCAGTTGTAAGCTATATCTGTAGTAAACCTGGAGTTTTGTCTTTCACCACCTGCGTTCAGCGAGACAATGACAAAGCTGCTTACCCTATCGCTAAGGGAGTGCCAGACCACCCCTGTGGCGAAATCTTATTTTGGCCACTTGTATTTTGTTCTTTCAATCATGACCCAGTTTTCATGACACACTAATCAAGCTAATCTTCTTCAACAGCTGCTTCATAAACAGATTTAAAACAGTCCTAGTGCATGATTTAGGTCTTGGTAGGAGGGAGCCAGTATCAGCCACATCATTCAAAAAATACAGAAAAAATCTGCTAGCCCCTAAATGAAAACTCTCTGCCACTTAGCTGCAAGTTGGAATCCTGCCCCTGAAGTTTATGAACAGGATTTGTAACACAGGGTCAAATTCCTGTGAACCCTTGAGACCCCTGCAAAACTTGTAGAGCTGGTCCAGAATTCTATGGCTAGTAGTGAAAATAGGTGGATTCTTCTTTTAGTACCGTAGCACAGGACTTTTCGGAATTTGATTTTGGCTTCCCCAAGTGGACAAAAGCTGTATTGTTTTGCATTGCAGGAAGAGAGGATTTCCCATGAGAACCATGGCATAGCTTGGTAAATTTCTGATCTCCCAGTCACCTGCAACTGGATCTAACAACAATTCTGTTTCCTGTGGAAAGATGAATAGAAAAAATGTCAGATGACAATGTTGAAAAGAAGAAACATTTAACTTTGGTTTAGTACCATATCCTCCACCAGTAGCACTTTAAAACCCTTTTTAAACTTAAAATGCTGTGGTAAAAATGTATTATCATAACCAAGGTATTTCTGCCTAATATGCTGCTTTAACACTGTGTATGTGATTTTGTAAGCTATGTAGACTTCAAAATAGATACTACCAGTAAGAAAAGAAACCTATTATGTATTCTTTTGATATTTAAAGTATTTCTATATTAATTTCCTATTTTCTTTGTTTAGATTTTACAATGGTAGAGGTGATCTTTCTTTTCTTTTGTGTTTTAAAGATAGACTCTGTGTGTGCACCTTGAAGTTCTATCTCTCTGGTTCTTTTTGCTAAAAAGAGATCACTCAGGACAAACTCTTTAAATAACACTTCATAACCTATTTGTATTAAATAACCAGGAGACATGACAACATATTCTGATAGAAATTGCAATCTTACTTAATCTTAGTTGCTTAGAATTAACAGAAGGCAGCTGCTCACCTCTGGGCTCACCTCTCAGGAAGTGACCCAGATTAACAGTTAAAAAGGCATTTTATACATCTCCAGTCTGCCACATCATCACATTTTACATCATACATGTTAGCAGATGATTAGACATTTATGGCTCCAGCCTTATCAAATTTGCCACGTACAGAATATAACTGTTTTAATTAGATAAACTATTGTGGAAAACATCAGTTCTGACACGCAACAGGCAGCCAATACCAAGGTCTAATAAACTCCCACATCATCAACGATAATTATCCTAACATGTGTAAACCTTTTTTTTATCCAGAGTAATGAAATTACAAATTTGGTTGCCATAGTCAGTTTTTATTTATCAGTATGATGTAGTTGTCCAGAGTTGGGGGTTGTGACGTATTTCCCTTGCAGACATGTTACATAACAGGCTGGCATGCATTTCCACCCCACTTTGTGATACAAGTGAACATATTGTTGGATTCACATGGCAGAATTCCTGATAATTTGCTTTGAATCATCTCCATCCAAATGCAGATCTCTCCCCTTCTGTCTCTCTCCACAATTTTCTCTTGGTGACTTCATTTGTCCTCATCCCTGCTGTCTTTGGCAAGGCCCCAGCCGGTTTGGCATTGCACATTTTACAAAGTTCCCCTCACTCCATCTACTACCTCCACTGGTTTTTAGCATAGCCAGAGTGTTTTTCCGGAAGACCTGCTGAAATTCCTCGCTGGGATACTCTGGCTAGCACACAAACAAAGTGATAAGCACACCCCTGCTCTGTGTAGAGAAAACACAAGGACATAGAATTTCTACCTTCTTATCTATTCATTTCAGAATCTTTTCAGCTATCTGTTTTGTGTCTCCTGGGCAGATATAAGGCAGATGAATAATTTAGACTTGTTAAAAGAAAAGGACAAAAGATCGAAAAAGAGGTGTAGTGGTAAACTGATAAAGGTGGAGGAAAAGAAAAACTTGTAAACATTGGATTAGGAGCTCATAGTTAGGTGTTGATGCAGAGCTGAGCACAGCAAGGAACAGATTGCCTGTAATTATGGTAATTAATGATGTAGAGAACTTTTAAACAAGGGTGCAAGTTAAATGAATTGCAGAGGAGCAGTTCAGGAGGTGTCTGATATAAATGAGCAACAGAAGGGATCTGACAGAAGAGAGAGGAATCAGGCCCCACCTGGGTTTCATTTGCTGCTCTATTGTTAGAAGCACACTATAAAGAAAAAATCAACCCTTCGGAATGATGCCCAAAACTATCGCTCATACTCAGAAATCCTCTTGAATATGTTGGATATGTTGTTTTTGTTAATAATTGCTCTTATTATAATTGGGTTGAACGTTTCTTTGGACAAGCGGGAATCCTGCTGCTGAAACTGCAATTTATTATTCTGAGTCCAAGGATTTTGCATTTACTTAAAATTTTGCCAAAATTTATAAGGAGAAGCATGAAAGGCATTCTTTAATTCTTTACTGTGTAAAGGCATTCTTTAATTCTTTACTGTGTAAGGGGAACATTTACAGTAAGAATAAGAATGTTTCAAACATTTCTTTGTCTTTGCATTTACTGAGCTTGAAGGCAGCAGGGTAAAGCAGTCCATACATACTGTAACTTCCTGTTGGGTTTACCACATACTTCTAGGATGCGTTTCCTTTGCCCTGGACATTTCATACATATTTATATATCTCTACAGACCACCTTCAGTAGGCAAATTGTATCTTGCCCAAGGACTCACAGACATTGAAGGACAGGAGCTGGGGTTTGAACTGATAACTTCCTGCAAAATCCTGCATTTGATGACATGGTTGCCCCCTAAATTAAATAAAAATGACATGTTTGAGGTCAAATGGCAAACATTTGTGGTTTTAAAGAATACTTCCAAGAGGCTTTTCAGTTTGCCTTGGACATTTCTGCATGTTTTTAGATTTTGGACTTGTCTGACAAGCACCTGTTTACAGGCTTTTGCTAAACCATTTAGTCAAGCCCATTTTTCATTTGAATAAGATAAATGTTTTCTCACTTTTTTATATTTTTTAAAATTTAATGGCATTTTCTAAAATTAAATAAAAAGTCCCTTAAAAAAGCTTCTTCTATTTGTAGAAAATAATATAGAATCAATTAACAATAGGCTTTCATATTTCATGAAAAAACTGATAAATGAAGAATGCTGCTCTGATATACAACAATTTCTGAGCAACACCAACATCTTTTAAGCTTTTGTGTTTGACTTGCAGGAGTGTTGATTTAGCATAGAAATTGCAGTCGGGAATGTAAGTAATTGTATCTTCATTTCTTAGTGAAGCAAAATCTCTGTGATTTCTTATCCGAGGTTCTAATAAATTCTGAGGCCAAGGGCTATTCTTTCAATTCCAGCAGAAAATAGACATATATACATCCAGTAAATTGCTTGATATTAGAAATAATTTGCAGCTTGTTACAAAGTGCCTCAAGCTTCAAACTGACATTTCCATTATGAACAACGTTTATTTACCCTAATCAGCAGATACCAGCCTCGGCTTAAATTTAGAATTTAATTTGACAAGGTTGGAGATGTACTTCCGAATCCATGCTCTGCTAAATTTTTATGAGTAAAACCGCTGCTTGTGAAAACAAGAGAGTGTATTTCTAACAGTAAGTGTAGTGACAATAAACACTTTAAAAAATGTCCTTGAAAGAACATCTTATAGTCGAATCTTAAAACCCTGCAATGTTTTTATGACCTTGATGTGTAATGGTCAGAAGAGATGTTGTATAAATGTTTGTCAGTATCTCAACCTAACCCTTGAATTAGTGATCAGTGTATTAAATAGGTAATTTTTTCCATTCCTTAGAAGTTTACATGTCTGAAGGAATGACTGCCATACATTGAAAGTTATCAATGCCTGGCAAGGGTTGCCAAAAACTTGAATTGTTACTCTTTACTCTCCAAAGTACAGCAGCAGTACTGGTGTTGACTAGACTTGATACTGAATTAAGGGCATAGTGTTCTAGTCTTAGTTGATTATTCACCCATATATTGAGTTCTAACCACACTGCAGTCCCTACTGGCTGAATCAATACCAAACAGGTATCTGTTAATGAATTACTGAACATTGCATGCTTAGTTTTACAGTACATTTTTGACATTCTGTCTCTACTCTCTTTGTGATCAGACAATCAATGGAAGTTTTTTTTTCTTCTTCTTTTCTGATGGTGGTAACAAAATAAATTCTTTAGTAGGATGAATGACTTGTGGTGTTTTAAGGAATTACAAATTGAGCTGTCTGTCATGGTTTTGGATTAGTTTAAGCTTTTAAGTTTTTATTGGTTTATTTTCCATTTTGTGTTATTCTAGACTGTTTCCCACTTTAAAAATGGTTTTATTTGAACTTACCAGTGAGTAAGACAGAAGGTATATACTGTATTTTCTTTAAAAAATGTAGAATTTTGCAGAGGTAAACCCCACTCTTAATGTCTATCTACTATGCTCTCTCTGTATCAAGCAAAATAATACATTCATTAAAATATTAACTTCACTATACAAGTTGAACATCTGGGCTTTAGTTACTCTGTGTAGCCCATTTCATGTATTTTATCTAGGGATGAAAAAATGTATCGTATTAATTGATTATTGAAATAATTGTCAATTAATTTAGTAATTGACTCTAAAAAATAATGTAAATGTAAAATGTGCATTTAGCCGACAGGGCAATTCACTAAGAGCAGTAATTATACCAAAATTGTAAAAAAAAAAAAAAAAAAAAAAAAAAAAAAAAATATATATATATATATATATATATATATATATATATATATATATATATATATATATATATATATATATATATATATATATATATATATATATATATATATATATATTTATATACAGGCCAGTAAATTAGGATATTTTGAAAAACTTGATTTATTTCAGTAATTGCATTCAAAAGGTGTAACTTGTACATTATATTTATTCATTGCACACAGACTGATGCATTCAAATGTTTATTTCATTTAATTTTGATGATTTGAAGTGGCAACAAATGAAAATCCAAAATTCTGTGTGTCACCAAATTAGAATATTACTTAAGGCTAATATAAAAAGGGAGTGGAGTTAAACAGCACATCATAGTTTAGTGCTCCGCTAAGTTAAATTGACCAGGCAGAAGAGCTGCGAGAGGAAAAGAAGTGACTGCTGCAACAGTGTTGTATTGTAAATTATGAACATATTATTCACATCAAATTATTGGTAGGGACAAGTATTTTGGTTCAAGATTTTGGTAGGAACATCTCCCTATGGTCCCTATACAAAAAGATCAAAGTTATTTTGGAAAGAAAAGGAGCAGAGGCATGTAATTTGAGTGTTGCTGCTAATATAAAGTATGTTTTTTTGAAAATGTAAAAAAACAGAGTTATCTGTTTTGGCAAATGAATACTATACAGCCTATATCTTAATATTACAACATGTGACATTTTACACCTAAATTGTTTAGAGTGGGGCTGTTTTAAAAGCTTTATTCCTTCTTTTAATTTACTTCACTTTACTTTTACTTTCACTTTATTTTTTGTATTACGTTGAGAAACGAAAACAGGGGGCAAATAAAAAAAGTATCAAAACGTAAATAACATTTGCTAATATCAACCAGCTAGTAACTCTCTTGTTTTATAAGTATACTGTATGCCCTATAGCTACCGTAGCTTTCTGTGGATTATCTAGATGATCTTTCTCTCTCTCCTTCATCATCTTTAGGTGGCTCTACCATACTCAAAGCTCTGCTTCATTTACCTCTTTGACTCTTACACAATATTAAAGGGGAACACCGTTTTTTTTTTTTACATTGGGCCCTTGGTTTTACGTTATTACATCATGTTCTACTAATCCATATTAGTGTTGTGTCATTTGGGGCTGTTCTGAAGATATTCGATTTGGTTATATCCAAGTAATGTCTTCCTATGGGCAACGAGTTGAAGGCACAAACTAAACTGTTTATAATTTATGATTTATGGTACGCCAGCATTCATAACATGTAGGCGAATCACTGTCCTCCAGACATCCGCAGTTACATTTTTATATTGATATGTTTTTAAAACAAACAGGAGTGTGTATGACGTCATCCATGCGCACCAGCTACCATTTATTTATCCTGTCCACTGAACTACTGCTAGTTTTACTCACATGCCTGGAAGATGTCTAGTGCTTCTACCACAGATGATCTCGCTCTCGAAATGGAATTGAACGATTCAGATTAGCTAGCCGAATTAATATAAGGCGTAGCCGCCCGTGGCCCAGGCTGCCTCTCACAAAGTCATACACACTCTGCTTCACCAGCAGACACACCTAAAATTAACACATAGCAAAATAAACACCAACATTTATATTCTCTCACCAGAGCTCCTGTATTTTTAAAAATTATTATTTTTTGTGCTTTATGACACTTGTTGCACATTTCCTTTTTCTTTTTGCATCTCACCTGGGTATTGCTGACTCAATGGACTCCATAGTTTGTGACTTGGCTCCTTTAACCCCTTCATTACCATGCACAGCACATCATTGGGTTACCTCATTGGACTATGCAGCCATCCAAAGAAATACCACCCCACACCATTACTGAGACCAAGGACATGCCAGCAGTGTTTTTTGGTGTGGGACATGTAGGAATGTCAACAGCCAGAAGGGCCTTGTTGGGGCATTAAAAACATGGCTAAGCTGGAGGACTCACCTATCCATACCACAATTGACCTGGGCCGTTTCTCAATTAACAACAACGTAAGTACGGACTAGTGTCCTCACCAAGTACAGTATGTTCTTGAGAAGCACACAGAAAAGTATGGACTTGAGGAAAACGGGAGCACGCAGCATAAATACGGGTCGATTGGAACAGAAACATACCTGTGATGTCACCCCATGCTCGGAGCACGTCTGGAGCTGCATTTCACATCCTGTTATTAATAGTCTCTAGATAATAATAATACATTCTTTCTTTTTCATTTATAGAGGATATAATAACTTACAAAGTCTGATAAACACAAATCAAATGAACCTTTTGCCAAACAAAGCTAAAAGAAATCCCCATCAGAGCCAGCGGTACTTCACATGCTGAGAGAGGGCTGCTGTAGACGGGCTTAAGCTAGACCTGGCTGCAGTTAGCCTCAAAGGTCCGATGTTCTTCTGTGCTCTTCATCCATAACATCCAGGAGAGGTTGAGAGGCTGAATCCAAAATAACACTTATTGTTTTGAGAGGAGGAATTTCCCTCAGCCTTGCGTATTTTCTTGCTGGCTCTACGTGGCGAATCAAATATTCAAAATTTATTGGGCTTTTCCGCCATCTCACTTTTGAATTCAACCACCGCAGCCAGCCTGCGTTCAGTCGCACCCAGCATATGGCTCAGCTCTCTGTCCTGCTCGTTCACAGCCTTTTTAAGTGCGTCAAACGCTGCCGGCGGCCTGATCAGTGTCTACATCTATACATCAGATGTCCTCCAAATACATTT
Organism: Cyprinodon tularosa; assembly: GCF_016077235.1. Taxonomy (NCBI): domain Eukaryota; kingdom Metazoa; phylum Chordata; class Actinopteri; order Cyprinodontiformes; family Cyprinodontidae; genus Cyprinodon; species Cyprinodon tularosa. The sequence goes on along the minus strand of NW_024038778.1, from coordinate 2,258,061 downwards.
TTGGAATTTGGGTGATATGAAGAGAGGGCTCAGAAAAGACAAGACAAAGCAGCAGAGGGACAGATCAGGGAATAGTAGAGCAGCAGGAATGTGTGACCACCTCCTTCAAGAGTCAGAACAGCCATGATTGGCTGAAAGCGTGTTATGGAAGGGGGGTACTAGCTGGACATCACCCAATTAGCTCGAAGTATTGTACTAAATGTCCCTCCTTTTCATGGACAGACTGAACAGCAGCCATCCCAGATTGATAACGTAGAACCTAACTCAGTTCTACACATATCATGATGGGTGGTCATGCCCATGACCACCCAGGGAAAATCAGCTCAAGAGAAGGATGTATTTCAGGTACATTTTCCAAAATGATTAAGAAAACAAAAGCAACAATATTATTATAAATTGATTTAACGTTAGAGGAGTAGTTGACAACAAGTATGGTTCACAACAATATGTATTTTCAATAAAAACTCCCAAAGTAAATAGAATTCATGGGGAACCTTCATATAATATGTGATAATTCCATCTATGCAATAAATTGGAATTATTTCTTTATTTACTTTAAAGGTGAAGTGGAGGGTGTTCTTTTTCCCAGGGGATCATCAAAATAAGTGGTCCCCCTAATTGTCAATCCTGGTTATAGGTATATGTAAGGCCAACACTAAACTAAACTAGATTCTTAAAGCTTTCAGGTATTCCTCACAAACCCATAGGAGGTCCACAAAAACAAATTGTTTTTTTTTTTTCAAATTGATTTTTTTTTAATAGGATCAGCCACCCAAAAGACCAACCACATTCAGAGCGGATGTGCAGAACAACTCAGTTATCCAGGATTGATAGAAGAGGAACCAGAGGGATATTCTTATTTTATTATTACTTATCTTATTCATGTCGTCTTATTTTTTTCCATTGAATATGTTAAACACTTAATTTACATCACATCTACCAAAATCAAACATCCACAGAAGTGCTGTCTTGTGTCATTGTATGTTTTTATTGAATTTACAGCCCCCTAGAAGGTCTGAATTGTTAAGCTGTTTTGTCAGTTGTAAAAATAAATGAATAAATAAATAAAAAATAAGATAAGAAGTTAAGATTTTTAATCCTTAGCCTACTACCAAATATTTATACACAGTACAGTTTGCACAGGATTCGATTTTAGTTGTTCCTGTATTAGTGCCAGTAATCCAATTATAACTTATGAGTTCCCCATTGGTTATATTACTTGAACTGCATAGAATAATTACTAAACACAGTTGTGAAATTCTTTGTTTACAGTATATTTAAGATGCAAGTATTTTAGTAGGGCCCATACTTCTTTACTTTACTTCTCTGAAAATCACCAGAATATAGAAAATAATGTATATTGTTTTGTCAAAATAACAATAACAACTACAGATAACTTTTTGATACTCAGTAATATTTACTGTGCTTTAAAAATTCAACATTTTACAATTTTGTTTCTGTTAAATTCTCTGAAAACCTACAACCTATAACTGCACCTATCCTCATCTAGCACTGACAAGGGTTGCATGTCCAAATTATTTTTAAATCTCACTCCAAGGTTTGGTGAAAAGTTGGTAGCCCTGTATCTGGGTGCATTTTGGGTAATGCATTTTTCTTTGAAAGAAGTGCATGGCAAGGCACAAGGATAGTTCTTATCAGCAAATTTATCAAAAGAATGTGGTGCGCTGATAAATGAAATCTAGAAATGTTAACTTGTGACATGCTATACACTGTAAAAAAAAATATAATCAAAAGGGAATTAGGAACAACAACAACAAAAAAAAAAGAATCAGGAGCACACTTTTTTGTACAAAGGAAAAACTGCAGGTGTTCAAGCACTACCTAGGGTCTACCTGTGCACATTCCTGTAAATAGGGATGTATTTGGAGAATAACACAGAATCAAACTGCTCTATTTAGCATATTTATATATTCAGTTTGTTGTCGTCGTCGTCTCCCGCTTTATCCGGAACCGGGTCGCGGGGGCAGCAGACTAAGCAGAGACTCCCAGACTTCCCTCTCCGCAGACACCTCCTCCAGCTCTGCTGGGGGAAGCCCTAGGCGCTCCCAGGCCAGCCGAGAGACGTAGTCTCTCCAGCGTGTCCTGGGTCGTCCCCTGGGCCTCCTCCCAGTGGGATGTGCCTGGAACACCTCCCGAGGGAGGCATCCAGGGGGCATCCGAAGAAGATGTCCGAGCCACCTCAACTGACTCCTCTCGATGTGGAGGAGAACCGGCTCTACACTGAGCCTCTCCCGAATGACCGAGCTCCTCACCCTATCTCTAAGGGAGAGCCCAGCCACCCTGCGGAGAAAACATTTCAGCCGCTTGTATCCGGGATCTCGTTCTTTCGGTCATGATCCAAATTTCATGACCATAGGTGAGGGTAGGAACGTAGACCGAACGGTAAATTGAGAGCTTTGCCTTTTCGCTCAGCTCTCTCTTCACCACGACAGACCGGTGCAGCGTCCGCATTATTGCAGCAGCCGCACCGATCCGTCTATCGATCTTCCGCTCCATTCTTCCCTCACTTGTGAACAGGACCCCAAGATACTTGAACTCCTCCACTTGAGGCAGGGACTCTCCTCCAACCTGAAGGGGACAAGCCACCTTTTTCCGGTCGAGAACCATGGCCTCGGACTTGGAGGAGCTGATTCTCATCCCGGCCGCTTCACACTCGGCTGCGAACCGCCCCAGCGCACGCTGTAGGTCTTGGCAGGAGGGAGCCAGCAGAACTACATCATCCGCAAAAAGCAGGGATGAGATCCGCTGGTCCCCGAACCAGACCCCCTCCGGTCCTTGGCTGCGCCTAGAAATCCTGTCCATAAAAGTTATGAACAGGACCGGTGACAGAGGGCAGCCCTGTCGGAGTCCAACATGCACCGGGAACAGGTCCGACTTAATGCCGGCAATGCGAACCAGACTCCTGCTCCGATTGTACAGAGAACGGATGGCCCCTAATAAAGGGCCCCCGACTCCATACTCCTGGAGCACCCCCCACAGGGCAGCACGAGGGACACGGTCGAATGCCTTCTCCAAGTCCACAAAACACATGTGGACTGGTTGGGCAAACTCCCAAGAACCCTCAAGCACCCTGCAGAGGGTGTAGAGCTGGTCCACTGTTCCACGGCCAGGACGAAAACCACACTGCTCCTCCTGCAGCCGAGGTTCGACAATCAGCCGGACTCTCCTCTCCAGCACCCTGGCATAGGCCTTTCCGGGGAGGCTGAGAAGTGTGATTCCCCGATAGTTGGAACACACCCTCCGGTCCCCCTTCTTATGGAGGGGAACCACCACCCCAGTCTGCCAATCCAGGGGGACTGTTCCCGACCTCCACGCGATGCTGAATAGACGTGTCAACCATGACAGCCCAACAACATCCAGAGCTTTAAGATACTCAGGACGGATCTCGTCCACCCCCGAAGCCTTGCCACCGTGGAGTTTTTTGACCACCTCGGTGACTTCAGCCTGGGTGATGAACGAATCCAGCCCCAAGCACCCCGTCTCTTCTTCCCCTCAGTTTGTTGTATGTCCCTTTTATTACCCGGTTTAGATCCGTGGACGAATTGTTTCTTAGAGAGTGTACTGTACACAAAGGATAAAACATGTTCAATTATTAACAGAATTTATTCCAGTCATGTTCAACGAAATCATTAATACAAGCACAAATTGCAGAGGAAGATCCCACCCCTCTATTAGGCCCTTAGGTTTCCACAATTCAGGAGAGAACCCACTGAGAAGGTAGAGAGCTTCTGCCCTCTTTCCCATTTTATCTAAAAGTCAGCCAGGAAGTGTCTCTCCCAAAGCCCCCAGCCCTTTTCAAACAACACACAGCATGACCGTATAAGGTGATACCTACAGTAAGCCGCTCTAGCCACCATATGACAGCATTTGGATGACCCACACAGAAGAGTGTACAGATATAGCAATGAACAGATGTAACAGTACTTTAAAACAGATAGTAAAATAGAAAGAAATTTATCTTCAAAAAGTTGCTAAAAAATATTTAACAAATTAACCAACATGATAAATTAGCCCTGGTTGCAGGCTTGATGCAATTTGCAGAGACAAAAAAGGAAAAGCTAAAAAAAAGTTAGACAGTTGACATTTAACAGTTTTGTAAATGCCTTATTTTTTATTTTCTTTTTGTGTGTTACTATTAAAGTATTTGTTTATCTCAAAGATGTTTGTCTGTGCACTGCACTGATGTAATGCAGTGCAGTTACCTTTACACAGAAAAATAGTGGTTTGTTGACAACAATCTTCTGCTAACAAGAGCTCTTGGGGCAGGTAAGTTATGCAAAGGTATTCGAATTAATAGCTTTTTTTACCACCCCAGCTGACTTCCACAGTGATTCTGAGGAATCTGCTTCATCTCTTTAAAGTCATAGGGAAGGGGCTGTTCCAAATTCTCTGAAGCATCTTTGCTAACTAGTTTGTAACTTGGTGCTAGTAGGTTTCTAATGGGAAATTACTTTGGGACTAAGTAGCACTAAATTGATGACTTAGAAACCAACTGTCAAGGAACACGATGGACAGTGGAAACAGGAGGAGAGTTTTGTGTCGGCGGTCGTGGATGAGTCTCCTCCGTCATATACTTTTTATTTAGAGGAGGAAAGCTGGAACAAAGATGTTGTGGAACAGGACACCAGGGCAGCAGAAGCTTTGTTTGGTGTAGAAGGCCTACAGCCGTACATGTTTAAGCCCTTGCATCGCAATGCTGCTAGTTCTGATAGCTCTGCTCCTGCCGCAGACACAGACGTCCATCCCCTTGAACACTGTGACGGAACTCAATAGTAAATAAAGTAACGTATTCTTATTTCTTATTTCAACTGTTGGGTATGTTAGCTGCGACATATAAATCAAGATGCTATGACCGAAAAAATTTGATTGACGGATGACCGTTGATACATGATTGGCCGAATTTAGGTATACAATCTGACGTATAATTAACTGGCCTGCATAAAATAACTTTTTTTTTCTTTAAATAGAAATTTTCTTAATTTTAGAACAATATCGTCTGACAAAGAGTACATTTATATACATGTTTAAACCAGAATGATTTGACATTTACAAATGAATTCCCTAGGGATTCCAAGTACTGTGGAGATTACCAACATTCAAATGGTCCAAGGAACTTTGTTGTTTTTATTATTATTTTCAGGTTTAACATCATTGGAAAATTTAGTTACCACTCTTCTTGGATATGAAAATAATTTAAAACAGCCCCAGATAAACTTTTTCCTATTTTTTTTCCACTGCCTGTCACATATCTATCAACTGTTCAGTAAATGACTAACCAATTAGTAACAATAACCACATAATTTCATTTTTAAGTAACGTGCTTAACATTGCTTCTCATATTACTTGTGAAGTGAAAGCTCAGCTGAGGGGCAAAATGTGGAAAGAACTGGCTCATGATTAAATTAATATCTAAAACATGGAATCTACAGCAGGAAACTATGTATTTTTAAAATGCCATCAACCAGCATGATTTGTTTCCTCTTTCTGTGGGATGATTTAGATTACATTCACTTGGGTTCTGCATTCAACATGTTTTCTGCTTCTTTTTAAATTAATGTTAGGAATATTTTTATGATTGGTGTATGTTTATTTTCTTTTTACCTGCTGAAAATGTGACTCTCAGCAAAATCGATGGAAAAACATAAAACACATCACTGGAAATCAATTTGATGAAATTGAAAAGAAGAAAATGTAACACATTCCTCCATATTGATTTGTTTTTTTTGTTTTTTTCTTATTCATAGCTTACACACGACAACTAGAGGACCACACTAGAGTTTTAATCAGGCTTACATACTGTAATAAAAACAGGCCTTGTTCCACTGGTCCTGATTTGTTATCAATATCCTTTGAACAAAGACTTTATGTGTCATTGGTACACATAACTCAAACAGCGTGGAAAATAATCCATTTATGTAGACAGCGGTTCTGCCATTATGTGATTGATGATAACAAGGTTTTCATTATAGTCACCTGCATACAAATAGGTCCAGCTTGGCCTTTAGAGGACACCACAAATTAATGCAGCATATACTAAAACAGAAATCTAAGTGTTGATGCTTTTAATCTTCTAAATCTATCCCCCAATATGTGTGATGCTCACATTTAACTTGTGCAAGAGGCATCCAATGACGTGAGCTTCTTTTAAACAGTCATGTCTTTGCTTTTGTAATCCTAACCTCAGAGCTACAGTCGACAATTAAACTGATTAACAATCTTTTAATGGCAGCTGCTAGAAAGCTATGAGCGTACCATCAACATCACACCAATCAATAGTGTGACTGCTGGTGATAAAACACATTGTTCAATCGTGTTTTAATGCCTTTGGTTGTTTCAGAGAAGAATAGAGATAACCAAATGTGTGGAAACTTTGTAGTCATATTTTATTATTTTCATTTTTCTTATTCTGATTAACTGAAATTCTTGATGTCTATGGGTAACTCAATATAACACCATTCAAAACAAAATTTTATGTGATCCTCTAAAACATTTGTTTAAAAATAAGTTTCAAACCTGCTTAACAACACCACAGTTAAGTGGTCTTTGGTTTTACAAGGTGCGATGACCTTCCCAATAATGCTGTCTGAATATTTTCACATCGTGCTCTGCTTCAAGGTGAACCTCCATTCCAGACTTAAGGCTTTTGCAGTCTCTAGTTTGTTTTTCTAGCAGGATTGCTCTGCATTTATTTCCATCAATTTCTCCGTCAACTCGGATCAGTTTTACTGTCCCTGCCGGAAAAAAAAAATCCCTATAACAATGTTTTTCTGTTTAATAGTATTTATTTTGTATCTAGGCCAGTATACAGTATAAATTTTATGACTGATGCCCCTTTCTCTACATTATTTCCTTTACCTTTTAATGACAAACTAAAAACAGGAAGTAATCGTCACCTACCTGCAGTAAACTTATAGAAGGCCTCAGTTCATATACTGCTGCTCAACCACAAGTAAAAACATTATTTTAATTACTATTATCCTCACTAGATGTTTAAAAAGAAAAGCCTGCTTCTAATGTCTAGAAAGACAAAACAAAAACTGTGTTTCTTCTGTGCTATATTAACCACAACAATAAACCTGCTAAGATTTTAGTTTGCTAATTTAACTGATGGACTGAATATTCAGGAGACTCAGGTGGAGGCCTCAACATTTGCCTAGATCAAAATCTACCTGAGAAACAGACCATAGTTTCTTAGACTGAAGGGTCAGCTGTATAATGAATTTGTCAGCAGCATAGAGGCACCACAGGGAACAGTACTCTGACCATTCCTTTTAACCCTGTACACATCTGATTTCCTGTACCAGACAAAGTCCTGTCCTCTGCACAAATACCCTGCAATCATTGCATCAAAGATGGGCAAGAAGTTGAGTGCTGGTGAACCATTTTTTGGCATGGTGTGGAAACAATTATCTGATCCTAAGCATCAACAAAGCAATGAAGATAATTGTAGATTTCAGAAGAAACAGGAACAAGTTGAATCCTGTTAATATCATAGAAGAAGAAGTGGAGGTGGTTAAGGAGTATGAATGTCTTTGTGTTCAATAGAACAACAAACTAGACTGGAGACACAACTGTGAAGGCGTCAACAAGAAGGGACAGAGCAGATTGTACTTTGTAAGGAAGTTTAGGAAGGTTAGGCTTCCGTGTTTGCAGCAAGTTGCTACATATCTTCTAGAAGTCTGTTGTGGAGAATGTGATCCATTCCTCCATCTGCTGGGGTAACAGTATTAGAACTAATTACTTTAAAAAGCTCAACAATCTAATTAAGAAGGCCAGCTCTGTTCTAGAAACTACTCTGGAAGTGTGGAGATTATTTCACAAAGAAGAATTCTTCATAAAGTGGAGAAAATTATGGACAACATTGAGCATTGCTAAACAACAAAGTCCCTTTAGTAAGAGGCTTCTGCTGATCCGTGCAAGATAGAGCGCTGCAGAAGATCATTAATGTCTATAGCTAACAACACCTACAACACCTGTTTAGAAAAAAAAAAAGAAAATATACTTTACTGCAACATTATTTGCCCTTTGGAAATAAAAATGTATTTTTGAATTAAAGTGAATATGATAGGGTTGGGCCCTTTTTATGTAGTCCTGTTTCTCTCCTATACATGGTCTCAGCTTTTACTGAGAATGTAGTGTATGTGTTCTCTTTCATCCCTTAGGCATGAAAGCTGGCTCACAGCCCGTCAGCTTAGCTGTTCCTTTCCTAGACAGAGCCACCTAAGAAGCTAGTTTACCGTTACTTTTTCTAACAAAGAAAGTATTCAAAGATCAGTGCTTCTATGTTGCTCTTGAATGTCTGCTTTTGTCTCTTATAGCCCCAGTCGGCCTTGGCAAAAGGTCGCTCACACTGAGCCTGGTTCTGCTGAAGTTCCTGAAAAAAGGGAGTTTTCTGCTCCATTCTCACTGCATGCATGCTCGGGCTGAGGGATTGCTGAACAGTCAACAACAAAATGCTGATCGGCTGCATCCAGGAGGAGCGTGTCATGCAAGTCAATGACTTGATGTAATCAGCTGGTTTTCCTTAGAAAGAAAACTTTTTTATTTCAGTCAGACTGTATAATCTGATTGAATTGTAAATGTAAACCTACTATAATTCCAGGGTATACCTTAACTAGCTTTGCACAGCTGGAAATTAATATTACTAACCATTTTTCCCTTCTATCTCAAGCTAAGCCAGACTCAATTTAGAAGTGTATTAACTGTGGGTGTCTTTGCTTATCCACAAGCGTCGTCCCTGAAAACAGACATTAAATAATTGTGATTTTTCATTGAGCACATGTTTAAGTGAGCATAAAGTGAGCACAAATGAAACCACAGCAGAGTCAAGATGAGCCACTTTGTCACAGACTTTAACGACACAGAAACTGAGCTTCCCATTCAGCTCATATTATCGATTCCTAACGTTACTTCATCCTGACTAACTTCTCCCTTGTTCCCCTTTCATCCGTTAATTTGATGTCTTTCCCTCCCTCAGAGACACTCTTCATTGAGATGCTGTCCTCTTCCCCACATCCATCAGAGCATTACTCTATTCCTCTTATCTCATTACGCTACCTAATTAGGCCCAAATGAGCTCATAGGGACCAATAACACGCCTTTACCCACACATATCAATAAAATGCCCAAGCACACTAGGTTTGTTTGTATGTCCGATTGTTCATGCTTGGTGTACTGCAAGCCAGGAAATTATTAAAAGGTATTGGAGCACAGGCGTAACTTTCTGAAGGACTGGTGTGGACATGTCCCCACCAATAATTTCCGCTTTTTTTCCCTTTTCCGCGGATTTACTTTAGCCAAAGGTAACAGAGGTTGGGTGCAGCTAACTATGTTCAGAGCATTTTCAGTTAGTGTTTTTTTCCCCCTCTCTCATGCTACTCACAGTTGTGTTGTGCCTTACAGTTAAACATCATCAGATCTGACACTTTGAGACATCTGATTTGCGGTCGCATTTCACTGCGTATATAGTAGCAACACACAGCAGCACTCAGTGAATTTAACCAGCTCCTACTTTGATAAATGTTTAAGCAAAAGTTAGGAGATGGGTTGGATAAAAAAATTAGAGATGCCACTGAAAAATCTGTTCGTGAGACATACAGAGCTTTTTCACCTAAAAATGGCAACAGATTGTAAGTTTATACAAGTTAGTATTATAAAGCAGGAAGCTTGAGAAAATATAGTTTAAATGTTGTTCTTTACTAGTTAAAAAAAAGCTTGGCTTCTCAGAGGACCAGGATGACTGACAGTTACAGATTCAAATGTACACGTTTTCTTATTGTACAGATAGAATCAGACTGCAGAGCTTCTACATATCTTGAAATTTTGTTTCTGGCATCATTATATTAGTAAAGAGGTAAATAAACCTTTTTAAATAGAGCAAAGAGAGAAATAGGGACAGCTGCAGATTTAAAGGTAAACAAAATTTAATGGGATATGCAACATGCAATAAAATATATATCCAAGTTTACCATAAAGTTTACAAGAAAAAAATGCTATATTAAAAGTGAAGCATACCCATATTTTTATGGATGTATTGATGGGATTGAAATTGTCCATACTTTGGATGCATGATATATATAAATTTTGCCATGGGAATCTGCTTCGTTATTTTTTTATACATTAATGTTTTTGGGCACTTTATATTTAATGCACTAAAAGGCATCTCTAACTATTGATTAATATAAATATCAGTGTATTGTGGTTCTCCTGTGTTCTCAACAATAGGAAAGCATTCAATAACTATATGTTTGAGTTAATTTTTGGAAAATACAAAAACCTAATAAAAGCGTTCGGGTGGGGTAAAGGTCCATCAACTACCACCCGAGTGTCCCCACCAACTTTCATTACAAAGTTACACCCTTGTATTGGAGATTTGGTTGAATCTACTGTTTCTTAATTCCACTTCATTCAGCAGTTTTTTTTCCCTTCATTTCATTTGATAACTGAAATGAAATTAGAAGTATTTTTACGCTTCATACTAAAAGAGTATTTTATGAAATATTGTAAAGTAAATATTGTAGAGTGAATCATATAACCATGATATTAATTTGGGCATGTTTACGGAACACTAAATAATAGATTGAAACAACAGCATTTAATTGCACAACATCAGCAAGTATCAACACTTTAGCCATTCTTAACAGTAGCATATCGATGCAGGGAAACTCAAATTTAATGTTGGTCGCTTTTCCAGCCACAATTCTATGATTATTTTATGTTGCAAAGAATATGTGCAGGTAAATCAGATTTAAGTACCAAATTCTATTAATGTGATGTTTTACAATAATCTTTATTCTATAATAATCTATATAATGATCTATATCTATTTTAAGATGTGACTGTATCAATGTTTCTGGTATTCCAGTTAACAAAAATGGAATGGTCTTACATTTAATACTACATTATTTTTGGTTTTCTGTCTTACATAAAACATCTACTGTAAACAGCCCAATATTGACCTTTAAAATATTGTGGCCTATCCTTATAGAAACAGACTCTACAATAATCCTAACTTCACTGGCACTTCTTTTTATCTTTTGTGAGTGTGTAGCCTTCAAAAAACCCTCCTCTTAAAGCATTTCTCACAGATCTGCTCAATGTTGAACTTAAATTTGTAGACCAATTTCACTCATAAACGTCTCATATGCCTTATCTTCCACTATAAGAGCCGTTGTATTGTACCCTTCATGGCTGCCTTCTTGATACAAACCCCCAGTTTAGGAAGATGTATGTTCTTCCAACTTCCTGGTTGACCATAGTTAAAGGTAGTGAACTGGCAGTGAAGCTAAAGAAGATAATATAGTGGCTTCCACCACCTCAAACCAGGCAGCCCATTTGACATCATGTGCAAATATGCAATAGAAAACTCATGGTGAATCTCAGAAGACCAATAAAATAAACATATCTTTTTTTTTTATTATTATCCCCTCGCTTTTAATGGCGCCCTGAGCAATGACCCATCTTGTTTACATCAATGGTGCCACAGGTGTTTTTTGGAAAAGTCATTTCCCAGCACTCATATAGACCTGCTCCTGATTTTTGGATACAGATGGTAGTGCAGACATGTGAATCGATGAAGTGGCTAATATGGACTCTGTTAACATATCATTTTAATACTGAGGGAAAACATTAATTTAGGCAGTTTGTGATGAGTTGCGTAGTAGTAGACTTAAAACACTGATTCTGAGACTGGTCAAAATCGGTTAAGAATATTTCATGCCGAACAGTTCCTTGAAATTAAACTATTAATTTTCAGACTCCAGTCTTGGTACCCTGTATTTAAATATTGCACAGATTTTTACTCAACATTGCTTACATTTTATTCATATTTGTAATTAGATCTAAACCAGGATTATTTTCTGTTCTTAAAAATGTTTCTATATTCAAGTCTTTTAAACTTCAAAACAGGAATATCACATCCACTCATTAAGTTGGTATGGGCTTGGTCTGAAAATAGTTATGCCCTAAAAGGAAACACAGCAGTTGTTGAAACTGTGTGGAAAAGAGGAGTTATTTTTATGCAACTAGAAAAGCCACCGGCAGGCTGCAAGTCAGCCTTAAGCTGTTCACAGGATGCTAAAACTTCTTGTTTTAAAGTGTATAAAATCAAAATATACAAAATATACACATACAAAAAGTATGAACTTTTGTTTGAAGTAAAATTTCTCAGTCACACAGGCAGAAGAATGTTTATTCATGCATGAGTAAGCTCTGGGAGTTTAAAGCACTTAGCTTCCTAAAACCTATTTTCAGAGTTATAGAATGCTTAGCTCCCCATTTTTGTCACTATTTAGAGTCAACACAGATTGGAAAACATAAAACACTTGCAGCACGAAAACAAAAGTGAATATAATAATTTTGTGTTACTGGTTTAGCACCATAGTCTGGACCATTTTTCAGTTGTGAGGACCATTTTATTTAGCTGGTCCTGACTTTGTTGTTTGCAAAGGGTTTGTTTTTAGAACTAAAGTGTGGATTGATTTAAGGCTAAATGTTGTGTTAGGCATGTAGTGGTAATGGTTTTGTTTACAGCTGTGGTCAAAGTTAGGGCATAAAAGGGCTTTAAAATGACTGAAAATCAATGCAAATCAATAAGAGTCAGTGCGTGGTCCTCACTACATGTAGCAAGACAAGAATGTGTGTATGTGTGTGTTTGTGAGGAGTGTATTATTATTTATATATATATATGCTGCCCACCTACTGGTACACAGAGCATGTGTACCTTGCAATAGTGTGTTCCTGGACTAACACTCATTTCCTGCATCCTACTGAGATACAAGCTGGCTGCTCAAGTGCGTACACATCAAAACACACATACACACTGTTTGCACATGAAATGATGAAATCAACATGGTCAATAACCATAATAACACTAATCCCAAGCAGATGTAGTGAAACTATTTATGGTTTGCATGTCTTTTTATCAAAATAAAGAAAAAGTCTAGTTTGTTGTTGTGGGGTTGCTTAATTGTTTAGTGTTTTATGTGGTTCTTTTTTTGTGTATGTGTGTTTGGATGGGCATGTTTTCATTACCCTGTGGGGACAATTTCCAAGCTACATTTTAGGTAGGGACTTATAGGCAATTGTGGGGACCAAAAGCAGGTCCCTGTGAGGAAATGTCCTCCTCTTAGCATGGGGATTAGCTTTAGGACTAGGGTTTAAACTAAGTTTAGGGTTAGGTATTTGTCGGTAATGTTAGGGTAAGGGTCAGGCTCAGGGTTAGCCTATAGAAATAATTGCAATATGAATGGAAGGGTTAGGGTTCAATATATTTAGGTCGTCAAATCAAAACATCAGATACACGCTGTTTGTATATGAAATGATAAGTTATTCAAGCAAACACTGGAATGGATATCATTGCAAATATTCCAACACAGGTTGCTAATGGCTAGGGTTAGGTTTGGGGTCTCAATTACGCCATAGAAATGAATAGGAAGTAAATGAAGTCAATGCAAAGTTACTATACAGATGGTAGGGCATAACGTGTGTGTATTTGTGTGCGTCTGTCCATTCTTTTATGTATGGGTGTGTAAAGGTACAGAGAAGGCTCGTTGTCAAACAGGAAAGCAGTGTGTATTACACTACTTCAGTATTGGTAAATTGTTTTAGCAAAATGTCAAATCAATAATTACTTTATAATAAATTATAATAAAAAAAAGTTAAGTAAAATACACAAAAAATATATAGTTTCATCAACGTAATATATAACACCATTTATATGTTCAAAAATGATTAATTTAAAAAAATGAATGAATACAGTTCAGTTTAAGTAATCTTATTAATATCCTTGGTGGAATGAGTCCTCAGTCAAATCAGACCGAGAACCTGTGGAAAGAGCAAAAGATTAGGGTGATGGAATGGAGGCCAGCATTAAAGATCACCTGTATCTCACTGACACATGGGTTACTTTGCTATAGTACAAGGAACATTAGTCCATTAATTACTTAGATAGATGTATTGTATGTATTTTTATGTTAGAATTGAACAAAATATGAAAAAACATGTAAATTATTATCTTTTCAAACTGTTCTAAGAGATGCCTGTCTCATTACTAGACTGGTACAAACCTATTGACTGGATGACAACTTCTTTGAACCAATATTTTCATTTTGGGCTTAGTTTGGAAAGAATTACACTTCTTTTAATTTTCAGCTTGTTTATGCCTGTCATATTAATTGAGCTTAAAAAAATCAACCAGTGCACCTCAAAGCCACACCAGCATCATTTAACAATGTTATTTGTTTTTCCATAAATTTACCATAAAGCCTCAATTAAAAAATCCATGGTTTTTTTTTATTGATTTTTTGCATGTAATATGCGGTATAGTCAAAGTTTACCCTTTTTAAAGGTAGTGAGGAGTTTTATTGATAATCTGACTGTGGACGCGGTAGGAAGCAACGCCCTCACAGCTGCAAGTGCCGCTAAACAAATGCTCATCCATAAAAGATTAGCTCCTCTCTGTGTCCCTTTTTCCGTACACACACACACCACTGTATTCTCGCCGCTGAGTTTATTGACAAAGCCTCTTTCTATAAGATTGCCTTTGCCTCCTTTTTGTTTACAGAGCTGCCAAAATATAAGTAGTCTTCATGCACAACTGATATGATTTTTCTTTTATCATTTTCACCAAGGTATGAATCTACGGCATTGGGTATCCCATCCTCAAGCATCGGCTTAGGCTCTTTTGATTTTTTTTATAAGAAACTATCAGTGCCACCAACATGGCTGTATGTTGAAGCAGGTCCCAGTAAATCAGTGTTTTCAGTGAAATGAAAGGAAGCTAAATCTCCTTTCCATCTCTCTCACAGCTGTATCTGCTTCTTTCTTTTCCTAGTTAGTGTTTTCCCCAACCCCCTCTTCATTTCCCTCACCCAGAGGCAATGAGCGACTTGAAGGGCAGAGGGTGAAAACACACATTAGCCACAGAGAGCAACAGAGTGACAACTAAAGAGAGGAAAATGGGAAGATATGCCATGTAAAAGTGATGGGAGCAAAAGATTGTATTTGATATTGATCTGGTAATCCTGGCTGTGGTCTCTGGCAATTCTAATCTTCCTCCAGCATAAGATGAGGAGGCACAAGGAAAGAGCCAGAGATAGAGAGGCACTGCACAGAGGGAGGGAGAGCTTAAGGCAAGAGAGAGATTTGCTTGAGGAGGAGCAGTGCCATCCAGTGGTGCAAAGAAATGTAGCAACATTATGGGCTCACTCAATACTGAACATTTTCTATTTATATTTAAGAAACATTTTAGATGTTGGTCTGAAATAGCATTAAAAAAACATACAATTGTTGCAGATTTGTGTGTTATACAAAAGTGATGCATATTTTTTGTTCCACCATATTCCAAATATGTCAAAAAGGAATTAAATATGGTGGCTGTGGTGGCTGAAGAAGTACAGTAAAATCACTATGCATCTAAAACTTAAGCTTTGTAACACAGCAAATTATTCTGTAGGAGTTTACCTTCATAAAATAGGAACAATGTACTCATGGACGTGACTGAGGTGTACTAACTTCCACCAAGCACACAATCCCATTACTTTTTCACCCCCTTTTTCTTAACAAATCCATGATGTTTATGATAAATTCTGACCTTTTTAGTCAAAGCTGAAATGAAATCACACTGGCCAGATGGCATTTTTTTTTTTTTATCAGTTATTTTCTAGTTATGGGGAACTGATAGAAATAGTGGCGTTTGTTAGTGCTATTTTTAGCAGAGAGACCATTGTCTGTCAAATCTCCAGTTGCATTAGTCACTTTTTTGTTCAAGCAAATGCTATTCCCTGGATATTTTCTTTTTCACTCCGTTCATTTTAAATATCTGTGTTAGATCATCAGTTTCTAAAATGCTGTTAGATACATGTTTGGCAACAAAAAAAAATACAACAATAACTTAAATCTCTTTTCCTTACCAGTCTGAGTATTTTAAACTGTAAGTCAATCCAACCACAGTCATGTGATTAACAAAGTTTCTGTTTGGGTCACATGCAATCAAACTGTGCCTAATAAAGGGATCTGAAAGTCTAGATGTGATATTTATCATTAGTGTTTCTGCTTTGGAAACACAGTCAGCCCATTCAGAAAACCCTAATACGTCATTTGAGACATTTAGACTTTAGACTTTATTTTTCCCCAAGAGGAGATTCTTTTTCACATACACAGAGCTCGTTTACACAAAGACATAAGAAAGACACCACAGTCAACACCAGCAAAAGTAAAAGACATGGTACGAGACATGATACACTCAACGGGGCCTGTTGTTTTAAAAGGTGATGGCTGAAGGGATCAGGCTCCTACCAAAACGGGCCCTTCTACACCTGAGTGCCCTTTACCTCCGTCCAGAGGGCAGGGGAATGAGGTAGTCCTGTAGTGGGTGAGTGGGGTCCTATTCTATGGAGAGTGAAAAGCATCCAATGTCACCAGACTCTGGAAAAAAAAAGAAAGATAACAGTTCTAAATTGTAAACATAAATAGTTTCAGAGACAGATGACTACGCTATAAGATATAAGAACATGAATAAGTCTTAAATTGAAGATATTGTCAAGTTAATCTACAAAATACAAATATAGAAACAATCCCAGATCTTTCATACAAATACATGTGTCTGCGGCAAAATAATCAAACAACTTTTTATACAAATTTTTGTACACAAATTAAAGAATTACCAAAGAATAAAGCATAATAGGCAATGAAGTAATTGTTATCTCTTTCTCATGATCACCAGTAGTTTGTGTAATACATTATGCAGCAACTCAACTTTTTGTGCTTAAAGCTTGTGTGTTAGTAAAGATTTAAAAGTGACCAAGCTGTTGTGGGTAGCCGACTCAGTCAGTCAAAACTGCAGCTTTTGGGTTTTTTTTGTCTGCAGGGGTCACTATCTATCAGTCCAGGTAAAGGCCAACTAAGGTTTCTGATTAAACTGTGGAGCAAAGCAACTAAACAAGTGGCTGTAGCTCAGCTTGCTTACTATTAACAGTGATATAGAATATGTCAGAGTACACAGAGCATCACAGAAAAGTCTGGAAGAAAGCTTTGAAAGACTTTCATAAACACCTGAACAAAATCACAACTACTAAGTGAGAGAAGAGCTGTAAATTAACTTGATTTAAAAGAAGGTGGGAAGATAAACTGAGAATATACTCAAATAAGTGAAGCATTACTTTGTACAGTACTAAAGAAAAAGTAAAAAGTAGTCATTAAGTAAAAATTTTTTTTTTTTGTAAATATTTCTCATGCTACTAAATATGTGTTTGGGGATTAAATCAGACAATTTAATTTTATTTTTTCAGAAGAAAAACAGGTCAAAACAATTTTGTCAATAAAAATTATAATTTTAGGAAGAAAAAAAACGATGGCTTTGATATTTATAGATCACTTCTCATCCAGTCTAGTCTTTAAGCAATCCAAATGTTAGGGTAGAACAATATGTCAGTAAAGTGCAAAATGCTTTAACTAAAAATGTATACCATTAACTGAATATTTTTTTCATTTGACTTACAAAGGAAAGAATGTTTAGCAGATACTGTTTTACATCAATTCAAATCAGTTTATTTATATAGCACAACACATCATCTCAAGGCAGAGACAGTTTAACCAGATCATACAGTCAGATTGGTTCAAAGTTTTCTATCTAAGGAAAACCTGTTGATTGCATCGACTCAATGACTCAAAGGCAATCCCTCACACCAAGCATGCATGTAGCAACAGTGGAGAGGAAAACTCTCTTTTAACAGGAAGAAACCTCCAGTAGAACCAGGCTCAGTGTGAGCGGCCATCTGCCGAGGCAGACTGGGGTTCGAGGAGACAGAAGCAGACTTAGAAAAAGAAGCAAAGATATAACAGTTATTTTTCAACCAGCTCAACATGTGGTCCTGTCCAGGAAACACACAGCCAGGCAGACAAGCTCCGAGCCCGCTCCCATGTCAGAGGATAAAGAGAGCACATCCAGCCAGTCAGAGTCAGAAAAACAGGACTTGACTGAAAAACAGGCCATGCTACAACATCTTTAATCTTAGATCAGTATAGTAAAACTACTCTGCAAAGTAGACTTTTTCAAAGGTACTAGCAACGTTTCAATTTAAGCATTTTTAGGACTTCATTATATACAATGTAAAAAAAAAATACTTTGAAGAACCTTGGCCTTTCTAAAAAGGGAAGAGAGTAACTTTAGTGTCTTGCAGTGGTTAAATGGTATTTATTCTCACCAACAAGCACCAAAGTATAAGATTTTTCACTTCCTTTAACTAGAAAAGATACTGGAAATTGTGAAAGAGGAACCAACAATCCCACATTCAGAGGCTACAGTTAGGACTCCTGCAGTCAGTTTCCACAACATTCAAAACAACAGAAGAATGTTTGCTGTTTACATTTTGTCCTTCTATCACTCAGAAACATAAAACATTTTAGCGAAACATTTATATATATATATATATATATATATATATATATATATATATATATATATATATATATATATATATATATATATATATATATATATATATATATATATATAAAACATTTCTCATACTCGTACTTGTACCCGTCGTCTCCCCCTTTATCCAGAACCGGGTCGCGGGGGCAGCAGACTAAGCAGAGACTCCCAGACTTCCCTCTCCACTGACACCTCCTCCAGCTCTGTTGGGGAAAGCCCTAGGCGCTCCCAGGCCATTCGAGAGACATAGTCTCTCCAGCGTGTCCTGGGTTGTCCCCTGGGCCTCCTCCTGGTGGGACGTGCCTGGAACACCTCCCAAGGGAGGCGTCCAGGGGGCATCCGAAGAAGATGTCCTAGCCACCTCAACTGACTCCTCTCGATGTGGAGGAGAACCGGCTCTACACTGAGCCTATCCCGATGACCGAGCTCCTCACCCTATCTCTAAGGGAGAGCCCAGCCACCCTGCGGAGAAAGCTCATTGTATCCGGGATCTCGTTCTTTCGGTCATGATCCAGATTTCGTGACCATAGGTGAGGGTAGGAACGTAGACCGAATCTGGATCATGACCGAAATAACATTTCTCATACTTACTTCAAACACAGCTTGATTTTTATTAATTGCACAATATTTTATATTTCAAAGCAACGCAAAAAAGTGCATAGTGGTGTAATGCAAGAATGTAGATGCCTTTCCGAAGTGTGACATCATGACGATTCTACCTAAGACCACCATATTGAGTACTGAATGCTTAGCTTATTTTTGTAGGGCTCCCCATCTGACCTGAATGGATCATCCTCGTTTAATCCCTGTGAGCTTAAACAATACTCATTGAAAACCAGTGTTATTGGATTTGGATTTTCATAACATCTTTTTTTCAAATGACTATCATGAGTCAGAACAGAGGATCCAGTATTCAAGGCAGACAGACAGTGGGATAACTCAAAAAGCATTGATTTAAAACAGGTGGATCTGAGTAGCAGCGGCTAGGGAGTCTGAGGCTGGAAACTCTGCAGGAGAGAAACACAGGTTAGTGACCAAATCTAATGGAGAAAGATTATAAACGTGTGTCACTAACCTGTTTTACAAGTTCAGTCTGTGCCCGGAGAACAAAGTTGGATCTAGCCGGTGTGCTACCAACAAGATGTTGCTGGCGCCGCCCAGAGTGTCCCAGATGCTGCAGCCCCGGAGAACATGCAGGAGACCGAAGCCAGGTCAGGCAAACAGATCAGAACAGGAACATGCAGGCTCAGTGGTTGAGAGGCACAACAGGTCAGGATGAGGAAGTCAGAAACACCAAGGCACTTTCACCACTGGCAAGAGAGAGCAAGAATAAACTGGCCCTAATGACTAGATACAAGCATCTTAAATAGAGTGTGAAGTCAAATGAGAAAAGAGAAAAAAAAAAAAAAAGTGCACTGTTTCACACGGACCTATAAGAGGGACGGACAATGGAGGAAGGAGCAGAGGAGAAAGCCAGACAAAGAGGACAGAAGTTTGGGACTCTTATGATTAGAGATCCTGTTGGACTTGTGCAGATCTGGATGAACTTGTAGACGGGTGGAGAGGCAGCCGGTAAGAAAAGCTGTAATTTATGAGATTGGACTGCAAAGTTACCTATGTTCCTCCAGCCTGGCCTTCAGTTTGCCATTAACACCAATTAACAACTACACCTGAACTGAAGAGGTGGATTGTGGTGCTAAAGTTGTTTGATTTTATGCTTGAACTTATTGTAATTTTGTTAAATAGTAAATTTTGGTATTAAGTTTATCTATAAATTAACTATCAGATTAAGAAGAATAACAATATGAAACTATTTATAAAATAAAGTAGTATTTGTATATTTAAATAAATGTAATTGTACATATTTATTTGAAATGTATTTGAAAGTTAAGGAACTTAAGTTTAGTTACTTGTTCATTTAACTTTAATGACTTTGTGGGTTTGATTCACAGCGGTTTGTTTAGTGTTGTACAGTTTATCATTTTCTTTTGTAGTTTAAATGGAACTAATTTATGTAAGCTAACATACAAATCAGTATTTATTTTTCTTCTTTTGGGTTTGTTTAAAGGTTTTTACCTGCTTCTGGACCAATTGTAAATATATCCTGACACTCACAAATAAATGGAGGATAAAAGGAAGAAAACTGTGTGGTCCTTTGAGTAAAACCCTGTTCAACAAAGTCTGCATCAATTTATCCATCCCTTTTCAAGTGGGGAAGCTGCATAAGATTAGAAATAACTTGACAGTAAAAACCGGCGAACAGTAAAAACCGGCAAACAGTAAAAAACCGGCAAAAAACTGCTGAAGGAAAAAAGAAATAAGGTAATTGAAGGATCTTGTTAAAGAAGAGACAGTTGCTGACATCAATTGTTTCCCTCATATCTGTGAACAACTGAGACTGATTTTAAAGATGACAGAACTAGCTGATGGAAAGTCTGTTGAACAACGTAAGATGGAGAGAACGACAGCAAAGAGATTGTTAACTCGACTGATCAATAGCATAACTCGGATGCATGAGGACATGACTGAAGAAGAATTGAAAGACAGTTTCCACAGGCTCAACATAGAGGCTGGAAAGGTAATGGCAGCAAATGATGATCTTGAAGCAAGTCTCATTGCAGAAGTGGAATCCAAACTGAGTGAGGATGACGAAGCCACAGTAACTGAACAGCAAAGAGCTGACCTGGAAAAAACTGCAAAGGAATGCGAAGCAAAAGTAAGAGAAGTCAAATGCTTAATCCAGGAGACCCTGTGGAGAACCTTTGGAAGGACAGAACTGTTAATTGCACTTCAAGCAGCAGAATCAGAATGTGAACATGCTGCCACTATCAAACCAGGAGTGGAAAAGGAGGCATATGAATTCACTCTCAAGCACCTGAAGGAACTCTTAAAGGCTGCCAAAGAAGCTCATTGTCACTGGAAAAGATGGATCCCTCATGAAAAACGAGATGAAATCCAAGATCGGCTGGGAAGATTGGAACTTAGGGTCCCCAAGCTGGTTTCCAGGACAGCAGATTTCATTCATGCAAAATTAAAAGAGGTTGAAGGAAAAGAGGAGCTAAGTGTAACTTACCGAAATTATTCTTTACCAACCATCAAGCTGAAACCAACATCTCTCCCAAAGTATCTTGGAAACAAATGTGAGTTTTACAGATGGAGAAGAGACTGGGAAGCACTTCAAAAACAAGGAGAACCAACCGGGTCAAAGGAGGTGAAAAAAGCACAGCTGTTGGACAGTCTAGATGAGAAAATCATAAGAGACCTCCGCTTAATCTCCTACAGCACTCCAGAAGATATTTTTCAAGTCCTTGAGAATCGCTATGGAAATCAGACAGCTATTGCAATCGAAATTGTGGAGGAGCTACAGAGGATTCCTGCAGTAAGAGGTCACCATCCAAGAAGAATTGTTGAATTAATTCAATCTGTTGAAAAAGCTCTGAAGGATTTAAGTGACTCTTAACTTTCTGCTTCTGAATGCAGACAAAACAGAAGTTATAGTCTTTGGACCAGAGTCTCTGAAAAAGAAACTGATTAGCCAGTCACTTCATTTGGATGGGATTAAACTGATTTCAGATAATAAAGTAAAAAATCTTGGTGTTATTTTTGATCAGGACCTGTCATTTAAATCCCATATCAAAGAGGTTTCTAGAATTTCCTTCTTTCATCTGAGGAACATTGCAAAAATTAGAAATATCCTGTCCAGGGGTGATGCTGAGAAACTAGTCCATGCATTTGTTACTTCAAGGCTGGACTATTGTAATTCTTTACTATCAGGAAGTCCACAAACTGTAGTTAAAAGCCTTCAGCTGATCCAAAATGCTGCAGCCAGAGTTCTAATGAAAATGAAAAAGAGAGATCATATCTCGCCTATCCTGGCTTCTCTTCATTGGCTTCCTGTTAAATCAAGAATAGAATTTAAAATCCTCCTTCTCACATATAAAGCCTTAAATGGCCAAGCTCCATCTTATATCAGAGATCTGATTGTTCCTTATGTTCCTAACAGAGCACTTCGCTCTCAATCTGCAGGTTTACTAGTGGTTCCTAGAATTTCTAAAAGTAGAATGGGAGGCAGATCTTTTAGTTATCAGGCTCCTCTCCTGTGGAACCAACTACCAGTTTTAGTCCGTGAGGCAGACACCCTGTCTACTTTTAAGGCTAGGCTTAAAACTTTCATTTTTGATAAAGCTTATAGTTAGGGTGGCTCAGGTTATCCTGAGCTATCTCTATAGTTATGCTGCTATAGGCTTAGACTTTTGGAGGACATAGGGACCCCCATTTCATCATTCTGCTTCATTCTCTCTCTGTTCTCCTATTCTGCAGAATCTGTTAGTTCAATCTCTAACCTTCTGCTCTCTCTGCTTTTCCTCAGAGTAGCTTTGCCTCGTCTGTTCCTGTTTGGCTGTGACGTCATCCTGGAAAAAAACATCAGCTGTGCTGCTTCTATCAACACCCTTGTTAATAGATGTTGGAGATCGGCCTGTTTTCCAGTGTGGTCCTGTTTCTCTGACCGTGACTGAGTGGATGTGCTCTCTTCGTCCTCTGGCATGGGAGCTGCCTTGGAGCTCGTCTGCCTGGCTGTGTGTTTCCTGGACGGGGCCGCCTTTTACAGCTGCTTTTTGTATCTCTGCTTCTGTCTCCTTGAACCCCAGTCGGCCTCGGCAGATGGCCGCTCACACTGAGCCTGGTTCTGCTGGAGGTTTCTTCCTGTTAAAAGGGAGTTTTCCCTCTCCACTGTCGCTACAAGCATGCTTAGTGTGGGGGATTGTATTTGAGTCAATGAGTCAATGCAATCAACTGGTTTTCCTTAGATAGAAAACTTTGTATCAATTTGACTGTATGATCTGGTTGAACTGTAAAGTGCCTTGAGATGACATGTGTTGTGAATTTGGCGCTATATAAATAAACTGAATTGAATTGAATTGAATTGAATTGAAGTGACCTTGGAAATACTGGCGCCATTAAAAATCCTCTGGAGACAAAGTCCATTGAAACTAAGCTTCCTGAAGCTTTGAAGAAGGAGTGGCTCGTTTATGCAACTGATAAAAGGAATGCTGTTGTACCAGAGAATCGGTTTGATCATCTCCTTGAATTTCTGAAAGACCAAGAAAATATTTATGAGCAATTGGAGCAACTGAGAGAGGAAGAGCCAAGTAGACGAGAGACCCGAATGGAGCAAAAACACGCCAGAACCAGGTCTGTCAAAGCAGTTGATGACTTTGTGAGATGTGTTGTTTGCGACGATGGAAAACACAGAAAAAGACTCTACTTTTGCAAACAGTTCAGAACATTAACATTAACTGAGAAAAGAGCTGCTGTCAAGAAGGTAGGGGCATGCAGTAAGTGTTTGGAAATACATGATGATGAATCATACTGCAAACCAGGGTTTTTGTGCAAGAATCAAAGCTGCAGGAGTGGGGATGATCCACATCACTATTATCTATGCCCAAGTGCTGAAGCTAAGAAAAGCATCACACCCCAGAGGAGGAACCGAATGCGCCCAGAAGAAGACAAAAGTAGCAAAAAGTATACAGAAGATCAAGAAGAATTTCTTAAGAAATTATCACCTGATTTGGCCAAACATTGCAGAGATGTATTTTCAAATACTGCCTCTAGAATTTTTAAGACCACTCAGAATCAGTTAAATCTCCTGATGGATAGTGGCATGCAGGAACTGCCAGTTTTAATGATGCTTCTTGAAGTAACTGCAAATGCTGGACAAAAGATCGGCACATTAATTGATCTGGCGTCAGATACAAATTACATAACACACAAGGCTGCAAGCAGATTAAATCTCAAAAGTGAAGAGATCACGCTCATTGTCCATGGAGTTGGAGGGATGAAAGTTTGTGTGGAGACAAAACGTTACCTCTTGAAGATTCGTGTGAAAACCTCCAAAGGCACCCTTAAACCTTACCAGCTTGTTTGTTATGGACTCGACAGCATTGCAGACATTCATAAACATGTGAAGGCAAAGCAGCTACAGAGATTTTTTCCAGACGTACCACTGGATGAACTTGAAAGACCCAGAGAAATAAGCTTACTTATAAGCCACAGGGAAGGTCAGTTGACACCACAAAGAATTAGAGTTGTGGGGAACCTTGTATTGTGGGATGGGCCCTTAGGAAAAATGGTTGGAGGAACTCATCCAGAACTGTTTGAGGAACTGTCCATGAAGGCTCATAATACAAAAACACATTTTGGAAGGTCAATGAGGACAGCTGCTGTGAGATATGAAGAATTACTTCATGAGATCCCACAGCACCCGCCATTAAATCATCAGGTCTCCATCCAACTTAACACATCAAAGACTGCAACTACAACCCGAGATTTCTTGCAGTGGTGGAAATGGGACAGTATCGGCACGGCTTGTGAACCCAAGTGGGGAGGTTGTCGTTGTGGAAACTGTCAGCCAGGAGGAAAGGAGATGACGCTCGCTGAAGAAAGAGAGCTTGAGGTGGTGAAGGAAGGCCTCACTTACAATGAAGGAGACAGCCACACAGCCGAACCTCACTGGCATGCTAGGTACCCATGGTTAGAAGATCCAGCATCCCTGCCAGACAACAGAAATGCAGTCAAAGCTACATTCCTTAGAACAGAGAAGAAACTGGCTAAAGAGCCTGACTGGAAAGCTGCTTACACTGAACAAGTGCATGACATGCTTCAGCGTGGAGCTGCAATTAAACTGTCTGAGGAGGAAATCAACAAATGGAACGGCCCAGTGTGGTACATAAGCCACCTAATTGCTCCAAATCCACACTCTGTGACAACTCCTGTGAGACTTGTGTGGAATAGCAGTCAGAAATTTAAAGGGATAAGTATGAATGACCTACTGATGAAAGGCCCAGATGTCCTAAACCCGATCCGTGCTGTCCTATTAAGATTCCGAGAAGGAGCTTATGCTGCATTAGGAGATATAAAGAAAATGTATAACTCCGTTTGGCTGGAAGAAAGAGAAGTTCACCTGCACAGATTTATTTGGCGTGATTCTGAGGATGAGGAACTTGGAGATTATGCAATTACAAGAGTGAACATTGGAGATAAACCTGCAGGATGCATTGCACAGTTGGCGATGCGAGAAACTGCAAATTTGCCCCCATTTATTCATCTTGCAGAGGAGCGACAAGTTCTTCAGAATAACAGCTATGTTGATGACATTCTAACATCCCACAATGACCCAGTCAGGTTAAAGGAAATCACAGAAAATGTGGAGCGCATTCTCAAAGCTGGAAGTTTCAAACTAAAACCGTGGGTATTTTCTGGGCAAAGTGGGAGGAGCAACAAGCAGGATGAAGTGAAAGTAAAGACCATGGTTCTACCGAACCAAATGCGGGATGAGGACAACAAAGCACTTGGTCTGGGGTACATGGTGGAGGAGGATAAACTCCATGTCATGTTCAGCATAAATTTCTCAAAGAGAAAAAAGAAAATGCGACTTGGACAAGACCTCGAGTTGGACCAAATCAGAAGTCAAACACCAAACCCTTTGACAAGGCGAGAGCTCCTCAGTCAGGTGTCTGGTCTGTATGACCCAGTTGGCTTGGTAACATCTGCAAAACAGAAGGGTGCAATCCTGGTGCGGAAAGCTTTCCAAGAGGCCAAGAATGTGAGTAAAGAAGTAAAAGACACCTGGGATTTGGCACTTTCAAGTGACCTTAGAGAAGATGCAATCAAGCTCTTTGAAGAGTACACTCAGCTTAGTAAGATCCAGTTTGCTAGAGCATTAACTCCCTTTCATAACAGCGGTAACCCTTTAGCAATTACATTCTCAGATGGAAGTGAATGTTCTTATGGAGCAGTGTTGTATCTGAGATGGGGATCAGCTCCAGACCCATCCATTAGGCTGGTGGAATCCAAGGCTAAGCTTACCCCATTAGAACAAAAAGGTGAGGCTGTTAAAGCAGAGATGTGTGGAGCAGTATTCGCATCACGATTAAAGAAGTACTTTGAGATGCATAGCCAAATCAAAGTTCAGAGGTGGTATCACTTTGTTGATAGTCAAACCATTCTTGGAACAATTCAAAGAGAAAGCTACGGTTTCCAATCATTCTTTGCAAATAGGATTGGAGAGATTCAGAGCAACACAACAATCCAAGATTGGTGGTGGATTCCTGGGAATCAAAACTTTGCTGACATCATTACCCGAGGAGCCAGCCCTCAAGATCTTGGCATTGACTCTGAGTGGCAACAAGGCCCAGCATTTCTAAAGTCCCCAGTTGAAATGTGGCCAATTAAATCATCTAAACAACTTGCCATCGATGCAAAAGGAAGCATCACCAAGTTGCAAAAGAAAGCATTCATTGCTGTGACCACAAGAACTGGGATAAAGGAATCAGAGCTCAAACAAGAATTACATCAAAATCAAATGGAGGTCTTGGCAAAGAAGCAGCGGCCACCTATATCCATACAGAACCTGGTAGATGTTTGCCGCTTTAGCAGTTTAACACGACTGGTCAAAACAATTGTCTGGGTTTGGAGAGCAGCGAAAAGATTCATGAGGAAGAATCAAGCTCTAAATAAACCAAAGTGGGAGGCAGTCTCCTCAACAGGGGTAATCTCTGTGAGAGAACGAGAAGATGCTCTCAGGGACATTTTTCTTGCTGCTCAGATGGGTGCCAATTTTCCTGACACAACCATAAATAGGTTGGTGGTGTATCAAGAAAAAGAGTCTGGATTATTACTCTGTGGCGGCAGAGTACAGATCTTTAGAGAAGACAGAGCTGCAGTTCCCATCATACCCTATGATGCCTGGGTATCAACGTTGTTGGGCCGAGAAGCTCACAATGCTGCACATGATGGAATTGCAGGAACCCTACTGAGGATGAGGCAAAAAGCCTGGGTTGTAAAAGGACGGAGGATAGCCCAAAAGATTGTTGACAACTGTATGGTCTGCAGGAAAACTCGAGCTCTTAAGTGTCAGCAGTTGATGGGTGATTTGCCACCTGAGAGGGCTGAGCCTGCTCCTCCCTTTAAGTTCACTTCAGTCGACCTCTGCGGGCCCTATCATGTAAGAGATGACGTCAAGAAAAGGGTAACGATTAAGGTCTGGGGAGTCGTCTTTTGTTGCATGGCCAGTAGAGCTATTCACACTGAATTGGCAAGCTCGCTTTCGACTGAGAGCTTTCTGATGGCTTATCAGAGATTTACTGCAATCCGAGGTCATCCACAGAAGATCTGGTCTGATGCAGGCACCAACTTTGTTGGAGCAAACCAGTTTTGGAGGAGCTGTATAAGTATCTGGGCACCCAAAATATATCAGGTTTGGAAGAAACTGCAGCAAAGAACGGGACTGAGTGGGTGTGGAAAATCCTCCCCTCACAGAAATGGAGCTGCTGAAGCTGCTGTTGCCATTGTGAAAAGAGCTTTCCAGAGTCTTGGTCAAGAATTTGCACTAACATTCAGTGAATTTCACACAACTCTCTATAATGCTGCAAATCTTGCAAATGAGCGCTCAATTGATGCCAGAATACAGAGTCGAGAGGGTTATATTCAGTACATCACACCTAACAGTCTTTTGCTCGGACGGGCATCTCAGAGTGGCGATGTCAGACTGTTTGATTTTTCCAACTATTCATTTAAGCGACTTGGAGCTATGCAAAACGAGGTTACTAAGTTCTGGAAAAGTTGGAGGCAGCTGGCTGGTCCCAACCTTTTTGTGAGGAGCAAGTGGCACACTTCCCACAGGAATGTTGCTGTTGGGGACATTGTCTGGTTGTGTGACCAAAATGCCCTTAGAGGACAGTTTGTACTGGGCAAAGTTGTAAGTGCTAATCCCGACAAGAAAGGTGTTGTGAGGGATGTAAATGTCCGGGTTGTCCCAAGTTATTGCACTCCCATAACAAAACATGTCAAGCAAAAATCAGTTCATCCACCAAAGAAAGATAAAATGAGGACCACCATTCTTCACAGGGATGTTAGGAGGCTCATCGTCTTAATACCTGTAGAGGAACAAACGGAAAGTCAAGCTATAGAGGAATAAAACTCAGAGATACCAAATACGACAGTGGAAATGCGACCTTCGCATTGGTTCATGGAAAGATCGAGTGGGAGGTGTGAAGTCAAATGAGAAAAGAGAAAAAAAAAAAAAAAAAAGTGCACTGTTTCACACGGACCTATAAGAGGGACGGACAATGGAGGAAGGAGCAGAGGAGAAAGCCAGACAAAGAGGACAGAAGTTTGGGACTCTTATGATTAGAGATCCTGTTGGACTTGTGCAGATCTGGATGAACTTGTAGACGGGTGGAGAGGCAGCCGGTAAGAAAAGCTGTAATTTATGAGATTGGACTGCAAAGTTACCTATGTTCCTCCAGCCTGGCCTTCAGTTTGCCATTAACACCAATTAACAACTACACCTGAACTGAAGAGGTGGATTGTGGTGC
This sequence comes from Cyprinodon tularosa, assembly GCF_016077235.1. NCBI lineage: Eukaryota > Metazoa > Chordata > Actinopteri > Cyprinodontiformes > Cyprinodontidae > Cyprinodon > Cyprinodon tularosa. The sequence continues at coordinate 2,229,231 of NW_024038778.1, read as the reverse complement.
TAAAGTTGTTTGATTTTATGCTTGAACTTATTGTAATTTTGTTAAATAGTAAATTTTGGTATTAAGTTTATCTATAAATTAACTATCAGATTAAGAAGAATAACAATATGAAACTATTTATAAAATAAAGTAGTATTTGTATATTTAAATAAATGTAATTGTACATATTTATTTGAAATGTATTTGAAAGTTAAGGAACTTAAGTTTAGTTACTTGTTCATTTAACTTTAATGACTTTGTGGGTTTGATTCACAGCGGTTTGTTTAGTGTTGTACAGTTTATCATTTTCTTTTGTAGTTTAAATGGAACTAATTTATGTAAGCTAACATACAAATCAGTATTTATTTTTCTTCTTTTGGGTTTGTTTAAAGGTTTTTACCTGCTTCTGGACCAATTGTAAATATATCCTGACACTCACAAATAAATGGAGGATAAAAGGAAGAAAACTGTGTGGTCCTTTGAGTAAAACCCTGTTCAACAAAGTCTGCATCAATTTATCCATCCCTTTTCAAGTGGGGAAGCTGCATAAGATTAGAAATAACTTGACATAGAGACAGGAGCAGGTGGATCAAATGAGCAGTGTTGAGAAACCATGCAGAGTCAGACAGGTGAATGGAACGAGTAATTAAGCCAGTCATCAGCACCAAGATCATGACACTGACAGACTTCCAGATTTTTTATTTCACGACTGATACATATTTGTTATACACAACTCGTATAGCATATACACGGGAGAAAGTCTAAAAGCTTTTAAAAGCAAACATGCTTATCGGCTTATCGTCATTTAATTTTCTAAAGTTTGCCTAAGTCCTATGTATTGCACTAAACAGGTTAGCAAAATATCTTTTTTTTTACACCTTAGCTTACATGGAAACAGAATATTTTTCTATCTTTGTTCCTCATTTATTCTTTCTGATTACCTCCAGAGATATTTATTCACAGAGATTTTATTTCATACAAACCTATTATAAAAATAAACAGTGAAAGCCTTTATTTTTTCATGTCTGATATGCACTTTATGTACCAATTCAGATAGAAGCTGGCAGGAAGGCTTGTCTAATGAAAACACAAGAAGAGAGATTCATCCTAAGTAGACAAGGAATTGCTTTTTAATTGACCTTTTCATCGTTTATTATTTAGGGGACCTGGAGTTTGATTTTCCGTCCCTGCTGTACATATGACATCAATAAATGTGCCAGTAATGTCAAGCCACTGCTGGCTTTTCTCCTCTGACAGGGAGATCAGAAAAGGTAGGAGAACAAGAGAGGCTAAGCAACTGTTCAGTAACACAGCTCTTCACACGTCTAATCCTATTGGTAGGTGCAGAACATCAATTTAATTGCTCACAGCATCGCACTGATTCTGTCTTGAGCTGCCCCTGCAGAGCCATCATTGACCTAATGACAAAGCATGCACTCAGACATATGCATGTCAGGAAACATAATAGGATCCTGGACTATTCAAATTACAAAATCAAACTGATCTTAACAGTAAATCTAACAAAATTTAACATTACTGTGTCTTCTGGGGTATGTGTACAGGTATTCATAAATGCAGATGTGTTTACAAAATAAATTTTAACCAATCTTTTAAAAAACAACAAAAAACAGTGATTGCATGAACCAAATAAAAAAGTGAGCTCAGTTTGGGTTGAAACATAAGAACAGGAAAAAGTTGCAACCACCTGATTACTTAATAATTCACCCCATTAAACCATTGTGTTAATCATTTTTTGAATTATTTATTTGATTAATTTATTTTTCACTTAGATTTTTTCCCAGTGTGGACTATTTTAGTTTTCAGCTATTCCATATAAGATGCCTCTCTACAACAGCCCAGAAGAGGCAGTTCTCATGAAAAACGCTCTTATGGAAAGACTTCAACACGAAGTGGATATGGGGAAGAACCACCCGATTCAAAGGATGCCTACCTTCAGCACAGAGGACTTTGACAAGCATCTACAGAAAATAGCTGTCATGGAGCTGCAGATCTGCCAAGTTGAAGTGAACTATGATGTAAACGCCACGTATGGAAGTGAAACAACGCTCCCTGTGATCCCGAACGGAAACCACCAACTCAGCAAACAAACAGTTCCTAGAGGAAAATGAGAATCCCTGGACCACTCTGGGTGCAGGACCAAAGGATCAAAGAACCCCCCACCTAGACAAAGAAAACTGGCTGAGACCACAGAGAGGTGTCCCAAGAAAAGTGAAACAAAAACTGGATGTTCTTACAACAAATGATAGGAGTTAACCTGCTGGAAATGTTGGAATTCGGTTACAAAACAGATTTGCTCCACTCCAAGATGAGACCCAGAAGGATCACGACAACAATCTTCACTCTAAGCTACCAGAGAGAAAACAGGCCACAGGGCCAAGGATCCTGATATTATGCAATGGATCTACAAGTGGGATTAAACATTTCTGTAACAAAAAAAACAACACAGAGGTGTTGATTTATAACTCTTTGAACTGTGGCCTGGTGTCTAATGTATCAGACATCCTTCCAAAGATCATGAAAAAATGCCCGACCTTGGAAAAACTCATCATACGAGCTGAAGCTTTGGGAGAAGCAGCCCTGAGAAAATCAGAAATATTGAAAGAGGATTACATTCGTCTGCTGAATTTAGTTGATGGTCTTAATGTCAAGGTGTTTCTCAGCGGCCCTCACATGCCCATTAATTGTGGCGATGAAATGTTTTCCAGATGGCTGGATACAACATACAAATAACATACAAATAAACAGCTGTAAAGTTCATAGACAACTTCAACATATTTGGGGAGAGGAGATATCTGTTCAACAGACCATGAACTCCTTTTATTGGTCCAATATGTCATTACAAAAAAACTCACAAGTAAGTTATATATATACAGTCATCCTAACAGCCCGAAATCCAAACAAAAAAAACCCCTCAAAAACTGAGAGTAAGCAATTCATTAATTACAGGACATAAAATACAAAAATACTGTATCTCTACTTCCCCAAATACAGATGAACTCTTTCAAGTCTGACACCATCTTATAAAAAGCAAACTCTGTCCTAATACGTGCAGCTACCAGCCCTCTGAACATCAGGTCAACATCTACAGAACCTTTCTCCTTCATTTTATTTCTCCTGCTGAGCCAAATGCTCATCTTTGCCTGACCAAACAAAAAATTAACCAGACAAATATTACGCCGTTGTGCTACTGAGTATCTGGGACCAAAAATAAACAGTTAATTATTAAAACTGAATCCTAATCCGCCCACCCACTGCTTTAGCAGTGAGAAGAGAGGAACCAGTCTGGAACATCCCAGCCAGAGATGCTGTAGCGTTTCCTCAGCCTGACAAAAGGCACACTGACTCCCTGATCTGTGATCAATACGCGCCACATGTCTGTTCGTGGCCACGGTCCCGTGTACTACCCTCCACTGCAGATCCGCACTGCGTTTCTCTATGGGAGCTTTGTACAGGGACCTCCAGCTACCCCTGGGAGATGAACCTGGCGCCAACACATCAGCCCACCTCGACTCTCTGACCCCGGACAACATCGCTCTGTTCAGGACCTTCACAGACACAGCATACAAACTCTTTTTTGATGCCTCAGAGAAGTTCCCCAACTCAGGTGTTTTGAAGGACAACAGAAATCCATGCGCTTCCTCCTGCTCCACCACTGCAGCACAGATGGACAGCTCAGGAAATCCTTCAGTATGGTGTTCTGCCTCTAATGCTCTCCTGAAAGAACCAGGAAGTCCATTCATCACCTCCTCCACCAGTTTGTCCATGAGGCGCAAAGACTTACTTCCAACATCTTGACACAGTCTGGCAGCACTTTTCCACTGACCCGCTGACCTCAGTCCTCCCAACTTCGTCAGCCCAGCAGCTGTAAGTATCCTCCGAACGCTGTCAGAGCCCAGAATCTTGCTCTGAATGGCCAGGTTATAAAACAAAGGTTCCTCCTCCACCGACCCATATAACTGAGAGAAATCTCTCTTACTTTTTAAAACTGTTCTCCAGTCATGTAGAACCGACTGGTAAAAACTAGTGTTGCGCCGATGCCATTTTTTGGCCCCGATTCCGATACCCGATACCTGGCTGTGCAGTATCGGCCGATACCGATACCATAATAATTTAAAATAATTGCCATCATGGCTTTGTCAAGCTGCTGCCTACCTTTGTGAAGCAAAGGTAACTTTTTTTTAATAAAAAGTTCTACTGGATAACAAAAATAAAAAAATTTTCTTGCCTACCAGGAGTGGGTGACAATAGTTGAATAAACTTATGGCTCTCAAAATGGTATCTGTGCCCTATTTGTTGGTACTTGCCGATACCGATACCACCATTTTAGGGCAGTATCGGGGCCCCGTCCGATACTGGTATCGGTATCGGTGCAACACTAGTAAAAACTGGAAGTCTGTGCTACCTCCATACCGTCCAGCTCCAAGAGAAAAAAATGCTTATCATAAGCCAGGTTCTTCACTCTACGCATCAACAAGGAAGCCGTTTCAGTCCAGAGCTGCTGTGTCCTGTAAAGAAACGCTGTGCCGTCTGAAGCCGAAACGCAGTTATGCGACTCCTCAGGTCAATCAGTCCCTGACCTCCTTCAGACACAGGTAAAAAAAATACTGCAGATTTAATCCAATGATATCCATTACAAAAAAAATCCACCAGTTTCTTCTGTATTTCTTTAATGACTTTGTCTGGAGGAACTACGACCATGGCACGGTGCCAGAGCATAGATGCAGCCAGACAGTTGGCGACCAAAGTCCTCCCCCTGTAGGACAACTGGGGCAGGACCCATTTCCATCTAGACATTCGGGCGCTTATTTTCTCAACTAGACCCTCCCAGTTTTTGGACTGAAAATGTTCATTTCCCAGAAACACACCTAAGACTTTCATTCCCTCTGTGCCCCACTGCAGCCCTGCTGGTAAGGTTGGCTGCTCTTTATTGCTCCACTCTCCCAGTAGAAGTCCCTCACACTTTGACCAATTGACCTTAGCAGAAGAAGCTTGTTCAGTCCACCTTGGAAGTGTGTTCAACAGAGATGGTTTCTCTCTAAATAGGTCAGGCACAAAACGGCTGATATCAAACATTTTCTATTCTGTGAACCATGCACCATCAGCTTTGTCCCAAAACAAAGCTCAACCAGTGCTTAAAACAAACGATAAGCCCAGTACAACCCGAACCAGCCAAGATAAAGATGGCCAGAAAGATGACACAGAAAGAGCCTATGTCAGAACTACAGGAGGATTCATCTCAGATCTCAGCAGGACAAAAAGAGGACTCCCCTTTAAATTCCAAAAAGAACCATAAACCTCCATCCCCTTGGACACCTGTCTGACTGCACCCACCCCCCCCCCTTCTCCACAAAGCCCAGATGTTCCTTTTCTGGAATTTTCTTATAACATTAACAAAGTTTTTAAGATTGGCCTACAGTTAACATCCTCTCCATATAGCCATTCTAAAAACCGCAGCTATTTGACAAAGCCAGCATCTTCTAAAAGCCGCAGAGCCCCAGATCCTCCTCTAAGTATGGAACATGCCTGTCCTCAGGACCTTCAGATAACTTTTCCGTGATATACACCGGGCCCTGGCAACAAGCTTATCAGACATAGTTTCCAGCATCAGCTTGGGCCTTTTACCGGAGATTATGGAATATCTGTGATGATACATTGCAGAAATAAGAAAAACAAAATGGGAACAAACAGGAACAGACACTTACGAGTCCTAAACTGTCAGATGCAGCCTGCCACAGAGACAACATCAACCACTAATTCATATAAACTGGCTTTATTAAACATTAGATCTCTGTCAGGAAAATCCCTTTTAATTAATGACTTCATTATTGACAATAATGTTGATGTTATGTTTTTTAACAGAAACATGGTTACATGGACTTAATGAAGCACATATTCTGTTGGAGTCGTCTCCTCCAAACCACAATTTTCTTTGTCAGAGCAGACAGCAGGGTGCAGGAGTGGCCACATTGTTTAATGATTCACTGAAGTGTAAAAAGGTGTTTTTGGGAAAATTTGACTCTTTTGAACATTTGGCTCTCCAGGTAAAGAGCCCGGTATGAACTATGTTTCTAAATGTTTACAGGCCTCCTAAGTCCACATCAAATTTTTTTAATGATTTTAGTGACCTCCTGTCTGTGATATGCCTTGATTATGACTGCTTAATTATTGTGGGAGACTTTAACTTTCACGTTGAAAACCCTGAAGACAGAACAGCAAAAGAGCTGTGTAACACGCTTAGAAATTTTGGTATAACTCAACATGTAAAACAACCAACGCACAAAAGGGACATATTTTAGACTTGATCATCACAAGGTCTGAGGATTTCTAAAGTCAGTGTTACTGATGTTGCCCTATCTGATCACTTTTCTGTTACCTTTTCAGTATTTTATGTTCTTGGACTTTGCTTCAGTTGCCTTTAGTAACCTGATTATATCTACAAAACTCACCTTGGCATTTTGGGTCCTCAAAAACCTCCACTCAACCATGACAGATGAAACCAGCCAACATGGATCCAGCAGAGCCACCAATTGGTAAGGCAAGTGATTTTTTTAAGGCTCTTAAGAGGCAAACTAGATAACTGTCCTACAATCAGTCCACCTTGGAAGTGTGTGAGTGCTGCTGAAGAAGTAATGAAGATACTACTGATGTATCCAGAACTCTTCTTTCTTCAGACAGGCTACATTGCTTTAGCTGAGTGGAACATACAGGACGCCTTCTCTTAGCTCCTGAAAAAATCTCCGCCACCCAAACCATCACTCATCTGTTTACCTGTTCCCCCTGCTGCTCTTCCCCCACTATCTCCTATGTGAAGGCACTGTCGCCTGCAGAAAAATCCTACGGCTTCTCCATCGGGTCAGTGTGACGGTGCCACTTCCTCTTCAGCGGGTGGGTCTGACAATGCCACTCATTCTCAAGCAGGTTGGTTTGACGCTCCCACTTCTATGGGTCAGCCTGCTGCCAACCTTTCATTGCCACCAAGCCAGGTATGTTTTCTTTGTGGTCTAAGCCGCCACATGACTCCCATGCTGTCTCTACCTCTTAGGACTTAAACACGTTCAATTGGCCCTAGACTGTCTCAAGTTTTAAGATCAGATCCCCCACAACTTAAAAATCAGAACTTTTTTTTTATTGGGAGAATGAGGATTTTTTTCCACCTCCATTAGCTCCAAACTTTCTGAGCCAGAGACCCTTAGTGGGCCAGTTTTCTTGCCAGAGCCACTTAGTGGGCCAGTTCCGGTACCAGAGCCACTTAGCGGGCCAGTCCCTGAGCTAAAGCCCTTTAGCGGGCCAGTCTCTCCAAGCTAGAGCTCCTTAGTGAGCCAGTCCTCCCTTTTCCTCAGTCAGCTCCTCTCAGTGTCATAGCCACTCAGTCAGCTCAACCCACTGTCCTAGCACCACAGTCAGTCCCTCTCAGTTCACCCTTTCAACAGTCAAACCCTGTTGACCCTGCTGGTGTGCCCCCTCCAGAGTCAGAAGCTGTTCGTGTTCTCACTCAGTCAGATTCTCTTAGCACTTCTCCTCACTCAGACCCTATTGGCATTTTGCCAGAGTCAGATCCTCTTTTTGAGCACGCTCTATGCCATCCAGAGCCCCCTGACCATGCTTTGTGCTGTTCAGAGACCCCTGAACCCAAAGGTGGATCGTGTTGTGAAACAGAGCACTGTGAGAGCTCCTAGGGGTGGGGGGTTGGGGTGGGCGGGGTCGGGGGTTGGGGTGGGTGGGGTCGGGGGTTCTGGCTGCAGGGGCACTGCTAGGAATTTGGGGCCCTGTGGAAAAGATTGGTATTCGGACCCCCCTAAATTAAAAAGAAATTATGCAAGCTTTAAAACTGGTTTAAAGATTTACCGAAGAGTATTATTTACATTTTCAAGGTAGTTTGTACAGTAAAATTTCTACAAAGAAAAATTATCCTAACACTAAAAAGTTTAATGTACTTTCATTTTAAACTTTACATTACAAATGATCCTCTCAAAATAATAAGCTTATTTAAAACAAAACACATAGATGTCTAGTTAAATATCTAACTGAACTATTTTAAGCTTTCTGGCTCAATTGTTTGGCCTCTGTGTTAGTTACAGACACACAATAGACTCAATAAATTCTGGGAAAATCCTGGATTAATTGTTACTGAAAAATGAAAACAAAACAAAATAATAATAAAAACTTGCAAATATTTTCCATTTAAGACGCACAGTACTTGGATCAGCATCATTAATGATGTGATTCCCCTCCGACCCTGAGGAAGAGTTGTATCCAGCAGATAGCTTGCTCATTTTACTCAACAGATCTATAATTTGAACTATTCAGGAAACAAAGCTTTCTTGAAAAATTGGGTCATGGTATTGAACGCCTTTCTGCTTTCTTTCTGTTCTTTTTTTAAAACCAGACTTTTGATTTTTTTGGGGTGCTGCATTTTTCAGCCGTGGATGGTTTTTCAACACTGCTGCTTATTTACTCATTTTATTGTTCATTAGTTTTATTTTATGTCTCTGTGTCAAATGATGTGCGTGTGGTACTAAAGCCTCTGTACCAGAAGACTGCTGCTGATAGACGGGGAGATCTGATGCGCCACGCAGGACCTGAAGACCAAACCTTTTATCATATTGTTTTATATCTGAAATGTATAGCGCTGCATATATTTTCTGCCTGACAACCATATCCCGCCCCATCGTAAAAGGCGCCCCTGCCTGGCTGAGTACTTTAATATAAATGCATATATTAAAATCTTATTAGAAGTTGTAGGTAATTATTAAGAATAGCTTACTAAAATATTTGACTTTTTAATGACTGTTCTAACTGCTCTAACTCTAGACACCCTCATTACCAATCTGGTCGATAAGTAATCTAGTGTTGCAACATACTTTGGTAAACATGTTTGTCAGGGTAAAGATCAGAAGATTGTTTGATTTCAGGATTCTTTAAAGTCTGTTTTGCCAATGATTTACTATATTTTAATGTAGTTTGTTTAGAGTGTTTATGTTGTAAAGAGAATCCTAAATAATCTGTTTTAAGAGATTAATAAACAAAGGCATATCAAGCGAACTCTGTTCCAGGAACAGTATGACCCAATTTAGTGAGTAAAGTTTCCCAGAAAAGCTGGGAGTGTAAAGTTTCCCAGTTTACTGATAAAGTTTCTCAGATTGCTCACTTCAGTAGACACACCCCCATACCTCTTTAAAAGCCCCATATTTCCCAGTACTATCCATTTCATTAGACAGACCTGGAGGTATACCTATCCACTCCATCAATATGATCTGGGTAAGTCCTTTGATAAAACAAGGTTCACATAAAATATTTTGTACATAACATTTATATGACAGACAAAAACCTAAGTAATCAGTATAAAATATATGCAATTATTGCGAAATATTAATATTTTAAGTAATAATACACTCTTGTTGGATGTCTTAATTAAAAAATGTTGCATCTCTTATGCCTTTAAATTCTTAATTCAAAATTCAATAATTTCCAGATTTTCACCATTAACTTTTTAAATTAGAAATAGGTGTAATGTTAAATTTACGATTTAAGTCATAGAATGCTTAACCTGAATATTCTAGCTTGTAATCATTTAGTTAGTTATCATGTATCATAAGCAATCAGACTGTGTTTTTTATTGTATCGCTGGTTGTTCTTTCTTACTTATTAACAGGAACTTAAGTGAACCACTTGATTTCAGACTGAAGGTCTTTGTAAACAAACAGCTGAGAGAGCAGATCAGCTATTAGTTTTGATATTTTATGCGTTTAGAATCAGAGCATTTCATTAAACAACTTTGTGTAATTGTTAGACTCCATAGATTGTTGTTGTAAAACAGCTTTTCCTCCAGGGAGACCTTAGGAGTTTTAATAACTGAGTGCCCCAAAGAATAGAATCACAGAGAATGTTTGTAATTTTACCATTTTTCTTTAGTTTGTGCATAGTTTTACTAAGTACTCAGGAAGAATTAGAAAATAAGTTGGGTTTGTGGACGAGTAGCAAAGGTTTATAAAAATAATATAAATACTTATCTTCTCCAGGTGGCATTACTTTTAGGTCAGCTGCTTCTTGCAGTCGCAGTTCAGTCAAACTCCAAGGCTTACCTGCCATTGGATTGTGATGACATTTATCGATGTGACAACAAGAGCAACAGTGGGGTGTACACAATCTACCCAGGAGGACCAACCACACCATTGCATGTCTACTGCGACATGAAAACTGATGGGGGGAGATGGACTGTAAGTATCATATACAGCTTAGAAATAAAAAAAAAAAAGCTACACAATTTTATACAATAACTTTAAAGCAAATAGATTTTGTAAAATTAAATGCTTGTGTAACTTTGTTAATTAATCATATAACTTTCACACTATTATTGTGTGAACACACACCCAACTGCCTGGGTGTAAGAAGAACAAATGAAAGTGGGATTTAAGCGCAATCAGGGTCAAACTGTTAACTTTACACAAATATGGAACAAATTCACAACAGCTAACTTTCACAATATGAGTTTATGAACAAAAATCCTATAACTCAAAGTCCAACATATTTATGTTAAAAATTCTTGACTCAACTTGTGTAACTCAACTAAACTAAGCTGCTATTTACACATGGCAAAGAAATTAAAATGGCTGAAAACCATTAATTATTCCACCCCAGTGCCTGGGCCCCGGAGGGGAAGACTACTACTTCTGCTGGGGCCTGAGTGCCAGCGAACTTATTCCTTTTATGTCATTATCTTCTTCCATGTCCTTGATCCCCAGTTAGCCTTGGCAGATGTTATCAATCCTAATTTATTACTGTGATTGGTAATCATTAATCATCTACCAAAACACAAAAAACCCTCTATATAATAAAGCAGTTAACTCAAAAGAGTAAGTTATCACTGGTCATATAGACAGCAGTTTACTTCAATAAAAGAACCACAGACAAATATTCTTTATCTATGCTGAAATTGATTCAACAAATTAGTTTCTATTATAAACAATTATTCTGTTCAGTATTATTATAAAAACTTATTACACTGGTGAAAGAAGAAACAAAAACAAAGGGAAGTAGGAAAAATGGTAAAACAGCCTGTGTTTGTCCACTGTAACACTTTCTTTCCTAGTCAGGAGAATTGACCAAAGTGCTTTACACTACATTCTGTCATCCAAACACACATCTGATGATGACAAGCTACATTGTAGCTACAGCAGCCCTGGGGCTCACTGAGAGAAACGGGGCCCTCTGACCACCATCGGTAGGCAACGTGCATAAGATGTCTTGCCCAAGGACACAACGACATTGAAAGACAGAGCTGAGGTTTAAACCACCAATACTTCAGTTGCAGAGCAAACACCTGCATCTGACACCACTGTCACCCATAGAATTCCTGCCAGCCACATTATAAATTTGTTTAGTTTTTAGACAGATAAACAATTGATTATGTTTTGGGTTAATTTCAACTTTAAATAATCAAACCAGCTGTCACACAATAAACACAATAAATATTCAACACAAAGTTCAACCAAACTTCTTCTGGAGTGCAGTACACTGCCTGGCCAAAAAATAGTCATGACCAAATAAAAAAAACAATGATTTTTAATTCTTCAGCTTGCATTTGATTTGGCATTTTTTCCATTAGCTTCTGCAATGTCACAAGATTTATTTCCACCCAATGTTGCATTAATGTTTCACCAAGATCTTGCACTATTAATAACTGAATTTCATTGATTTCACATTTGATAAATTTACCTCTGCATTTAACTCCCCTTTGGGCACAATGAGCTTCCAATGTGTGGCACCTGGGAGCAGTGTTGGATTAAGGGTCTTGCTAAGGGTTCCAGAGCACCGGCTGTGGGAACCAAGCTGGGTATTGGCAACCTTCTCAGAGCATAAACGCACTGCTCTAACCACTAGACCAACACTCCCCAAGGTCTTTACTGATGATACATTAGAATCTGATTTCTAAACAAAGTCTTCCAGCACATACCAAAAATTCTTAATGTCCTTAAGGTCTGGACACTGTGGTGGCTAATGCTCCCTGAACCACTCTTTCAAAATTCTGATGAGTCTTGGCAGTGTCATCTTGGAATATGTGCATGCAGTAAGGGGAAAAAGTTTGTCATTCAGTATATCCAGGTAGTAGGCTGAATCATTCTTTAAACTCAAACTATTGCTGAACCAATACCTGATCAACTGCAGGCTCTAGGCATGATGGGTGCATAATTTCACCTGCCTCTCTTCAAGACCATATAACCTACATTAGGCCAGAGTAGAATTTTTATGCTCCCAAACAAATGTAACTGTCATAAAAACGGAAGTAATGGACCTAGTATTCAAGGTGAGACAGTCAGTAGGAAAGTTCAAAACATTTAATATAAACAAATAAACTGAAACTAAAGTGGAGCTGCTAGGATCTGCGGCTTATGGATGCTGCAGGAGGGGGGCACCGTCTAACCTCTGACACTCTGTGGGAGAAACACAGGTAAGTGACCACGATAATCTGACAGAAGATGTTGATCTCAGTGAGTCACTTACCTGGTTCAACAGTCCAGTCCATCTTCCTCGAAAGGGGCGCAATCCAGTCGCTGGACTGAAGGCAGACGATGCGTCATTCTGAGTGTCCCTGGTGCAGCAGTCCAAGAGGACTTGCAGGAAGCCGATCCTGTACAGGGATTCAGAACAGGCAGGAACAGACAGGATCCAGACTTCCAGGCATTATGCGCTCCCAGGCAGGTTCAAAGTCCAGAAGCGTGACCAGGCGAACACCCGCACAGGAGCAGACAGGATCAGATGCAGACGGGCAGGCTCAGTGGAAGAAGGTAGCTCAGACAGGATGTGGAACCAGAACTTGAGCAGGACCTTTAAACTCGTCTCCACCTTGCAGCCATGCTTAGTGGAATAAAAACTGTACCTCCCCGCATAAAAAGCCAAAACCCCCTGAGGACTCAGCAGTGAAGGAACAGTGGATGAGCAGGAGAAAAGATAGACACAAAAACCCTCCTTCCACTGGCTGCCAGGATCCAGGACATGAACCTTGGTACAAACAGAATTCAACAGAAAACATCTAATGATCTGGCCAGGATAGCAGGAACTGAGCCCAATATAAAGGAAACTGGCAGGTGGAATAGATGAATGATAATTAGGAGCTGGAAAGAGTGAAGCAGGTGAAAGGCATGAGTAATGAAGGCCAGCTACGTACCACAGCAGATCATGACGGTAACTATTTTTTATCTAATTTGGTTCCCCACTATTCTTCTTTTCTTTACCAATGCTTTGGACAGTCCTTAACCCAATTTTGGGTCTCTGCTATCTCCTTAGATGTTTTCTCTGTTGGATGCATGGCAATGATTTGACACTTCTGAAACAGACTGACATCTTTTCCATAACAGCAGGATTTGTCATTTGATATGGTTGTTTGAAAAAGTAACCTTCACTGCACTAGTTTGATAACCTTTTGCTTTCTAAAATGTAATTGCATATGCAGTAATCATCCAATGGAAGGCTGATACCTATTTGCATAGGAAAAAGCAGGTGGCACATTTTGTTTGGTCAGTCAGTGTATAAACCTTCTTATTAGCTACATTGCCAGGCATAGTTAAAGCAGCAAAGAAAAAGAAAAGGAAGTTATCTTCAAGGTTAACCACGTGTTTCCAAACACATGGGGCTTAGCTGTGGTAGAAATATGTCCCTTTGGTGTAGCAGTGAGCTGCCCCACTTTGTATAGTATGGTGTGACATCGGAGCTGCAAACCATGCTCGAAGGTGTAGTTAAAGATTATTTGGTGTTATCACCAAACATTGTTCAAATCACACATGTACATCACATCAGCATTTAGCTCCATAACTTTAGCAATAGTTTTTTTCCTCTTAAATCTTTGGCTTAAGACATAACATAACATAAAACATTTGGTTAATTCCCCACTAATTCTATGAAGAGTTGTACTGATTTAGTAAAAACCCAAAAAAAAATGATGTTTGCATTCCAATAAACTTTGAACTCAATTCTTTAGGTGTTTCTCAGGAGGGTTGATGGGACAGAAAGCTTCTTTAGACCCTGGAAGCATTATAAGGCTGGCTTTGGGAATATAGCTGGAGAGTACTGGCTGGGTAAGAAGAAGAAAAATGTTACTTAATTATGGTGTGAAAATCCATGCTCTTTTAATTTAAGATTAATAGCACTTCAAATTCAAACTTACATGTTTTTAAAAATAGTTAATCAGATAAGATAATATTTTTTTGTTTTCTTTTTAGGCTTGGAAAACATATTGCTTTTGACAATGAGGAAGGAGAATGAGCTTCGTGTTGATATGGAGGACTGGGAGGGAGCAGATGCTTCTGCTCAGTATTCCACTTTTTCCATCGACTCTGAGAATAATGGATATCAACTTCACCTGGGCAGCTTCACTGGAGGAACAGCAGGTGATTGTCTTTGTGTGGGTCTTAATTTGTTGGAAGGATGAATGTCTCAGCCCTGATAAAGTTAGATTTACAGTTGAAGAATTCCGCCCATAGACTTACATTATAAAATTGAAAACCTGAAAAAATGTGAGTAAAGTTTGAATCCCAATTTTATAAAAACTCTAAAAGATATCACAAAGTTGAGCTATATCAGAATAGCTGAATCTTTAATGGACATTTTAAAAGTTGAATAATGTTTTTAGCTGAAAGTATGCTGAAGTAGTTAAAGTTCAAAGATGGTGAAGTTTTAGATGAATTTTGCTGAAATCTAAGAATTCTACATGCATTTCAATTGACAAAAAAAAATGCTGAAAAAGCTGAATATAGCCAAAAGACATAACAGAATTCTCCTGAACAAGCTGAACAAGCTGATCGGTTGAAAACTGCATGACTAGTTACAGTCCAAAAATTAAAAAGAGCAAAACAATAAAAAAAAATCTAAGACTTATAGACATGGCCAGATTTTAACAGCTATGCGGAGACATGGGATTAAGATAGACAACTGATAGCAGATTAATAAACCATCATAATCAACGACTTTAATTACAAAGCATTTTAACTCCAGCTACAGCTAATACAAAATATTGATCATCAAAAGCAATAAAACAAAATGGTATAAAATAGTACAAACTAAGCACACAATATTAAATTAATAACCTTACTACAAAAGATAATGAAAATGCAAAGAACAGATGAAAACAAAGCTTGTATTAATAAAGAAAAATTTTATTTCAATTATGATTAAGGTCAGTGAGTTAAAGTAAGTTAAAAAGTTAACATAGTAAAACAGCTAGATAAACAGAATAAGAAGTCACGAAGTTACTTGTAATGACTAGGCCACATTTAGAGTAGAAAATAAACAATATGTCTGATCAGGAAAACACCACATCAGTTTTGATGCCTTGCAACAATTTTCAGCCTGCTCAACTCTAGTGTTTAAAGGGAACTTATACTTGGTGCTTTAAGCTTCTTAAATAGAAAACGTTTTCAGGAATGTAAGAATTACTAGTCTCTGACAATTGGAAATAAATGAAATTGAATCATACAGCAGCGTAATTGTTTCCCTTCAAAGCTGTAAATGAACTGCAAATTTAACAAAGACAATTAGCAATTTTGAATAATCTGTCACTAAAATCTGCCTTTTGTCACCTCTGCCATTTGTTCTGCTTTCTTCTTTTAGGGGACAGTCTATCCCAGCACAAATCTATGAAGTTCACTACTTTTGACAAAGACCAAGACGCGTGGGACAAAAACTGCGGCCAGCACTTTCTGGGAGGATTCTGGTACAATGCCTGCCACCATACTAATCCTACTGGGATGTATGCACCTCATGGTGCCATCGGGCATGATAATGTTCAAGTGGTTTGGAATGCTTGGAAGGGCTGGAATTACTCCCTTAAAACTATTGCAATGAAGATCAGACCAGTAGTCAAATGTTCATGCACACTTTAGCTTGTTTAGTTTTAGATACACAAAATAATTTGAAAATTACCTGGGAGTTTGGATGTAGATATAGAATTTCCTGGATGCATTTTGTAAAAAATCCAAAATACAAGCAGCGCAGATAGCTTGATGGGAGGGAAGGACGGACAGAAACAGCTGACCGCAGTGGTTAAGCAAGCAATCCATTTACAGAGGCTTTGTTCTTTGATGTGGCCATCACAGATTGAAGTCTTGGCCTGGTGATCTCCATTGCATGTCCTCCCCCTTCTCCCAAGTTTCATTTCCTGTCTGCCTACCATCAAAAAATAAAGGTCATGATTACCTTTTAAAAAAATGTTTGGATCTCTCATGCTTTTGGTTCTGTTTAAGTTTTCTCTTTTAGTTTTCATTGGTTTTATTTCCATTTTATGTTATTCTAGGTATTTGTGATTTTATTTGAGTTATTACGTATTTCTTGTTTGCCCCTTTGTTGCCCTCCTGTGTTAGTCTCCTTAACCCTAGCCCCCTACTAGATCCCTCTGACCACACCTGCTCCCAATCTGCTGATTAGCCTGGTCTTTGTTTCTGTCTCCTATTTATACCCCCCTAGCTCAGTCGCTGTGCTGTTTCAGTCTTGTTCCTGATCATTGTTTATTTTGCCTTGTGTGTGTTTTCCCTGAAGTCATCGACCTCTTGTTTTTCTGAATTTGTTATTTTTGGATTTTTGCCTCAGTTGCCACTCTTTTTGGATAAATAAATCAGCAAGAAACCACTTAAGCTTCACTCTCTGCATTTGGGTTCTCTTCAACCCTCCACCCACCATGACAGACTGTACAGAGTAGGCTTGAACTACTCTAGAAGACCTGAGAGGTCTTGGAGGTTGATACATTGACAATAAATCCTTTATGTATTGAGGTACGGATCCATCCAGTCTATTCTCTGAGCTACAGGGAGCCAATTGAAGGACTTCAGAACCGGGACAATGTCCTCTACTTACTTAGTTCTGGTGAGAATAGGGGTAGCACATTTTCTTTAAATCATTAAGCCAACCAAGACCAGTGATGGGACTAACGGCGTTGAAACTAACGGCGTTACTAACGCCGTTACCTTGTTTTAGTAACGAGTAATCTAACTAATTACTTTGACTGTAACTATAACGCAGTTACCATTGCAGACACCCCGTTACTGCGCGTTACTCAGGTCGCACAATGAACCTTTTTTCATGATAGGACTCGTGCGCAGCTGCGTGAAGCTGACACCCCACCCACGTCAAAAAAACTCTGCAAATAGACTGAATGGTTAGTGCAACGTTAGTGCAGATTTGTGCAGAAAAAAATATTGTTTGTGCTACTTTTGTTTAAGAGATATTAAAGATTTATTTTAGGTCATCCAGAGGTGCGCGCCTTGTCATGAGAGAGGGGAGGATGAGAATCCGTCTGTCAGTTGAATAGGTTGGTGTTTCTGCTGGTGGGTGTTAACGTACAGCACACACAGAGAGATGGAGAGTGAGGATGACTCCAGCAGCAAAACAGCGTTTTCCACATGGAAATACCGGTGTTACGTAGAGCTGCGTTTCCCCATCACATAACGGTTTCCTCTGCATCTCCACACAGCGCAGGCGGTGTCGTGCCAAACGAGTTATCCCCGACAGAATTTGTATCCCCTGCGTCGGGAGCGCGCATTCAGCTCCGCCTCATTACCAACACATTAGGCGTGGAAATAAAGATATTTTTCACTTGTTAGTGCTATCGTAAGGGATTCAGCTTAAAACTAGACTAATCACTAAGTATAACACGTTCTGAGAAAGCAAACGGCTCTGTGGTATTCTCCAGATGTGTAACGAAAATATAAGGTTTATGTTATTCGATTGTCGCATGACTGTCGCATGTCTGTCTGTTGAAAATAAAAATCGACCTTTCTGAGTCCATCACAGCTGTCTACTTTTTCGTTGTTATTTTTGTGTGTGGATAGAACCGCATGAATGTATTATATAAAGCTAATTTCAAGTTTGAATAAATGAATAGTGAAGAAAGTTACTGCCAAAATGATCAGATCTAATGAGATTTTAATTCAGCCAAGAACCATATGAAGAACACAAGATGTGTCACTTAAAAAAATAACAATATATGAGGAGTTTTTAAAAAACTACTTTATTGCAATTTTATTAGAATAAGATGTTAAAAAATATTTGGACTTCACATTAAAAGTTTTATTGTTTTCAAGCACTGCAGCCCATTGTTATAAATGCTGACCAGATGGTGTGTCAAAAAGTTTCCTCTCTAAGGAAACCCAGCAGGTTTCAAGTCTCTCTAAGCAGCATTCTCTCCTCCTGAAAGATTGTAGAACCACATTGGATAGATGTCTGCATTTTTTATGTCTTAGCAGCAATCACTCATATTGAGCATGCATGAAGTGACAGTGGTTTCATATTCATAAGTTACACTGCTATCCTTAGGTTGGGAGAATTGATCTTTGCATATCTTACTGGGTTTTTGAGGCACTATTGGCTCATTTTTTTAAAGTAGGCTGACAGGAAAGGGGTTATGAGACGGAGGAAGAAATGCGGTAAAGGACCTTAGGCTGAGGACTAGGGCCTCTGTATGTAGCACCTGCTGAAAATTTGAAGCTGTTGGCTCTTTGAATGTAAAAGTTACGGGGGGATACAAAAAATATCAGTATCAGCCTGCCAAAATATGTATCCCCTTCTAAAATGGACTAAGAGTATCCCACATTCTAGATTTTTGGCACATAAACACATCTTATAATCACCAACAACTGTAGGAATTTTGAAGCTGTTGGCTCTTTCAATGTAAAAGTTACAGGGGGATACAAAAAATATCAGTATCAGCCTGCCAAAATATGTATCCCCTTCTAAAATGAACTGAGAGTATCCCACATTCTAGATTTTTGGCACATAAACACCTCTTATAATCACCAACAACTGTAGGAATTTTGAAGCTGTTGGCTCTTTCAATGTAAAAGTTACAGGGGGATACAAAAAATATCAGTATCAGCCTGCCAAAATATGTATCCCCTTCTAAAATGAACTGAGAGTATCCCACATTCTAGATTTTTGGCACATAAACACATCTTATAATCACCAACAACTGTAGGAATTTTGAAGCTGTTGGCTCTTTCAATGTAAAAGTTACGGGGGGATACAAAAAATATCAGTATCAGCCTGCCAAAATATGTATCCCCTTCTAAAATGAACTGAGAGTATCCCACATTCTAGATTTTTGGCACATAAACACATCTTATAATCACCAACAACTGTAGGAATTTTGAAGCTGTTGGCTCTTTCAATGTAAAAGTTACAGGGGGATACAAAAAATATCAGTATCAGCCTGCCAAAATATGTATCCCCTTCTAAAATGAACTGAGAGTATCCCACATTCTAGATTTTTGGCACATAAACACCTCTTATAATCACCAACAACTGTAGGAATTTTGAAGCTGTTGGCTCTTTCAATGTAAAAGTTACAGGGGGATACAAAAAATATCAGTATCAGCCTGCCAAAATATGTATCCCCTTCTAAAATGAACTGAGAGTATCCCACATTCTAGATTTTTGGCACATAAACACATCTTATAATCACCAACAACTGTAGGAATTTTGAAGCTGTTGGCTCTTTCAATGTAAAAGTTACGGGGGGATACAAAAAATATCAGTATCAGCCTGCCAAAATATGTATCCCCTTCTAAAATGAACTGAGAGTATCCCACATTCTAGATTTTTGGCACATAAACACCTCTTATAATCACCAACAACTGTAGGAATTTTGAAGCTGTTGGCTCTTTCAATGTAAAAGTTACAGGGGGATACAAAAAATATCAGTATCAGCCTGCCAAAATATGTATCCCCTTCTAAAATGAACTGAGAGTATCCCACATTCTAGATTTTTGGCACATAAACACCTCTTATAATCACCAACAACTGTAGGAATTTTGAAGCTGTTGGCTCTTTCAATGTAAAAGTTACAGGGGGATACAAAAAATATCAGTATCAGCCTGCCAAAATATGTATCCCCTTCTAAAATGAACTGAGAGTATCCCACATTCTAGATTTTTGGCACATAAACACATCTTATAATCACCAACAACTGTAGGAATTTTGAAGCTGTTGGCTCTTTCAATGTAAAAGTTACAGGGGGATACAAAAAATATCAGTATCAGCCTGCCAAAATATGTATCCCCTTCTAAAATGAACTGAGAGTATCCCACATTCTAGATTTTTGGCACATAAACACCTCTTATAATCACCAACAACTGTAGGAATTTTGAAGCTGTTGGCTCTTTCAATGTAAAAGTTACAGGGGGATACAAAAAATATCAGTATCAGCCTGCCAAAATATGTATCCCCTTCTAAAATGAACTGAGAGTATCCCACATTCTAGATTTTTGGCACATAAACACCTCTTATAATCACCAACAACTGTAGGAATTTTGAAGCTGTTGGCTCTTTCAATGTAAAAGTTACAGGGGGATACAAAAAATATCAGTATCAGCCTGCCAAAATATGTATCCCCTTCTAAAATGAACTGAGAGTATCCCACATTCTAGATTTTTGGCACATAAACACATCTTATAATCACCAACAACTGTAGGAATTTTGAAGCTGTTGGCTCTTTCAATGTAAAAGTTACAGGGGGATACAAAAAATATCAGTATCAGCCTGCCAAAATATGTATCCCCTTCTAAAATGAACTGAGAGTATCCCACATTGTAGATTTTTGGCACATAAACACCTCTTATAATCACCAACAACTGTAGGAATTTTGAAGCTGTTGGCTCTTTCAATGTAAAAGTTACAGGGGGATACAAAAAATATCAGTATCAGCCTGCCAAAATATGTATCCCCTTCTAAAATGAACTGAGAGTATCCCACATTCTAGATTTTTGGCACATAAACACCTCTTATAATCACCAACAACTGTAGGAATTTTGAAGCTGTTGGCTCTTTCAATGTAAAAGTTACAGGGGGATACAAAAAATATCAGTATCAGCCTGCCAAAATATGTATCCCCTTCTAAAATGAACTGAGAGTATCCCACATTCTAGATTTTTGGCACATAAACACCTCTTATAATCACCAACAACTGTAGGAATTTTGAAGCTGTTGGCTCTTTCAATGTAAAAGTTACGGGGGGATACAAAAAATATCAGTATCGGCCTGCCAAAAATGTGTCATCCTTTTACAGAGCACAGAGAGTGGTTAAACTGCATGTGTTTTTCAACTGCATCTATATGAAATGCCAAAAACCTTTCAAACTTTCAACAACTGTAATGTTTATTTATTCATATAAACTATATACAGAATAGTCAGAACTACTAAAAATTTTCTAACAAAAACAAGCAGGACAAACAAAGGCCTTCTCTGGTGATGGGTTATTCATGCAGATCTGGTGAAACCAGCGAAGACAAACATCGCACTGTATCTGGAAAAAAAAGGTACATGTAGAACACTTTCAACATCAGTGGTGCTTATACATATTAGGAAAATTCCTTAAAACATCATAACCACTGATGAAACTTTACCAAAAAATGTCCCAATTTTATATTAGTTTATGTTTTTACCCAGTTGAAATCGTTTTCGTGTTCCTCTTCCCCACAGTAACGACAAATGTTCGAAAGGTTATCTGTTAATCGTGAAAACAAAACAGATAATGGATAGTTAATCTATAGTTCTGTGATATCATATAACATAAGTTTTGGTGATTGGGAATATTTTGAAAAGTGGCATAACATTTCTTTTTCTTTTGAAAACGTATGCTGGATATAAACATGCAATGTTTAGTCTGTTGTGTTCCTACTGTTTGCAAATTTGTAGTTTTTATTTGTTGATAAGGCTTTAAGATTGCTCAACACTTTCTAGGTGTATACAGAAAAACATTTTTTGTTTGACATGTGCTACTAGAAATTATTTAAAGAATTCATAATTTTATGAGATCTGGTGTTTTACAACCTCCTGTAAAAGATCTGAAAACTATTGAATAACAAAGATGTCAAAAACATGAAAATATTATTTTAGTATCACACATTTCTTTGTAGCATATAAATTACCTGTCTGTAGAAGAAGTTTTACTGCAATTTCCCTTCTATGCTGAGTAATGGCCGTGGAGTTTGTTTGAAAAACCATTTCCTCTCTTCTGAGCAGTTTTTCTGCAAACTGACATTCCAAGATAAAGGTTACAAAGTTTAAAATGTTCAATATATACAACTGCAAAATAGCCAACACATATAATGATGATAAGGGAGAAAGCACATACTTTCAACACAAACACACCGCATGAGGTACTGTCTGTCTGTTTCGGATGCTGAACAGTGTCACATTTCCATCTGGAGACTTTGCATCCTTTGTTTCTCATGAAGGCCCTACAACAAGACAAAGGAAAACATTCTATCTGTCAGTAGATGGATGGATGGATGAATGGATGGATGAATGAATGAATGAATGAATGAATGAATGAATGAATGAATGAATGAATGAATGAATGAATGAATGAATGGATGGATGGATGGATGGATGGATGGATGGATGATGCATGCGTGCACAAGTGTGCGGTGGTCTTCCTTACCTTGTAGTTTCCAAACATTGTTTAATGTCTTGTTTGGACTCCCCCAGTGGATCCAAGAGCAGGGATCTCTTTTCATGAGAATAAATGACCTTGAAAAGCAAGTATGAATTATGATAAACAATACTATTTCAGGAATCAGTGTTGTTTCTTTTTGTCTAAAGTGTCATTTACGGCTAATTTCCAGTGATGATGGTCATTTATAACTCCAAGTAAAACTTCATGATCCATGGGTTTTATCTGAAAAACATAAAACATTTGAAAAACAACAACAAATGGTTTTACAAATTCAGCTGTCAAAAGAATAACACTAAAAATATGAAAATAAAGAAAACCCTTTAATTGAATAACAGTATTTCCTCAAGACAGTTTTTATTTACATTCTTATATGTGACAGGTTATTCGTTGCATTTCAAAAATTTAAATCATTAACTTAATATAGAAAGATCATGAATGAAATATTATTACTCTGCATTTGTAAGTATGTTGAAAATATATTTTTAGGTTATACAGACCTTAAGCCTTCCAAATTGTCCCTTCCAAATTGCAGTCATTGCAAAGGAGTCAATCAGAGCTGCTTTTCCTTTGTTGCTGCAATTGTGGTCACGGACCAATAGCCTCATATAGGCATTAATGGACTGTTAAGGAAATGGTCATAGATTTAGCAAAATGCACTTAGTTATGTGGCTAACTAAAGAACACTTAAAATTATGAGCAGTACTATGTACCTCACTTTCCAGTTCCATGTTGGGACCAATTTGTTTAATGTCCCAATAATAGATTTTGTATGGCCCGATTTTGGAAAGGAGAACATGTGAAACATTTCCTTCCCATGCTTCCTGGACATCTATTGAAAAATATAAAGAAACACAACTGTCAATAAAGGATGCAGCTGCTACTCAAGCAACAAACTGTTGTGCCATAGCACACACATTTCCCTGCAAAACAAAGGCATACTGAAATATGCATGATTTTGGTAGTTGATCAAAATTACATGTACAACATGATTAGATATAGGTGTTTTTATAAATCAGAGCCAAAAACATTCTTACATTTCTCAACAACAGCCGTTGTGTATGTTTCCTCAGAACAGGGCTTTGACGGCTGTGGTGGAGTCGCTGGAGTCGGTGTTACAGCTTCTACTGCTGGGTCAGAACAGGGCTTTGACGGCTGTGGTGGAGTCGCTGGAGTCGGTGTTACAGCTTCTGCTGCTGGGTCAGAACAGGGCTTTGACGGCTGTGGTGGAGTCGCTGGAGTCGGTGTTACAGCTTCTACTGCTGGGTCAGAACAGGGCTTTGACGGCTGTGGTGGAGTCGCTGGAGTCGGTGTTACAGCTTCTGCTGCTGGGTCAGAACAGGGCTTTGACGGCTGTGGTGGAGTCGCTGGAGTTGGTGTTACAGCTTCTACTGCTGGGTCAGAACAGGGCTTTGACGGCTGTGGTGGAGTCGCTGGAGTCGGTGTTACAGCTTCTGCTGCTGGGTCAGAACAGGGCTTTGACGGCTGTGGTGGAGTCGCTGGAGTCGGTGTTACAGCTTCTGCTGCTGGGTCAGAACAGGGCTTTGACGGCTGTGGTGGAGTCGCTGGAGTTGGTGTTACAGCTTCTACTGCTGGGTCAGAACAGGGCTTTGACGGCTGTGGTGGAGTCGCTGGAGTCGGTGTTACAGCTTCTGCTGCTGGGTCAGAACAGGGCTTTGACGGCTGTGGTGGAGTCGCTGGAGTTGGTGTTACAGCTTCTACTGCTGGGTCAGAACAGGGCTTTGACGGCTGTGGTGGAGTCGCTGGAGTCGGTGTTACAGCTTCTGCTGCTGGGTCAGAACAGGGCTTTGACGGCTGTGGTGGAGTCGCTGGAGTTGGTGTTACAGCTTCTACTGCTGGGTCAGAACAGGGCTTTGACGGCTGTGGTGGAGCTGCAGGGATAGTATTTCTTGGTTGCGGATGATTGTGGGGCACCCTGGGTGTGCTCTCAACAGCTAACTTGAGCTGATCAGTACTAATTTTGTTAAATACATTCCCTTTCTCATCTTGCAGATCAGCACATTTTCCTTTTATTGCTGTGATGACATATGGGCCAAAGTAGCATCTTTCCAGCTTCCCCCCTTTTCTTTGTTGGCTTCTGACATTTTGTCTCCATACTTTCTCCCCAACTTTGAAAACCACTTTGCTATCAGACTTATTTTTGCTTCTGGTTTTTTCATGTCCCTCATCAAGATTTTTTCTGACTTTCTCAAAGAGTAGTATCTGCTCCTCAATTCCCTGCGCTAAGTCCTCTGACGCCACTGCATCCTCGATGCTGCTGTCAATCTTGATAAAGTAACAGAAAGTTTAGATTAAGAAAGTGTGATTTTAATGTGTTACAATTGTCTGTTAATATTACATTTAGAAAGTTGAAGGAGCCAGCCTGCTCTTTCAGAACATTTCACACTGTTATGATACATATTAAAGGAAGTCCATAAAAAAATGTAACATCAATTTTATGATACATATTTTAACAGAGACATCAGTACACCTTTGGTTTTCTCTATGTAGCTAACTGTCTGACATGCACTTTGCATCATCTTGTTTCTTAAAAGTGTGATATGAACAAACTTGCTATCCGTGTGAATAAAAAACACTAAACACATAATCACTAAACATAATATCAATACCTCAACCTCCTGGGGAATTTCAGAGGGATATCGAGCCTCTCTCCCAAACATAATGTAGTAAGGGGAGTACTTTGTGGTCATCTGTTTTTTTGTCCGCAGACCAAACATGACTGGTTCCAGAAAGTCATCCCATTTTTCTGGATGACCTCCAGTAACTTTACTCAAGGCTCTAGGATTGAGGAGATTTTAATGATTTAGTATCAGAATCAGTTTCTCATATTCTAGAGCTTTTCACAAGTCAATCTGCACAAAATTGTAGTAGATAATTATTTGATGGTTTGGGAGCAGAAATGATAACAAATGACTCACCTCTGAATTGTCCCATTCATCCTTTCAACCAGCCCATTAGTTTGAGGGTGGTAAGGACAGCAGAGGCTCCTTTCAATCCCCAGGATGTCACACACTTTTTTGTTAATCTGGAGTGTTAAAGGAGTTTTTTAATACAATGTAACCACGTGGTATACAGTCCAAAATACATTTAAGGTGTCGATTTAAAAGTGTATAGATAGATAGATCTATATATATATCTATAGATAGATCTATATAAGAACAGCAAGAGTTCTTATGAAAATCAACAAGAGGGATCATATTTCTCCAACTTTAGCTTCCCTTCATTGGCTTCCTGTTAAATTAAGAATAGAATTTAAAATTCTTCTTGTAACGTATAAAGCCCTTAATAATCAAGCTCCATCATATATCAGAGCTCTGATTACCCCGTATGTTCCTAACAGAGCACTTCGCTCTCAGACTGCAGGTCTGCTGGTGGTTCCTAGAGTCTCTAAAAGTAGAATGGGAGGCAGATCCTTTAGCTATCAGGCTCCTCTCCTGTGGAACCAACTCCCAGTTTTGGTCCGTGAGGCAGACACACTGTCTACTTTTAAGACTAATCTTAAAACTTTCCTTTTTGACAAAGCTTATTTTTAGGAGGCTTATGTTACT
The DNA here is from genome assembly GCF_016077235.1 of Cyprinodon tularosa. Classification (NCBI taxonomy): domain Eukaryota; kingdom Metazoa; phylum Chordata; class Actinopteri; order Cyprinodontiformes; family Cyprinodontidae; genus Cyprinodon; species Cyprinodon tularosa. Next base: position 2,203,227 of record NW_024038778.1, on the reverse strand, counting down.
CTGAGCTCCCTCTATAGTTATGCTGCTATAGGCTACTGGAGGACATCAGGGTCTAATTTTCTAAGTTTCTTACTCTACTGAGTTCTATTCTTTAATTTTTGTCTCGCTTGTCGTATTTTCTGTTTTTAACTTCTTTTGTTCTCTCTTTTCTTCATAGTAGGTACACCTGGTCTGGCGTTCTGATTAGCTGTGACATCATCCATGGAGGACAGATCACCCACTATAACCATCTAATGTAGAACAGATTACTGGATCAATGTGAGCTTCTGTGATTGTTTGTCTCTCTTGTTGTGTCTCTGCTCTGTCATCTGTAAACCCCAGTCGGTCGAGGCAGATGACCGTTCATACTGAGCCTGGTTCTGCTGGAGGTTTTTCCTTCTCGTTAATGGGGAGTTTTTCTTTCCACTGTCGCTTCATGCTTGCTCAGTATGAAGGATTGCTGCAAAGCCATGGACAATGCAGACGACTCTCCCTGTGGCTCTACGCTTCTTCAGGAGTGATGCTGCTTGTCAGGACTTTGATGCAATCAACTGGTTCCCTTATATAGGAAATTATTTGACCAATCTGTATGATCTGACCCAATTTGTATAATCTGATTGATTTTGATTTTGTAAAGTGCCTTGAGATGACATGTTTCATGAATTGGCGCTATATAAATTGAATTGAATTGAATTGAATTGAATTGAATAGATAGATAGATAGATAGATAGATAGATAGATAGATAGATAGATAGATAGATAGATAGATAGATAGATAGATAGATAGATAGATAGATAGATAGATAGATAGATAGATAGATAGATAGATAGATAGATAGATAGATAGATAGATAGATAGATAGATAGATAGATAGATAGATAGATAGATAGATAGATAGATAGATAGATAGGTACTTACAGAATTCACAAATTCGCTCCCCTGGTCAGTAAGGATCCTCTTGGGGGCTCCAAAACGATAAAAAAATTTGAGGATACACTCAGTGACCTCCTTGGCAGACTTGGTTTTTAACGGATAAGCCTCCGACCACTTAGTGAAGTAGTCCACCATAACACAGATATACTGGTTCCCTTTTGTTGTGGTTGTCAGTTTACCAATTAAGTCCATCCCGACCAGTTCAAGTGGCTGAGAAACCTGAAACAAGACAATATATTTTCAATATAAAAACACAAACCATCTCTTCCACACAGAGCTTCATTTGGGAAACTTTCAAAAGAGTTTATCTTTTAAATAAAATTAAGTCTCTTAAACTGTCCTTTATGTCTTTTTGGCATTAAGTTTGTACTCCTTCATGAAAACGGGCAATATTAATGGACAAACCTTTATTGGCGTAAACTCCGATGGTTTCTTGAGACATGGAGTGCTGGCTTGACAGTCTAAGCACTGGGAGACCTAAAGTACAGAATGTTATGTAATGAAGAACAAAACTCAAAGGTAAAAACAAGTGATGTATAATAAATGAAGAAATAACTGGAATCAAATGTCGAAGATTTATCAAATTTACTGAAAGTTCTATTTTGTGTATATAATGCTTACTGTAATGCTACAGCTCGCTGTGTTTGTTTTGGTTATGTGTTCTGTGTTACTCACTGCTCTGTTTTCCTTATTAGCTCCATGTAGCAATACCTGTTACCCCTAAATAGTGGTAGGGACTCTGGGGTGCTTCTCGGACTGCCTATTCACTGCTACACAGCTCACAAGCTAGTATGTGCAAAGCCTGTTGTTTGTACTTCCTCACATAAGCACCAAGCAAGTGCAACTCGTGGACCCATTGATTGTATGCAGCATCATCTACCGGGCGGATACTGACAATGTTAGTGGCTTTTATTCTGTGTTCACCACTTTCCACTGAGATGTCTGAAGCAGCTAACCTTATTCTCTCTTACAGGGGTTCCTGAGTGCGCTCCAGACAGTTTCCAGCCTGTCAACGCTTTTTGCTTAAAAAAAACTTTTAAGCCTATTTTGGTGTCATAGCTAAATTACCAGGTCCTCTACTTGTCTTGTTACAGCATACATACCCATTTGTTGATGTCGACTGACATGCCAGGCCAGTAGTATCTTTGAGAAATTGCTTCTCTTGTTTTAGTTTGGCCACAATGGGCCCCAGTAGAGCTGCAGTGAAAATCTTTGAAAATTTTGTCTGCATTTTCAGCACCGCAGACCACTTCTGTTTTGAGGCTTCTGTCGGTTCCTTTGTGACGCCAATAAAACAACTCTTCCCCTAAAAAAAGCAAATCATTAAAAATTAAATTAAGTTTAAGCAGAGTTTAAAAAAACTGTGCACATTTGAAGCTTTCAGAACATGTTGAGTATCTGCTGGTCAGAAGAAATAAAGGAACACTTTGAAAACAGAGGATTTATCTGGACAAATACTCCAGCTTGACATCCATGCTTATGTTAGAAACAGTGTTCTGTTTTATTTTATGAAAATTATCATCCCACTGAGGACTAAATATGATCAAGCGGCCCAATTTGCTGACATGTCATTTTAGCAATTAAAAAGGATGGTACTTAGTAGTTTGTTTGTCTGCTACAGCAGAGTATCCATGCCTGACAGCCTTGGAAAATCCTTGTGAAAAGATGGCACATGGTTTCCAGGGGTATCTGCTCCCAGATGATGACCTGGTCATCACTAAGCTCCTGGGCAATGTGAGGTACAACATTTGGGTGTCCTATAGGCCTAAAAAGGATGTGTGGGAGATTGTTTGCTGCATTTATTTGGGGAAATGTGGAGGCCATGCAGTGGTGTCACTTCCTCCTCCGGGAGTCACATGGAGACTCTTGCCATGTGATATAGTATATAATGGAGCAGGAGGAATTCAGGCCTTACTGCAGTAGCAAAGGGCCTAACAAAAGGTCAGAGAATTTCATCCTGACCTCTAATGACAGACAATATGCAAATGTTTATCTTGGATACATCTGAACATCTCTCCATGGAAATACCTCCCCAGACAGACATTGACCCAATAAGTCAATCATCATGAACATTGTAGCAGCAATGTCACATTCCATGCAAGTTCCACAGACCCTTTCATTTTTTTCACATGAGCTTACAATAAACCTGCTCTCAATCATGATAAGAGCAGGGGAGCATTCTCAAACTTCCTATTTTGGTGTTCACTCACAAATATTAGGAGGGATTCACTGTATCACTTGGGGAGCACAGGGCCAATAAAAGGATGCCAGATCCTCAGATCACGCTATGAATTCTGTTTATAAAGGTTTGATTAGACATTCACGCCAGTGGCCGACTGGAGGTGAATTTGAAGGGCTGTAGTACAACTTATCCTGCTTCTTCCACTGTATTCTGGTAATGGCATATATTGAGGTATCATCCTGGTTAAAATGGACTACCTCGGAGACCTCTGACCCAGGCAAGTTATCAAAAAGTTCCATTGTACAGTTTTTCTGTGCAGTTTTTAAAGTATGTAATTTGCACATACTTTTACAGTGTTCTTCTTTATGTCAAGCAACTGTCAGGCCTACAAATTAATAAGAGTTTCATAATTGACAGACAAATCCACTGTCGCTTCATGCTTGCTCAGTATGAGGGATTGTTGCAAAGCCATGGACAATGCAGTCGACTCTCCCTGTGGCTCTGCGCTTCTTCAGGAGTGATGCTGCTTGTCGGGACTTTGATGCAATCAACTGGTTCCCTTATATAAGAAATTTTTTGACCAATCTGTATGATCTGACCTAATCTGTATAATCTGATTGATTTTGATTTGGTAAAGTGCCTTGAGATGACATGTTTCATGAATTGGCGCTATATAAATAAAATTGAATTGAATTGAATTGAAATCCATGCATCATGTTTAATATGAATGTAGACACAAAAGCATATAAACTTCTGTAGATATAGTGACCAAAAACCTAATTTAATTATAGAGTCCTGCCTTATGTAAACTTTGGAAAGTTGTGATATGAAATCCTGACACTCCTCACAATGCAGAAAAATAAGTAAAATAATGTAAACGTTCTTTTTATGACTGAAATGTATAGTTTCTTTTTTTAAAATAAACTGCTCTCAAAAGACCAAAAGTAATTACTCTTTTTTCAGCATCAACGCTGTTATATTACGAAAAGATGTCTCTACCTTCAATGCTGTAAATTGCAGCTTTTCGTCGCAAAAGTAATTTTTCTCTCTTGTTTAAAAGAGCTGGGTAAACTCCATTGAGTTTATATGTCACAATTGTTGCATACTCTGCTGGATTCATTTTTGTCGATGTATAGATTTTTCAAGCCACTTCGAAAATGTGCACTGTCAGCTAGCGAAACATTCAGCTAATACGTCACCTAATTTGCATAATTAATAACTATGGCGAGAGACAAAGTCCTATAAGCGATCTTGGGATGGAGTATTTTAAGAATAGGTCAGAGCTATACTACAGTTTATGTGTATGTTTAATTGCACAATGTTTTTGCAAATTTGTAATGTGACGAGGATCATGTATTTCAGTGTCATGAGAACAATGTATGTTTTAAATCACCAACACACTGTTATTTTAGTCTTTTATTTTTGTGGGTGTAAATCACATTTGCAAAAGTTTTTTTCTTCTTATATTTCGTTAAGGAAAATAAAATATCTTTATTTCCACGCCTAATGTGTTGGTAATGAGGCGGAGCTGAATGCGCGCTCCCGACGCAGGGGATACAAATTCTGTCGGGGATAACTCGTTTGGCACGACAGCGGCAAGAGTCACCGCGCAAGCGACATGAAACGCGCATGCTCGCTAAAGGCGCGCAACAGTCGCTCTGTGCTCGCGCCACAGGAGAACTATGGAGAGCGTGAACGATCAAATGAACCTGACAACAGCCAGAAATGATAGCCTATATGGAGAAAGGGAGAAATCTGGATGGATGGATGGATGGATGGATGGATGGATGGATGGATGGATGGATGGATGGATGGATGGATGGATACTCTGCCTTCTCAACCTACTGTATTTTTTATTTTAAACATTATTTGATGGCCTTTGTGGCAGGGATGGAGATCCATATTTTATGTCACACACAGAGTATACATCTAGATAGATAGATGGATAGATAGATGTTGCAGTATCTATAACAACCCAAACACACAGGATTTCAGAATTAGACATCCCCAGTTATTAATTTCATATACTCACCGGATCTGAATGTCCTGTTATAAAACTTTACATCGCGTTCCCCCCTGATGTCATTTACGTTGAGTTGCAATAAATGCTTAACTCTCTGCAGGTTCTTGTCTTTGTCGTCCGCTCTATTCAGCTGGCTTTGGAAACACACGGTGAGAAGGTGGGGGCTGGGTGGTGAGGTTTACGGGGGCGAGAAACGCAAAAGTAACGCAATAGTTACTTTTACTAGTAACTAGTTACTTTTATTGTGGAGTAACTCAGTTAGTAACTCAGTTACTTTTTGGGAGAAGTAACTAGTAACTATAACTAATTACTTTTTCAAAGTAACGTGCCCAACACTGACCAAGACTTCGTCACCTAAATTTTACAATATTGATTTATGTACCTCCACGGTCACCATAAAAAGTCCTATCCAAATATTGCTGATAGTTTGACGGGGGCTAGGACAAGGAAGCAGTATGCAAAATATTGTGACCTCCTGATATGGTTGCCTAGAATCCTTTGACAGACTCTATAGGCACACCCCACTTTAGAGAGATAAATAAAAAAAACATTATTTCCTGACATGTTCTCTGTGACATATTCATGCTGATGCATCTTCCCCCCTGTAATCTACACTGGAATATGCACTAGAGATACTAGAGTCAGTTTTTTTAACCATGCAGCCAAGTTGGTTTGCCCTCATGTAAAGAATCAGTTTCTTATTAACATTTCCAGCATAGTTTTCCTTTGAGCTGGTCTGTTCTCATAGTTCACCAGGCAAGTGGGAATTCCATTTGGTGTAGCTTGTTTCTCTCAGCGAAGTGGTCCAGCTTCCTGTAGCTTTTAATTGGAGCTTGGACACATACTCAGATAATAAAAAGGCTCCTGCAACATCTTTACTGTAGCTTATTGTAACAGTGCAAAATGCACAATCATCCTCAAAATATCTGAACATTGTGTCAGATGTTAAGGCAACTTCTTCCTATATTTTTTTAAAACATCTTATTCCTGGAGCTTCCTCCTTTTAAGCATTACTTACAAGCTCATAAGCTGATGCATAGCTTGTTAATTTAGGGCACATCGTTCTTCTGTTCTAATGAGTTTACAAATTTTATAGTGCTTTATGCACAAAAAGCAAAACTGTTTGCCACTTTTTATTTTGCAGGAAATCTAAGCATAAATTGTGCTCATAATAGCAAAATGAGATTAAGTCATTTTAATGAAGAAATATTTACTAGAGAGATTTATTTACCATACTTCTTTAGCAGTGTGAACGGCCTTATGGCCAGATGCATTTTATCACTGACTGCTCCATTCTTGCAGCAACTGAACTAATGAAGAAAATATATTATTACAGAATTTACCTGTTTTTTTTTTTTTTTTTTACTGCACAAGTTAAGATAGGCTTAAAAAGTTAATTCTCCATTCCAGAAAGATAACACCATTACAATTTGATGTATATGATGATCATATATTTTTTAAGTTTTAAATGTTTTAAATGGTTTCATTTTTTATGATATTGTTTAAGTGTCTCTCTTTTTTATGTTTTCATGTTCATGCAAAAAATATTTGATCAATTTATTTAAGTAAATATCAGAACCTTTCTTCTAGAAGCCCTTTTTTATAAATAATAAAATTGTGTTGCTTTTATTTAAAAAAAACTGCATTACACTGTTTAATTTTTGTTTCACTTCAATATAAGCATCAGTTATTTATGTATGCACTTGTGACTGATCAAGAACAGCATGTGCAGTTTGCTTCGAGACAGGGAGCCTTCTGGGTAAATTCACTGGCACTCTTGAAATGTATGTGTTTGAGTTAAAGGACCCTGCTTTTAATTTAAACAAGCCTGTCTTAACGCTAGCTTCAGAGATTTTAAACCACTTACCTGTATCACAGGATGTCTGGAAAAAATAATTAAGGTATCTCTACATGTGTAGCATTTGACTACAAAAAAAGCAGTTTGTCACTTGTGGGAAGATGTTTCACTGGTAACTTCACAATCAGTGGATGTACTAACCCAGAAAATCCATATATACGCCTATGTATCCTAATGTATAGTATGTACCATAACATTAGTATGGCTATCTCGGACCGACCCGAAGACATTGACTGAGTTAACCATTGACATTGTGTCTAAAGATAGTAAACAGTAATAGTAAATAGAAAGTAATTCACTGTGTTAGTAAGTGGATGATTCTGTAATTTTTGTAGTGTTGGGTATATTTCTCATTTGAAAAAGTCATGTGCTGAAATATATTGCATGTTATATTGACAAAAAAAAAAAGCACCTCAAACATTTTTAAAGGCTTATGCACAGATACAGCATAAAATTATATGCCATCATTCAAGCATAATTTGCAAATAGGAAAATACTATAGCATTAACAGACATGTAGGCCTACTTGGAATTCAGTCTTGATGTAAAATTTTAAAATGATATGTAATATGTTATAACAACAATAATGTTATCAATACATGTATATTGCATGTGATCATCAATTTAGCAGTTTTGGCACATCTGTATTATTATGCTCCATTAACACATAAATCTTTTTAGTTTTCAACTAGAGATAATTATATATATATATATATATATATATATACACCACAGGCCACAAAGCAGAGCCCCCATGGAGAAGAAGGCTGGAAGCCAAGATCAAGGCAACACGAAGAGAGGTTAGTCAGCTCTCAGACCTGCAGAAAGGTGAAGGGAAGAGGTTACCTAAGTACAACAAGCTGTCGATTCCTGAGGCTCTGGAAACTGCCAAACAAAGACTCACCGCCCTGGCCACCCGCCTAAAGAGATACAAGGGAGAAGCAGAAGCCAGGAGAATAAACCAGGTGTTCTCCACCAACCCATCCAAAGTGTACTCACAGTGGCAGGGTAATTCAAGATCAGATCCACCCAGGGCTGAGACTGAACAGTACTGGAGAAACATATGGGAGAAGGAGGCATCCCACAACACCAATGCTCAGTGGCTGGAAGATCTAAGAACAGATCACAGCAATCTCCCAGAACAAGAACCAGTAACCATTACAACGGCAGATGTCCAAGAAAGAGCGGCAGGTATGAAGAGCTGGACAGCACCAGGCCCTGACATGATCCACACCTACTGGCTGAAAAAACTAACCGCACTTCATGCACGCCTCGCAGCACAAATGAACCAACTGCTGATGGATGGGACCCACCCAGAATGGCTAACCCAAGGACGGACAATCCTGATCATGAAGGATCCGCAGAAGGGAACAACCCCATCCAAATACCGGCCAATAACTTGCCTATGTACAACATGGAAGCTCCTGTCAGGCATCATAGCGGCTAAGATGAATAGGCACATGGCTCAATACATGCACCCTGCCCAGAAGGGAATAGGAAGCAACACCAGAGGAGCCAAGCACCAGCTACTAGTGGATAGTGCAGTCACCCGAGACTGTAAGACCAGGCAGACAAATCTGTGCACTGCCTGGATTGACTATAAGAAAGCCTATGACTCAATGCCACATACATGGATACTGGAATGCCTGGAAATGTACAAGATCAACAGGACTCTAATAGCCTTCATCAAGAACTCAATGAAGCTGTGGAAAACAAGTCTGGAAGCCAATGCAAAGCCAATAGCACAAGTCACCATCAAGTGCGGCATATACCAAGGCGATGCACTATCCCCGCTGCTGTTCTGCATAGGCCTTAACCCCCTCAGCCAGATCATCACAAAGACTGGCTACGGATACCAATTCCGAAGCGGAACAATCATCAGTCACCTCCTCTACATGGATGACATCAAGCTGTATGCCAGGAGTGAGCGAGACATCGACTCACTGATCCACGCTACCAGGATCTACAGCAACGACATTGGGATGTCATTCGGACTGGACAAGTGCGGTCGCATGGTCTCAAAGAGAGGGAAGATGATCAGAACCGAGGGGGTTGAACTACCAGAAGGCCACATAACAGATGTTCAGGACAGCTACAAATGCCTTGGGGTGCCACAGGCTAACGGAAACCACGAGGAGATGGCAAGAAAGACTGCCACAGCTAAATACCTACAAAGAGTAAGGCAGGTCCTGAAAAGTCAGTTGAATGGGAAAAACAAGATCCAAGCCATCAACACATATGCCCTACAAGTCATCAGATACCCCGCTGGTATAATAAACTGGCCAAAGGAGGAGATAGAGGCTACTGACATCAAGACGAGAAAGCTCCTCACAATGCATGGAGGGTTCCACCCCAAATCCAGCACTCTGAGACTGTACACCAAGCGTAGCGAGGGAGGCCGAGGGCTAGTGAGTGTCAAGACCACTGTCCAGGATGAAACAACTAAGATCCAGGAGTACATCAGAAAGATGGCCCCCAAAGACAAATGGCTTGGTGAGTACCTCAGGCAGGAGAAAACCGAAAGTGAGGACAAGAAAGAGGAAGGAGAACCATCATGGAGGGACAAGCCACTGCACGGCGTATACCACAGACAAATAGAAGAAGTGGCTGATATCAAAAAATCCTACCAGTGGCTGGAAAAGGCTGGACTGAAGGACAGCACAGAGGCACTAATCATGGCAGCACAAGAACAGGCACTCAGTACAAGATCAATAGAGGCCAGGGTCTACCACACCAGGCAGGACCCCCGATGCAGACTGTGCAAAGATGCCTCTGAAACAATACAGCACATAACAGCGGGGTGTAAGATGCAGGCAGGAAGTGCATACATGGAACGCCACAACCAGGTAGCTGTCATAGTATACAGGAACATCTGCCATGAGTATGGGCTGGAAGTCCCAAGGTCAAAATGGAAGACACCTCCTAAGGTAGTTGAGAATGACCGAGCTAAGATCCTATGGGACTTCAAGATCCAGACTGACAAACAGGTGATGGCTAACCAACCAGACATCGTGTTGATCGACAAACAGCAGAAGAAGGCAGTAGTGATAGATGTGGCAATCCCAAGCGACAGCAACATCAAGAAGAAAGAACACGAGAAGCTTGAGAAATACCAAGGACTGAAGGAGGAGCTAGAAAAGATGTGGAAAGTAAGAGCAGCAGTGGTGCCAGTGGTAATTGGAGCACTAGGGGCTGTGACCCCCAAACTGGGAGAGTGGTTACAGCAGATTCCAGGTAAAACATCAGAGGTCTCTGTCCAGAAGAGCGCAGTCCTAGGAACAGCTAAGATACTGCGCAGAACCCTCAAACTCCCAGGCCTCTGGTAGAGGACCCGAGCTTGAGGATGACACATACCACCCCACGAGGGGTGAGAAAACAGTTTTTTTTTTATGTATATATATATGTATATATATATATATATATACATACATATATATATATATATATATATATATATATATATATATATATATATATATATATATATATATATATATATATATATATATATATATATATATATATATATATATGTATATACACTATATTGCCAAAAGTATTTGCTCACCCATCCAAATTATTGGAATCAGGTGTTCCAATCACTTCCATGGCCACAGGTGTATAAATTCAAGCACCTAGGCATGCAGACTGTTTTTACAAACATTTGTGAAAGAATGGGTCGCTCTCAGGAGCTCAGTGAATTCCAGCGTGGAACTGTGATAGGATGCCACCTGTGCAACAAATCCAGTCGTGAAATTTCCTCGCTCCTAAATATTCCACAGTCAACTGTCAGCTGTATTATAAGAAAATGGAAGTGTTTGGGAACGACAGCAACTCAGCCACGAAGTGGTAGGCCACGTAAACTGACGGAGCAGGGTCAGCGGATGCTGACGCGCATAGTGCGAAGAGGTCGCCAACTTTCTGCAGAGTCAATCACTACAGACCTCCAAACTTCATGTGGCCTTCAGATTAGCTCAAGAACAGTGCGCAGAGAGCTTCATGGAAAGGGTTTCCATGGTCGAGCAGCTGCATCCAAGCCATACATCACCAAGTGCAATGCAAAGCGTCGGATGCGGTGGTGTAAAGCACGCCGCCACTGGACTCTAGAGCAGTGGAGACGCGTTCTCTGGAGTGACGAATCGCGCTTCTCCATCTGGCAATCTGATGGACGGGTCTGGGTTTGGCGGTTGCCAGGAGAACGGTACTTGTCTGACTGCATTGTGCCAAGTGTAAAGTTTGGTGGAGGGGGGATTATGGTGTGGGGTTGTTTTTCAGGAGCTGGGCTTGGCCCCTTAGTTCCAGTGAAAGGAACTCTGAATGCTTCAGCATACCAAGACATTTTGGACAATTCCATGCTCCCAACTTTGTGGGAACAGTTTGGAGCTGGCCCCTTCCTCTTCCAACATGACTGTGCACCAGTGCACAAAGCAAGGTCCATAAAGACATGGATGACAGAGTCTGGTGTGGATGAACTTGACTGGCCTGCACAGAGTCCTGACCTCAACCCGATAGAACACCTTTGGGATGAATTAGAGCGGAGACTGAGAGCCAGGCCTTCTCGTCCAACATCAGTGTGCGACCTCACAAATGCGCTTCTGGAAGAATGGTCAAAAATTCCCATAAACACACTCCTAAACCTTGTGGACAGCCTTCCCAGAAGAGTTGAAGCTGTTCTAGCTGCAAAGGGTGGACCGACGTCATATTGAACCCTATGGATTAGGAACGGGATGTCACTTAAGCTCATATGTGAGTCAAGGCAGGTGAGCAAATACTTTTGGCAATATAGTGTATATGTATATGTATATATATATGTATATATATATGTATATGTATATATATATGTATATGTATATATATATATATATATATATATATATATATATATATATATATATATATATATATATATATATATATATATATTAGGGGTTAACGGGAAATGTGAAAGCCACTTCGGGCAATTGACTTTCACATTTCATTTGCCCAGAAACAATTTTTACTTGCCCAGTATAATGTTTGATAAATATAGTTCCTAATATTCATTTTTGTATATATATCAATAAAACATGGTTGTTTTTTAAATGTTTTTTTTGTAATTCAGTAAGTTTATAGCTTCCTGGTGTGTATATGCATGCGTCAGATAATGAACTCAAGCCTACATTACCGTGTTAACATGCTTTTTAATCCTTCCTGCACATTCTTTTCAAACTAAACTTTGCTTTAAACTGTTGTGTGCTTGGAAAAATATTAATTGTAATGCTAAAAATGTAAAAAAAACTTGACAGGTTAAAAACTTACACTACTACTGTACTACTCACCAATTTAACATGTTTAGCTCTATAATATTTAAATGCACCATTCCAATGTCTAAGAGAAAAAAATTTAATGAACATTTTTTAATGTACAGAAGACTGCCATATGATAGAAATGTTTACACTGTGCGCATACAGTTATTATTATTTTCCTAATCCCTGACTGATCATTTTTAATCTAGCATGTATTATAGTATAAATTAATTCATCATCCAGCTGCTGCTCTGCAGAATTCTCTCCCCAAGAGATTAATCACGCCATCTAGCCGAAAATCACGCAGCTTTTTCAAATCACGCGAGAATGTGTACAAAACAACAAAGATGGCGTCGGCAACGCTTGTGGTCCTTTTCAGCGAATGTCAGTGATTTTAAAGTAATTTTGAGTCATAAATTATTTTTTTTTTGCAATCATTGCACTTGCCGGGGGGGCAAATGCAATGAAATTTGTACTCTCCAGACAATAAAAACTACTTGCCCCGGGCGATCGGGCAATGGTTAACATCGACATATATATATATATATTACAGATGGAGTAATGAAACGAAAATAATTTCCCCCTGGTATTCTGTTGTGAATGAAACGGTGCCCAGCTTGAAAGAGCTCCTGTGTGTCGCTGGATGTGTGCATTGATGACTGAAAGACATCTTTTGCCTCCATTTATCTGTTTACTACAGTGTGTTGAATTCAGGTTAATGTGTATTTAAAGACATTTTAATTAGTGGGATAAATTGCAGGAGGGAATATAAAAAAAGTTTAATCAATAAAAATTTATTGAACCTCACGCAGCATCTCCGTGGACCCCCTAGGGGTCGCGGACACCCTGTCTAAGACCTCTGATTTAGAGAGTTCGCTGACTTCATATTGACCATGCAATGTGATGTGCCTTTTTTTTGTTTTTTTATCACAAATTACAGTAATCTACTTGTGCTATAAAACAGCAAGTGTGCCAAAGTGATTAATTTAACTTTATTTTAAAAGTCTTGAACCCCCCGCGTTAAAATGAGAACATAATTGTATTGTTGTTCAATGCTGTGGCGCACAAAGTGTTTACATTGCGACTGGTCTAACTAGGGAGTACCAATATGGCAGCCTGTTGCTTCACTTCAACCCTGTACTACCAACGGACAATCAGCAATCCAGTGAATAAATACAGATCGGTGGTCTCCTACGATGAGGAAACCAAAGGGGGAAGATGGACAATTAGTTCATAACTATAAAGTGTACAGTGTCTTGAAAGGCTATCCATACACCTGAACTTCTCCAACTTTTGCAGAGTTACAGCTTGTCAGGGTTATGCACTCTGCTTCGGTTTGTTTTTTAGTTTCTTTGTGTTCTGTGACTTTGTAGTTGTTTTCTACCAATGCTGAGTCCTTTAGTTACTCTCTGTTGCCCCCTCGTGCTTTTTTCCTTTCCCCTTGGCTTCCTTCTAGTTGATCTTGCCCACACCTGGTTCCAATCTCTTGATTACTGTAGAAGTTAAACTGGTTTTTCACACGTTTTAACCCTCCTCACACCAGCCCTCTCCCTTTCCTCAACTCTCAAATAGCCTCCGACCCCCAGGCCATCAGAGACCTACCCTCCCCCTCACCACCACTCTCACCAACCTCTAACCCATTCACACCCTCTGCCATGCCTCCATCCCCCCTAACAGTCACTTCAATGCAGGTGAGAGGCCAGCTGTAGAGACTTAAACAGATGAAACCCTCTGGACCAGACAAGATTCCTCCAAGTCTGTCTGTCTGTCTGTCTGTCTGTCTGTCTGTCTGTCTGTCTGTCTGTCTGTCTGGGTTTTGTAGGAGAATCAATGGGACTGAAGCTTTGTTAAGCCACTATAAGGCTAGCTGTGGTAATATTGCTGGAGAACACTGTCTGGATAAATAAATCAGAAAACCTACATGGGTAGAAAAAATTCCTTTTTTTTTTAGAGGATCAACTAGAACCTGTAATTAATAAATTTAAATTATGATCTCAATTACCAAATCAAAGTTAGAAAACAACTCTTTGATAGAAGTTTTTAAGGTAAAAAAAAAAATGTTTTGTCAAAATGCGGTCTAAAAAGCATTTAGCGGCTAACAATAAGGAGCTTTGTGCCGAGACGAAGGACTGGGATGGAGCTCTGACAGGTATTTATTCTCCCTTGGCTTTTAGAACACTGGTTATCAGTTTCACTTGGGCAGCTTCACAGGAGGAACAGCAGGGGGATGTCACCATTTAGACATTCATTTTTTAGGAGGGTTAATGTCTCACCAACAATGGGGAGACTTTTTTTCATTATAGAATCTTCTGTAATATCCAATCTGTCGCTAAATCTTTTCCACTAAATTAAGTGTGTTTTATGCTATTGTTTGGTCACCTTGCTTTACTGGGAGCATAGCCAGGCTACCAAACAATAATACAAAACATTCAACATTTAAATGAGACTAGTAAAGACCTAGACAGAAAGTAAGTGAAAAACAATATGAACCACCTTTCATCAAACTCGAAACCACGCCCACATTCCAAAGTGACAGCCGGAAGTCCCGCCTTAATTAAACCGGAAGTCCCGCCTTAATTAAACCGGAAGTCCCGCCTTAATTAATATAAAATTAATATAAAATTAATATAAAATTGATATAAAATTAATATAAAATTGATATAAAATTGATATAAAATTGATATAAAATTAATATAAAATTAATATAAAATTAATAATTAAAAAATGTATAAAAATGCATATAAAAAATTAACTATGTTATTTTAATAACGGTTATGATGATTAAATGATTATTTTTAATTATTTGTATTGATTTCTTATATAATCACTGTAAGCACTCCGTTTCAGCCTCTGCCTGAGCAGCTGTGTGATGAGTGCAGTCACTCACACTCACACAATGCAGCCACCCCCCAACCCCCCTCGCTGCAGCTGCTGTAGCCCCCTCACTCTGCCCTGTGCCTATGTGGCCCTTTGCCTATGTGGCCCTCTGCCTCATAGGATTCTGCAAGACTATATATCTTTATACACGATAAATAATGATGTACATGTATATGTATCGGTCTATTAAAAGAAAAAAAAAATAAAATAAAATAAAAAAAAAACAAAAAAAAAAACTAATGTCTAATTTTGTCCATTCATACGGTTTAAGCGTCCCACATGCGCAGTAGAGACTTCAATAACGTCACAAGCCGTCTTGCTCCTTGTTTACTTCCGTAAAAATGGAGGGAAGGTTTAGATCGCATCTAGCTGTCTTTCCCAAACTTAAATACACAATCGTTTTTAAGATGGTTAGAAAAAAAAATAAATAAAATGCTCTCCCACCTTATCATCCAACATGGATGTGGTGTTTCTAGCCGCTTCTGTGCTCGCTCAGACGCAGGTTGCAGTGGAAAAGATCTGGATCACTTTAGGTTGCTGTGTGAACCCGTCCATGCTGGAGAAAGGTTGGGTGACTTACTGAGGCTGACTGAAGCATTCTATACAAAGACGATACTGCCCGTCCTAAGGGTCTCCTCATGTGAAAGGTCGCATCATGAGGAGCTCACACCACGCCACACTGTCCTTCCTAAGAGTCACCTGATGTGAATGGTTAATTAATCCATCAGGTGTTTGGACCTTGGGAGGGGGGTGAAAAATACACCACTTAGAAAAAAGAGGAGAGACTCTTTGTGAATCACTGTCCTTCCTAAGGGTCACATGATGTGATAGGTCTCACTATGAGGAGCTCACACCATGCCACACGGTTTAAGAGTCACCTGATGAAAAAAATTATAAAAAAAAAAAATGTATACAAATGCATATAAAAAATTAACTATGTTATTTTAATAACGGTTATGATGATTAAATGATTATTTTTAATTATTTGTATTGATTTCTTATATAATCACTGTTAGCACTCCGTTTCAGTCTCTGCCTGCAGCAGCTTGAG
This sequence comes from Cyprinodon tularosa, assembly GCF_016077235.1. NCBI lineage: Eukaryota > Metazoa > Chordata > Actinopteri > Cyprinodontiformes > Cyprinodontidae > Cyprinodon > Cyprinodon tularosa. Next base: position 2,187,039 of record NW_024038778.1, on the reverse strand, counting down.
CATATTGGTTATTAATTCTCCAGTTTTATATTTTTAAAACACTTTACAGAATTGTATTGTTTATATTTTAACTCTTCCCTATTATGTTATTCTTATACATTTTTCTAAGGTCCACATTTGTGTGACCATTTTCAATAATCTTTCTGCTGCTGTAAATTTGCCCATTGTGGGACAATAAAGGGATTTTCTATTCTATTCTATAAAAGGGGTAGAGAGATATAAGTAAATCTAAACAATGTATCTACAAAATGTATCTGCAAAATCTCTAATATTCAACAACAACAAAAAATACTTATTTAAGCATATTGTGCAAAACAACAGTAAAAAAATTTAACTCCTATCAGATTTATAGTCCCCACCCTGCAGATTTCTTAGAATCTGTCCTTAAATTACAGCCAAACCCATTTACACAGTAACAGATAAAAACTTTAGATAAACCAAACATTACCGCCACATATCTGACTCTATAACCATTAAAACAACTAGTAACAAGTAACATTTCCTCTCATCACGGAGCAAATCCCGATGATGAGACATTTGTTCTTTCTATCAACCCCCCCATACTGTCCTTCCTCAGGGTCACATGATGTGATAGGTCTCACTATGAGGAGCTCACACCACGTCACACGGTTTACACTGCATGAAAAGTGAGATTTTCGTCCCCGTAAACCCCCGTAAACTCCCGCAGATCTGCCTGATTTTCGTCAGTTTCCGACAATTTGCAACCCGTGCTTGTCCGCGTTTGTCGTGCCACAAATTGTCGGCAACGGACAGTGACGTAGGTGGAGAGCGATCAGCTGTACTAATGGCCCTAATTAGCATATGAATGCAGCAAACCCGCGCGGCTGGCCAGGTCTGGCTTGAATAACCTTCTCAGTATTGGCTGAAACCACTATTCTCAAACAAATGAAATCGCTCGTGATTGGCAGCAAAACCACACGTGGCCACGCCAGGCTTTAATTTTCTTACTGAGTATTGGACGGAACCACTTCTTTTTAAACAAGTGAAGTCGCTCGTGATTGGTTGGCATATATATATATATTTACATATATATATTTATTCATATATATATATTTATTCATTCATATATATATATATATTCATATATTTATTCATTCATATGCTGTGTATTTATGTTATCCTACACTACTACACAATTATTATGCTACCATCAAGGACATGAATGAATTTATACAGGAAATGAACATTTGCCAGGAAGCTGTTTATGCAAAGAAAGAGCTTTATTAAAACACACACAACTATATACAACGCGTATCCAAACACATGCGTATCTAAAAATTACAACTCCGTGAACGGTCCGTTTGCTTCCTCGGGGTTGGAGGTAACAGGCAGCATTCCCTCCGAGGCAGGTCCGATGTGCAGACGCCTACTGTGCGTGGCCCTGTACTAAGGCATCGCTTCTAACCGGGACTGCAGCTTAACACAGAGTTCAGTGAGATCCGGCCTACGAAATGGCGGCGACCGTACAATCCATCCAGAGACACCGCCGACGACGCCATCTTCTTCGTCGGACTAGAGGTCGACGGTGGCGGACTTACAGAGTTCCACTTCCTCATCTGCCAGCACACTCTGCCTCGCCTTCAGCAGCTGAAAAAAAAAAACATGAATCAGCGCACTGCATATGGACACAACACATCTATCAATGCACCTGAAAAATAGTCACCAAATAAAGTCTTACCCTCTTTCGTCTGGCCCGACTCCGAGCAGATAGCCTGGCGGCCTCCGCACGCAGCGTGCTGGCTAGCAACGTGTATCTGAAGCTCCTGCATACCGTCTCATAATACGTCTTACAGGCAGCTGGAAAACAATTAAATGAGAGTGGTATGAATAAAAAAATCAAAAAAATCAAACGCAAGTCACAGTAACAAGGAAGGAGAAAACATTAAAACAAGTCACTTACACACAATGTCGTCTTTATCAACATCGTGCAAATCCGAGCAAATAGGAGGTCACCGCCTCATTGTGAGGCGACTGTAGTCTGTGAAAAAAAAAAAAAGTACAGCTATGGTCGGTATCCATCCGTATCCATGTCCTTTTACCGCAGAATGAAAGCATATTCTTTAAACCTTACCCCTGCCGGTTCATAGCGCCTGCAATTAGTCTCCGAGTTGTTAAGACGGCATAATGCTTCCTGTGAATCACAAAAAATACACTTTAGTAAAGCTTTAGGCTAGGCTGCTTTTAGCTTACCTAGCTAGGCTAGGTTGTCTTTAGCTTGCCTAGCTAAGCTAGGCTGCTTTTAGCATAGCTACCAGTAATCGAACATATTTACCGCTAGCGTGGCGTTGTGCACCCGTCTTCTCTTCCTCGAGTTCGTATATATCCCGCAAAGTTGCTCGACTGCAGATAGGGTGGCCAGATGTCCGGCTTTAGGGCGGACAGTCCGGATTTTCATTGCACTGTCCGGCGTCCGGCGCTGCACCCAGCCGGACGTGTATTTGTCCTCCTTTACCCCCAGATTCAACATACTCCGTCAGCGCTCCGCCCCGCTCACGTACGGAGTACTTGTCTGTCTTCTTCTTCTTCTTGTCGAGTTTTATGGCGGTTGGCAACAAACTGTTAGTAGCATTACCGCCACTTACTGGTATGGAGTGTGGTTCGTGATGGTTTAAATATTGATCCTGATACATTCTACCCTAACTTCTTCTAAACATACATTCACACATTCACACTTAAAAATATAAACATATTTGTGCACAGCTTTGTATATCATTCCTTCACTCACAAACACACTTACTATAATTAAATTCTATGGAATAATTTCGTTTTCTTTAGAAATCGAATAATTATTTGTATGTGTTTACTCCCTAAATTTTTCCTCAGTATATCTAATAAATTAACCTTCTCCTTAATGTCTTCAAACTCTCTTCTCATATATCTTCTCTCTTTTTCATATTTATGACATTCTAATATAACATGTTCTATGGTTTCATATTTATCACAGAAATCACATTTGCCCGTTTTATGTTTTTGTATTTTAAAAAGTGTATGATTAAGTCCTGTATGACCAAATGTTAACCTTGTTATCACTCTTTCATCCTTTCTATTTCTTCTTCCATTTCTTCTTTCTCCTACCATCTTCTGAATTTTATAAAACCATCTTCCTGTTTTATCTTCATCCCACCTTTTTTGCCAAATTTCCATAAGTTTCTCTTTAATAATACTCTTTCCTTCTGATTTACTTATTTTAACTATAAAACTAATAGAATGTTTAATTGCCCTTTTTGCCATTTTATCTGCCCTCTCGTTTCCTTCCGCCCCAATATGTGCTGGAACCCACACAAATGTAACTATCAGCCCCATGTTTCGTATTCTGAACAGTGTATGATTTATTTCTAATAAAATGTCCATCCTACTATCTGTATTACTTGTCTGTCATGTAAATCAATGAGAGCTGTTCCACATCCTCCGCTCGTCACCGCCCACGTACGTCTTCTCCGTCCTTCACCGTCAAAATACGGAGCTGAGCTATTTTTTGCTCCCCTCCGGTCCGTCCAGATCAAGACCCGCGATTGCAATCGCACCAAACAGAAAAAAGAATGTAGAGAAGACCCGGTTTGTCAAATTAAATTATAGTAAAAACAGATCGGTATCTAGAAATTAGAGCATAGTTTGTATATATTCCCAAAAACTAAAACAATAAATTTAGATTTTATTTCCTGGCAAAACATTCAATTCGGTTTATCCATTAAAGAAAAAAAAATTTGGAATTTTTAATCAATATTCTAATAATTGTAACAAAGTATTATATCCATAAATGTCGCTATGCAAAATGTTCCCTCCCAATCTCTGCTCTCAAAAATGAACTTTCCCTTTTCAAAAGATGTCTGAGAAAGATGCAGAATTTAAATGCAATTAAATTGTTTGAGTTAATTGAAGAATTTCAGTTGGTAGTCCCCACTGATTAATTTACTTTAACTACTATTATTATTTTATTTATTTTTATTTATTTTATTTTATTTTATACTTTGTTCCAGCCTGTGCATTTAATTTTATTTTTCAAAAGCAGGAGTTGTGATATTTCTTCTTGTATTGAAATATTTGTTATTGACTTGTTATTTGAGATTGTTATTGTTTTCTTATATATTCAATAACAAAAAAAAAAAAAAGTGGAAATCTAAAAAAAAAAATTAACCATTACAGCCAACTGATTCTGATTAAAACTAATTTTTGAAGTAAATTATTTTGTGTATTTTTTTTTACATAACATTTGCATACACAGTAATCTAGCGTACTTTAATTAAATAAATCAATTCAAGCTAAAATGTAAGAGTCTATAATTAGGCTATACTGAGCCTGATCTATTTCTACCATCTATTTGGGGGATATTTATTGCCACACTTTGGGCCACTTAAAACCAATTTAGCATGCTGACCTATGTCCTTATGACCACAGTGTACCAATCTTCTGATGGCTACTTCCAACAGGATAATGCGCCATGTTATAAAGTGAATCATCTCAGAATCATTTCTTGAAACTTTTCCACTTAAGTAATTGTGAATTGAGCATATTGACAGACAACATTTTATTTTTTATCTTAAATGCAAATAAAAAAAAAATAATTACTGCTCTAAATGTATTGCTCTGTCAGCTAAAGATCTGTTTTGGTCTCTATACTTTAATTAAATAAATCAATTCAAGCTAAAATGTAAGAGGCTATACCTGATCTCTTTGTATCAGAGATTTTCTTACCCAGGGTTGCAGGGGGGGGTAAAACCCCCCCTGCAACCCTGGTTTGCATTTGTATAGCTCACAGCATGTTCATTTACATGTTAAAGCCTCCCCTAGAATTCCATGGGGGGAACACTGCCTAAGAAATTCCACGTCAATTTCTGACAATTTACGGGAGTTTTCGTCGAAGCCTGCAAATTGCCGTATACTGCCGCTAACCTGAAGTTCCACGACAATCTACAGTGCCGTATATTGACGAAAATCCCACTTTTCATGCAGTGTTAAGCGTCACCTGTTGTGAACGGTTAGAAAAAAGAGGAGAGACTCTTTGTGAATCTCCTGACCGTGGTCTGAATCAGAGTTCTTTTCCCACGGAAGAGGATTTGGGAACAATGTGGCGTAGCATTATATAAATTCAAAAGTCGCGGTATCTGTCTTTGGTAACTCCTGATTCGATCAGCTGATAAGGTGGAGCCACAGCGTCACGATCTGAGCCACAAACCGTCTGAAACACAATATGTTTAAAGTTAGTTTTTGTTCACTCATTTCACTGCCTGGGTTTTTTAAATAGACAGAATCCTTTTTTTTTCTTTTCACTATTCAGTCATTGACGGAAATATCTATCGTACAAACCTGATAGATGACAGTCTATGGATTGCAAATGTTTTGTAGCGTTCTGCTGCCTGAGGAAAGATTTTCTGCTTTTCTCTGCTGTTCACAGAGAGCAACTTTGACACAGCGGTTTTTCAGCTCTACTAAAATTGTATCAATAACTGGATAGTGATATTCGTATCTAAAGGCTTATCTATCCATATGTTTGATTATATTCTTAATTTGAAACCAGCCATTTGGGAAAACTATAGCTTGTTAAAACAAACTGTCCTCTTTTTTTTTATAATTTTTTGTATTAATCTCTTAATTTTTTCAAACATTTATTTCTCTACTGAATCATTAATCTTTTTTATCTATCCTTAGATTTTTGATTTTTTTTTTTTTGTAATTCTAATAATAGATTTGATATAGTGGCAAACTGATAAATTGTTTAACCCTTTCCTGAACAGAAATCAGAGAAACGCTTTAGGTAATAGCACCTGCACCCTGTTAACGTAGATTTAACAGATATATCAGCTATATGGTAATTTCACTTTTATTACTGAAAGGTTTTCAAATAGCATAGATTAAGAAAAAGTAATTGCATACAGTATTCAGCCTATAATTTTTAGTCTGCCAAGACCAAGCAGTTTTTAACACATCTCAACCTTCAAATGTAGCTACTGTCTTCTTAGTAATTATGTGAAAAGAGCCTAGAAAAAATCTGAAAATTTCTATTCCTGTTTATTTTTATTTATTTATTTTTTTTAAGAAGCACCCTTGTCAGATGGCCAATTCTGTAAAACGGGAGGACATTTTAAGTGCAAATTTGATGGAGCCATCTAGCAATTAGAACTTTTGCTCTATCTAGCGTCATTGTTCTGAAGCAGGGGTTTGAGCTTCATGATACGTTTGTAAGTAAACCCTTTAAGTTTTTGCAAATACTCCTTGTGCAATTACTTGTTGGCCTCAGCCTTCTGGGACTTGTAGCAGTCATCTTTTTAGCAGACCGTCTGAGGAGCAGAACTTAAACTATTGAATATTTTCAACCCAGTTATCTGTTTTCTATACCCTACCAGCTTCTCCGTCAGTTTTGTTGTAGAGTGAGTTCCTGTCTTTATGTGTCATTACAAGAAATGCAGGCAGCAGAAAGTGCTAGTTGCTACTTCATTGCATTTTTTTAAAAACAAATCTGCAGTTTACAACCCTCAGTTTGCAGTAAGGTAATCTGTCTAAAACCTTTGCTTTATTTTGGAAAAAATATATTTATATTTCAGTCTTTACTAAAATCCCATTTAAGTAGAAATTTTAGGTTATTCACAGTACAAAAGTCAATAATATTGCCTCCTTATCCTCAAATATCCTTGTCCTATGTCTCCACCATACTCCTGTAACCAAACACAAGAACAATCAAATAAACGTTCTGGTATTAGTATCACACTTGGAGGAAAGTTTTTGCTTTGAAAAAAAAGTGAATTATAAACAAGCAAAAACTCACATTACAGACCGTTTCTCCTAGAACTTGTTTACAAATGCTTATGTAGGCAAAACCACATTATACGCTCATAACTGTAGCCGTATGACATGATGAATCAAGCATTTTGCAAGATCTTTCTATATACGAAATGACGGACTGTATTTAGCATTTTAGATAATCAGTATCTCTGTTTTCATCATTTGACCATGAAAAAAAATTATTATCTTTTTTTTTTATATCTTTTCCGGAGAACCTATTTTTCTACCACTTTTTATAAACAGCTACTTTTTTATTTCCCTAACTTTTCTCAATACAAACAAGCATAAAATAAAATTTTTAGATAAAGGCATTACTCTGTTGACTCATTCTATGGGAGACCTACTAGTATAACATGGAAATAAGAGTTACACAAGGGAAGGTAATAGGTTTTTCTTTTTTTTTAACTGATGCAAATCTAAAGGAGAAGCAATCGATTACAGAATTATCCAATGGTGTCAAACATCTGTTGACTGAACATGTAACAAAAACAAAGCATTACCCACTATTATTTAAGCTGTAAAAACTTACAAAAACATTTTAAGGAGCAGATTAGGGTGACATTCGCTGTATGGTTAAAATGTAAACTGCTCAGCTTATACTGCTGTTATTTTTTTCCTCATCAAAATTAGTTGTTTTAGATCTGCTACTTTATGTTTTTGCTTGTCTATCTTTTTTTTTCTTTTTGTCATGAATGCAACAAGATTCAAACCAACCTCTAAGTAGTCTTAAACATCTACGCTTTCAGTGATCATACCATCATTTCTTTGTATAACTAACTAGTATAGTCATGTGAATATAATGTTTTTGATTGAATTAGTTGGGCTATTTATTATTTACAATGAAACCATCATGTCTGTACTCTTTAATGCAAGTCTGTTTTCAACCCTGTAGGCATTTAACCCTTAAACATGATATAACCACTCTGCCTAACTCTTTAGTCAGAACTATATCGGTCTGCAGAAGATAAAACCATGTCAAAAAACCTACAGGATCAGAATTTCAGCTGTGTCGGATCAGTAAACATTCTAGATGATAAATTTTACAGTATTTTACAAAGAATGATATTACGCCCTTTAGGTAAAATTACATCTCACAATCAATAGTACTTTACTTTTTCTTTTTACTGAAAGGTACTATAGAAATAATTTGGGCTCACCTTAAACCTACCGGTCCTGAATCTGGGCTATTCAGCCATGGGCAGGAAAATCAGCTGTTCCACAAAGCCCTTTAGGTTGGACCAGCACCACAGAGCTATAAGGTGAACAGTTAGTTTCCTGGTAATGTGGCTGTTTTTCATGCTTAGAAGTGAACGAGCCTACGGTCATCTTGAGTTACTCAATCATAAAACCATATGCAAGTGTTTAGTCAAATACCTCTCTACTGCTTTAGTCTAAAAAAAAAAAAAACTCATACTTTTCATTTCTCCTATTACCCAAAAATGTTTGTCTAAAACCTAAGAAAATGTTTTGTGCTAACATTAGGCAAACCATAGTTATTACAACTAGAACTATAGATGAATCGGGACCAGTTTCAAATTCTAATTTTAGTCAAACTTTGTTGTCTTGTAAGACAAAAGATAGGAATAATTTAGAATTTGTTAAAGTGTATAACCAATGAAACACTTTGTTTGTTCTTTTGTTTAAATCTAACCGTTATTCCTTATCTCCCAAAAACATATTCTTACTCTTTCTACCGTAAAATCTTTACTGATGACTCAGAATTTAGGCACTGACTATTGATTTATTCTCAGTCATCGATCAACAACTAATTATTTTGTTTTGGTGGTCTATAAAATGTTTCACTAGTTGGTAGGATCTTTGCTTCAGAGCTTCGTTAAATTCTAATTAATAAAAACTAGGAAGGACCAGTGCTATGATACAAACATGGGGGGAAAGTCATGTTATCTCCTGACTTGTCTCCTGACTTGTCTCCTGACTTGTCTCTCTCTCTCAATAAGATTCAGCTCTATCCTCCCTGCCAAGCGGTCATAGGATAAATGTTTGTTTTATTAAGTTGTTGAAATAAAAAAGTTTACGCAAGCTCATAGGAACATGTTTTCAGTCCATACAATCTGAATGAGAGAGCAACAATTTGTTTTAGAAGCATTTTTTAACACGTTAAGAAAATTAACAAATTAATAAACAAGATGTTTGTCTTGCATTCTGATCTTTTTCTTTCTAAACAGGATCAACTCAGAAATCCATTCTTAGATGGATCTTCCCCTATCACACCACCTTTGTAAGAAGCACTTTTAGCAATGAGAAGTTTGGAATTAACCTTTGACTTTCATTTTTGGACACAGAAAGATTTTCACACCAATCTTACAGAAAGTAGGGCTGGATTCTAAATCAATCTTTGGATTTCATACATGTATTCAAAAAAAGATAAGTATTCTGCTTTCCTAACAGTGTAGGGTTTAAAATCATTACCAATCATGAAACAATAAAAGTTGCTTTCATTGCTTTACCAAAATTGTGTAAATAATGATCATATGTGTAATGACACTCTTTGTTGTTGTATCTAATTTCCCGGAGGATACTTTGGGAATGAGAAGTTTGGTATTATGCTCAGATTTCAGTGTTGCTCTTCTCACTGATTCTGCAGTTTAAAGATTCATACATCTTGCAAAGTTATAATCTTTTATATTCTCCGTATTGGTTCAGATTGAAGTTAAAACAAAACAACTGAACCATTTATTTACCTACAAAGCTGAATTAAGATCAGTTCCTTATGGAAATGTGAATCATTATTAAAAAAAAAGAAAGGACCTATTTAGAAAAAGGGGATGAAGATATATATATGTTTAAGCGTCAGAGTTGCTGTTCACAGATGCGTGCTGCTGATGCTCCTCTCCTTTTGAAAATGCGAATCAAAGCTTGGTTGTCCAGAATTTTTTTTTATAACACTCCATCTCAGTTAAGTTACCTGCACTCGAATTAACGGACCCGGGGGAAAACCACTGACGGTGTTTTTCAACAGGGAGCAGCAGAAGAATCATTCATCCAATATTTTGAGTGTTTTTCAATATTTCATTTTTCCAACCAGTGAATACTACAGGTTTACTAACTTGAACAAGTAGATAGAATTACAATTTTAAAAATGTGGTGAGATTTAAAATTATGAGGATCAATTGCAGATTTAAATATATTACATTTATATATTACATAGAGCGAATGTCACCCTAATCTGCTCCTTAAAATGTTTTTGTAAGTTTTTACAGCTTAAATAATAGTGGGTAATGCTTTGTTTTTGTTACATGTTCAGTCAACAGATGTTTGACACCATTGGATAATTCTGTAATCGATTGCTTCTCCTTTAGATTTGCATCAGTTAAAAAAAAGAAAAACCTATTACCTTCCCTTGTGTAACTCTTATTTCCATGTTATACTAGTAGGTCTCCCATAGAATGAGTCAACAGAGTAATGCCTTTATCTAAAAATTTTATTTTATGCTTGTTTGTATTGAGAAAAGTTAGGGAAATAAAAAAGTAGCTGTTTATAAAAAGTGGTAGAAAAATAGGTTCTCCGGAAAAGATAAAAAAAAAAAAAGATAATAATTTTTTTTCATGGTCAAATGATGAAAACAGAGATACTGATTATCTAAAATGCTAAATACAGTCCGTCATTTCGTATATAGAAAGATCTTGCAAAATGCTTGATTCATCATGTCATACGGCTACAGTTATGAGCGTATAATGTGGTTTTGCCTACATAAGCATTTGTAAACAAGTTCTAGGAGAAACGGTCTGTAATGTGAGTTTTTGCTTGTTTATAATTCACTTTTTTTTCAAAGCAAAAACTTTCCTCCAAGTGTGATACTAATACCAGAACGTTTATTTGATTGTTCTTGTGTTTGGTTACAGGAGTATGGTGGAGACATAGGACAAGGATATTTGAGGATAAGGAGGCAATATTATTGACTTTTGTACTGTGAATAACCTAAAATTTCTACTTAAATGGGATTTTAGTAAAGACTGAAATATAAATATATTTTTTCCAAAATAAAGCAAAGGTTTTAGACAGATTACCTTACTGCAAACTGAGGGTTGTAAACTGCAGATTTGTTTTTAAAAAAATGCAATGAAGTAGCAACTAGCACTTTCTGCTGCCTGCATTTCTTGTAATGACACATAAAGACAGGAACTCACTCTACAACAAAACTGACGGAGAAGCTGGTAGGGTATAGAAAACAGATAACTGGGTTGAAAATATTCAATAGTTTAAGTTCTGCTCCTCAGACGGTCTGCTAAAAAGATGACTGCTACAAGTCCCAGAAGGCTGAGGCCAACAAGTAATTGCACAAGGAGTATTTGCAAAAAACTTAAAGGGTTTACTTACAAACGTATCATGAAGCTCAAACCCCTGCTTCAGAACAATGACGCTAGATAGAGCAAAAGTTCTAATTGCTAGATGGCTCCATCAAATTTGCACTTAAAATGTCCTCCTGTTTTACAGAATTGGCCATCTGACAAGGGTGCTTCTTAAAAAAAAAAAATAAATAAAAATAAACAGGAATAGAAATTTTCTGATTTTTTCTAGGCTCTTTTCACATAATTACTAAGAAGACAGTAGCTACATTTGGAGGTTGAGATGTGTTAAAAACTGCTTGGTCTTGGCAGACTAAAAATTATAGGCTGAATACTGTATGCAATTACTTTTTCTTAATCTATGCTATTTGAAAACCTTTCAGTAATAAAAGTGAAATTACCATATAGCTGATATATCTGTTAAATCTACGTTAACAGGGTGCAGGTGCTATTACCTAAAGCGTTTCTCTGATTTCTGTTCAGGAAAGGGTTAAACAATTTATCAGTTTGCCACTATATCAAATCTATTATTAGAATTACAAAAAAAAAAAAATCAAAAATCTAAGGATAGATAAAAAAAGATTAATGATTCAGTAGAGAAATAAATGTTTGAAAAAATTAAGAGATTAACACAAAAAATTATATTAAAAAAAGAGGACAGTTTGTTTTAACAAGCTATAGTTTTCCCAATCGGTTGGTTTCAAATTAAGAATATAATCAAACATATGGATAGATAAGCCTTTAGATACGAATATCACTATCCTGTTATTGATACAATTTTAGTAGAGCTGAAAAACCGCTGTGTCAAAGTTGCTCTCTGTGAACAGCAGAGAAAAGCAGAAAATCTTTCCTCAGGCAGCAGAACGTTACAAAACATTTGCAATCCATAGACTGTCATCTATCAGGTTTGTACGATAGATATTTCCATCAATGACTGAATAGTGAAAAGGAAAAAAAAGGATTCTGTCTATTTAAAAAAAACCCAGGCAGTGAATTGAGTGAACAAAAAACTAACTTTAAACATATTGTGTTTCAGACGGTTTGTGGCTCAGATCGTGACGCTGTGGCTCCACCTTATCAGCTGATCGAATCAGGAGTTACCAAAGACAGATACCGCGACTTTTGAATTTATATAATGCTACGCCACATTGTTCCCAAATCCTCTTCCGTGGGAAAAGAACTCTGATTCAGACCACGGTCAGGAGATCCACAAAGAGTCTCTCCTCTTTTTTCTAACCGTTCACATCAGGTGACGCTTAAACCGTGTGACGTGGTGTGAGCTCCTCATAGTGAGACCTATCACATCATGTGACCCTGAGGAAGGACAGTATGGGGAGGGGTTGATAGAAAGAACAAATGTCTCATCATCGGGATTTGCTCCGTGATGAGAGGAAATGTTACTTGTTACTAGTTGTTTTAATGGTTATAGAGTCAGATATGTGGCGGTAATGTTTGGTTTATCTAAAGTTTTTATCTGTTACTGTGTAAATGGGTTTGGCTGTAATTTAAGGACAGATTCTAAGAAATCTGCAGGGTGGGGACTATAAATCTGATAGGAGTTAAATTTTTTTATTGTTGTTTTGCACAATATGCTTAAATAAGTATTTTTTGTTGTTGTTGAATATTAGAGATTTTGCAGATACATTTTGTAGATACATTGTTTAGATTTACTTATATCTCTCTACCCCTTTTATAGAATAGAATAGAAAATCCCTTTATTGTCCCACAATGGGCAAATTTACAGCAGCAGAAAGATTATTGAAAATGGTCACACAAATGTGGACCTTAGAAAAATGTATAAGAATAACATAATAGGGAAGAGTTAAAATATAAAAAATAAAATTCTGTAAAGTGTTTTAAAAATATAAAACTGGAGAATTAATAACCAATATGCTCAAGCTGCTGCAGGCAGAGATTGAAACGGAGTGCTAACAGTGATTATATAAGAAATCAATACAAATAATTAAAAATAATCATTTAATCATCATAACCGTTATTAAAATAACATAGTTAATTTTTTATATGCATTTGTATACATTTTTTTTTTTTATAATTTTTTTCATCAGGTGACTCTTAAACCGTGTGGCATGGTGTGAGCTCCTCATAGTGAGACCTATCACATCATGTGACCCTTAGGAAGGACAGTGATTCACAAAGAGTCTCTCCTCTTTTTTCTAAGTGGTGTATTTTTCACCCCCCTCCCAAGGTCCAAACACCTGATGGATTAATTAACCATTCACATCAGGTGACTCTTAGGAAGGACAGTGTGGCGTGGTGTGAGCTCCTCATGATGCGACCTTTCACATGAGGAGACCCTTAGGACGGGCAGTATCGTCTTTGTATAGAATGCTTCAGTCAGCCTCAGTAAGTCACCCAACCTTTCTCCAGCATGGACGGGTTCACACAGCAACCTAAAGTGATCCAGATCTTTTCCACTGCAACCTGCGTCTGAGCGAGCACAGAAGCGGCTAGAAACACCACATCCATGTTGGATGATAAGGTGGGAGAGCATTTTATTTATTTATTTTTTCTAACCATCTTAAAAACCATTGTGTATTTAAGTTTGGGAAAGACAGCTAGATGCGATCTAAACCTTCCCTCCATTTTTACGGAAGTAAACAAGGAGCAAGACGGCTTGTGACGTTATTGAAGTCTCTACTGCGCATGTGGGACGCTTAAACCGTATGAATGGACAAAATTAGACATTAGTTTTTTTTTTTGTTTTTTGTTTTTTTTTATTTTTTTTTATTTTATTTTTTCTTTTAATAGACTGATACATATACATGTACATCATTATTTATCGTGTATAAAGATATATAGTCTTGCAGAATCCTATGAGGCAGAGGGCCACATAGGCAAAGGGCCACATAGGCACAGGGCAGAGTGAGGGGGCTACAGCAGCTGCAGCGAGGGGGCTACAGCAGCTGCAGCGAGGGGGGTTGGGGGGTGGCTGCACTGTGTGAGTGTGAGTGACTGCACTCATCACACAGCTGCTCAGGCAGAGGCTAAAACGGCGTGCTTACAGTGATTATATAAGAAATCAATACAAATAATTAAAAATAATCATTTAATCATCATAACCGTTATTAAAATAACATAGTTAATTTTTTATATGCATTTTTATAAATTTTTTAATATTTTTTAATTATTAATTTTATATTAATTTTATATTAATTTTATGTCAATTTTATATCAATTTTATATCAATTTTATATTAATTTTATATCAATTTTATATTAATTTTATATTAATTTTATATTAATTTTATATTAATTTTATATTAATTTTATATTAATTAAGGCGGGACTTCCGGTTTAATTAAGGCGGGACTTCCGGTTTAATTAAGGCGGGACTTCCGGCTGTCACTTTGGAATGTGGGCGTGGTTTCGGTGTTTGATGAAAGGTGGTTCATATTGTTTTTTAAGTGGAAATGGCATAAATAAACAGCTCAGGGGGGAATAGAGTTGATAGCAATATAACAAATGAAGCATGGTACAGTAACTGAAAAAACAAATGCCATAAAACTGTCCAGAGCAATGAAATATCTTTGCTGTTGGAGCCTGCTGTTTGCAGATTGGTTTCAACCATTTATTAATTGATTAATTGATGACCGTACTGCTCCACTTGTGAAAGTAAAACCTTTTGGGCTCTTTTTGGCATCAAGAATGATAACACTGATTTTAAGTCAGAAAGTTTTAATACAAATAAAGTAAACCAAATTCTAGACATTAAAAAAAAAGCTGATTAGAGTTCATTTTGGTCTAATTTTTTGATGGGGCGTATTGTCACTGATACTGCTCATGGTGAACTTTACTCAATTGTTTGTCAAAGTATTCATTCACCCATAGCATTAGGTAAACTAGATTATCGCATCACCTGAATCACAGAGTTTGAATTTGAATGTAAAGAATTTTTGTTGTATTTTGAAAGTATGAATTTCAAAACTTAACCCAAGACCTTAGCTGCATGTTTACCTGACACATGGTGTCAGTGTTGTGCAAAAGAAATGGTAAAGCTTCACACACACCCTTTGCTTTTCTAAACTACACTACAGAGATTGAAAATCTTTGCTCCGCCCACACTTTTTTAAATCATTGACAGGAGGCGTCGACACTTCACTTCATCTGTAGCAAAGAGCTCTTCACTGGAAAGCTGATTTTATCTTCCCTATAGATAGTCCATGCATCAATAGAAAGAGCTGCATGCCAAAGGGAAAAATACTTGTTTTTTGAGAATGAGAGTTTTCTCATTCTGAAGGATTTCTGGCATTACGGTTCACCAAATGGATGTAGTGTTCAAGGAGATGAGAAGTAATAACACAAGATCAACTCTTAAACATTTATAAATAATCTTTTGAATTCTGGTGGTCAAGCAAGATCTTTCAAATATAGAAATCTACGCTATTCAGAAATTGAAGGAAATACAAAACTTAAGCTTTTATTATTATTATTATTTTTTGCTTTCTATTTTACTCCCGTACCAGAAGAAGGTTGTCCTACCCAAAGTGCGTAATAACATGTGATTTGGGATGGACATCTATGATTTCAGGTGTATCTGGGCCTCTGGGTAAGGCTGTTTATCAAAAGTGTATCCATGAAAGTAACATAAGAGGAAAACCCTTTGACATATTACAGATTTATTTAACATTTACAACTTTTGTGCTCAGCATTTTAAAATACACTATGTTGCAGTTGAATACTTCCTATGGTAATACTGCAAAGGATATCACTTCCTATTCAATCACTTTGTTATTTATCACAAATGTTTTTAGAAGAAACATTTTACAGGAGCATGGTGACATAGTATGGCCACAGGTTTCTACTCAGCAATCATATTCAAATCAATTAACTTTTAAGATAGGATTTCTTCCCAAAAGAAAAAATATGTTTTTTTTTATATACTTAACTATGATGAAGAATCTCTTTTATGAACTGAAATGCTTAAATAAGATGAAAGTGATTTCAGTCTGCATCTAAATGTGTTTTATGTCATGCTTGACAGTCACAAAGAGTCAAATGTTTTGCATTTAATCACAAAAAAGTCCTCCCTTCACTGGCTCGTCTCTGATTTGTTTTTTCCTCAGGTGTGATGAATGCTGACAGGACTGCCAGGCAATGTTTTTCTTTCTATATTACTTTAAAGATCTGCTTCTGGGCTGGGTTTGCATGAACAATAAAGAGGGAAAACAACCCCAAGCAGCTTCTGGAAGATAAAACAAACAGCTGGTAGGTTTACAGCCACCCCCCCTCTCCTCTATAGGAAGCTGTTTCAGGAAAACTTCCCCTAGGTATATTCTCTCTCTCTCGCTCTCTCTCTCTTTCTCTCTCGGCTGCTGGAGAAACAAGACAGGCGCTTTGGTGCCAAGGGGGAGAAGGCGTAGACTTCCTCTTAACATTTCCTACGCTTTCAAACAAAGTTTGGTGCAAGCTTTGCTCTCAAATTAGAATATTTTCCCGCTTTGTTTTGTGTTCCTTTTCTTTTACCTAACAGCAGTGGAGATTTTCTCATTTTTTCAAAGACATCTGAACTTGTGCAAACATGGACTGGGGAACAGATCTATGGGTGAGTTGACAGCTGACAACCTCTCTTTAATCTGTCTTAAGAGGAAAAAAACAGTTTTTAATATATATCCTAAGTTTATGTTACCCGATTTTGTTTGTGGAGACACAATATGTGAATGATCTGTAATATTGAGCAGAATAAGCCTTTGCTGGACTATCTGTTAAGGCTGCCGCAGATACAGAGATTTCGCAGCCTTTATGGCTCTTTCTGTTGCCAGGAAGGCTATGTACTTTATATTCTGCATACTGGCCTTATCTGGTCTCTCCTTTGGTGCTCTAAACCTGAGTTTTGCCTTTATGACAAGTGAATGATCAATAGAAATGCACTGTGTGATTGAAAGTAGCAGCCCACAAGTTAAAAAATCCTTAATAGACACAATTTATAAACAGCACTGAAACCTGTGGAGTTTGAAGCTGAGGACTCCTCTGATTACATTCTAAAAAACTTTTTGCCTATTTTCAGAATTCCTCTCTGTTTGCCTAACAATTATGTTTGAGATAAAACACAAAGATGACATCTGCAAATCTTGGTTTGTAATGATGGTTATATTTCAAATGATAGCAAATGAATCTAGTTGAACCGACTTAACGCTGTGTGAAAAAGTAAGCGTCCCCATTGTTAAATCATAAATTGATTGTGATTAAGTTTTTTCAAAGCTGAGTTTAGTTTCAGCAGCCACACCCATATCTGATTACTGCTCTAAGGGGAAACAAGTTATTAATGAAATAGAACCTGTCAGGCAACATGAAGTAGACTAAATAAATAAACAAAACAAAAAAAAAGTCAAACTGTCCCACAATATAGCTATTATTAAAGATTGCATGTTGAAATGGCTAAAGATAATTTTTAGGGCTGTGGGAAATCCATCAAACCATAGTGACAGCCCTTATTCTCAAATGCAGAAAACATAGTGATGAACTTATCCAGTATAGGTCACAAAAGAACATAGAGCTACATATTAAGTACTCACTTGCCATTTTTAGGGTCAGTGTTCAAGATTTATCAGTAAGAAAGACTCTGGGTGATTTAGTGTCCATGGGAGGTTTCCAAGGTCAAAACCATGGTTGAGCAAAAAAATACTTCGACCAAACATTTTGTAAGAAAACTAAGAGTTTGGAGAAAACATTCTCTGGACTAATGAGGCAAAAGTCAAACCCTTTAAGATATACATGTCCCAATAGACTGCAACAGATTGGCGACCCTTTCCAGGGTATAGCACCCCAACCCAGACGGATGAACCAGTAAAAGATGGATGGATGGATGGATGGATGGATGGATGGATGGATGGATGGATGGATGGATGGATGGATGGATGGATGGATGGATGGATGGATGGATCTACTATAAAACCAACATTGCCTTTCAGAATAGTTTGATACAGACAGCCTTTTCGGTGGAAGTGTGTCGATCTAGGAGTTCTTGTGTTTGGGTTATGCAGTTGGACAATATCCCCAAGAACACCCTCAAATATATCTCTGACTGACTTAACATAAAAGAAAAATGTAGAGTAGGAATGGCTCTATTCACAGTAGATATTTTGAGTTCATTGAGAGACTATGGTGTGACATTAAACTGTTCAATTATGCTCGAAACCCATCCAGTTTTGTTGGTTTTAAATAATTCAAAACAAGAAAGATGAGCTTAAATTGTTAGACAGCAATGTGAAAACTATTTGCCACTTGTGTCCAACGCCCAACAGCATTGTTTGAGGCCAAGGTTGACACAACCAGTTATTAGAATTATGCAGTGATACATTTTTTTTACATAGTGCAGGCAGCTTTTTTTATCTTAGCAAAGGAGCCAATTTGTCTCATCTTACTTTAGTGATGAAATTTGAAAATGAATGTTTGGTTGCCTGGATATCTTCAAAGGGTTTGCTAAGAATATTTACCACTTAATTGAGTGTGTTTATACAGTATTATTTTTTTGATCACCTTGCTTTACTGGGAGAATAGACAGGGTACCAATCAATGATATAAAACATTACTATAAGAATATTAAAAACCTTTAAAAAACATTAAGTGGAAAGTGCATAAATAAATGGCTTAATGGGGAATATAGTTGAAAGCAATGTAACAAACAAAACATGCCAGCTGAAAAAACAAATGCCATTAAACTCTGTCCAGAGCAATGAAATAGCCTTCCTATTGGAGCCTGCTGTTTTCAGATGGGCTTCGACCAGTTAGGAACTGATTACTTAAATCTAGTAAGGAGGATATCACAGAGCAGTTTAAGTCAACACATACCTACTTAGAATTGTTTCATAGTCTGGCCTATTTACTGTGAGACCCTTCAAACAGAAGGTTGCAAGGCTGAAAACTGAGCAGTTCAGTTCATACAAATACATTGGCAAAGCTGTTTCTAAGAATAAACACTACTATGTTAATAAACCATGTATGGTCTGCTCTTCCATTTAAGTATTTCAAAATAAAATGAGAAAAAAACTCAACAATTGCTGTTTATTTCTGTAATTTTCATTTTTATTTCAAAATTCATTTAGGAAAACATGAAAATTCTAAAAACAAACCAGAAACCCTTTTAAAACCCATTGAAACATTGTCTTACTTATATCTTCTTCAGTTCCCTTGCAGTTAAGCAAACATGTTGGAATGTTCCTTGCTCTACTTTACAGCTTTTCGACCTAAACTTAAAAGATTGAGATAGGAGAGGTCAAGTGTTGCCAGTCAATCCTATAGATTAGTTCACTCCACAGCAAACAGATATACTGTGTATAGAACGTGGCCCCCAGGAAAAGACCAAATGCAACAGTAATAGCTTAATAATGAACATTATTAAGCTCTTATCAGGCTGTCAGCTCCAGTCAGTCTGTCCCAAAACCTTAAATTTGAATAAAACACTATTTAAGATGCATTTAAATTGATTTATATACAATAAATATTATTTTCATAGCTTATCTTTCATTCACTAGGTATTATAGTTCCCTTATTACCATTGGCTTAAATAGATAATTGTGTTCCAGGTAGTGCATGTTACACTCATTCCAATGTGTTTTAATCAATCATGTTGTTTTGAAATTGGTGGATTGTTTTCTAGGCAGGTAATGTGAGGAATGGAAGATTTCAGCACTCATGTTAATTTCAAACACAGGCTGGGTTTAGCTGCTGATTTTGATGTGCCGATAATCAAAACAACATGCAGCATTTTACTTATGCACATTCTCTATCATCAGTAAATTATTTTTTGAGTAAAAAAATAAAGAAAAATAGAGAAGACTGATCATAGTTACCCCAAACCCATAAAAATTGTCAACATAGATAGAAAAAATCCTTTTACCACCATGAGTTGGGTTTTCACAATTGTGATTATCTTTTACCTAAATAAAAACCTGCATATAGAAATAAAGGGGTTAGAAGTACAGGCAAAACAATGCACCTTGTGAATAAGGTCATGTCCTTCATATATTCTATCAAATAATGTTTCAGAAAAACAGAAAAAATTAAACAGAAATAGTTAATGTTGGAGCTATGAAGTTTGTTGTGGATATTTAGATGGTGAAGTAAGAACATTGAAGACTTTATTTAAACTGAATTCAGAGCTAGTACATGAAGGTGAGCTGAACAACACCTGAACTGGAATGAAACTTGAATGCCAGAGAACTTTTGAAAACATTAAAATATATTAAAAGTTGCTAATCTGCCATGATCAGTAGCCTTTTCAATGCTATATATTTCCATTTTATGCTTTCACTTAAGCCGCCTAAGTAAAACCTGGCACAAAAGATGCTTCATAAATTTTTTTGCATTCAAGGTGCTTTAGGCTTAAGTTAAAAGCAGTAAATGTAATAAAGCTGTCACTGTGGTCTGTCACTACCCAATGTGTCCCATAAGCACAATCCATACCGTCAGCTCATTTCTGCATACGCAACCAGATACACATCCGGGTCGCCCTCGATTTTATTTTGTTAAAAACACCTAAATTACCTTTTTATCCTCCGCAAAAATAGTAAGCATACTTAACTAAATGTGTTAAAGTTTAATGATGTATATCCTGCGAAAATCAATGCCTTTATCTTTTCTGTTTTATCACTTGTCTGAGCCTGATCTGCATCCAAAATGAGATCCTACGCTACCTCCAGGAGCTAACTTTTTCAGCTTTGGATTTAAACATAAATCTAATCGTGTTATATTTTCTTTTCATGTTAACATTGTGGTATATAGTGCGTAACCTAAAGAAAAAAACAACTGCAGATAAACATGGTTTAATCATATTTTGCCAGGCTGCTCTGCGCATGTCCAATGATGACGTCAGATAAGCGGTTTAACGTAGAAAATATAAGAAGCACCAAAATTGTCTCACAAATGTCATAAAACATTTTTTAAAGATGTGTATTAGCTTTCTTTGGTGAGTAAAGGATAGAAATAGGTAAGTTTCATATCATAGTTACATTATTTATTAAAACCAGACATGATATATTTATTGTATATCTGGTTGAGCATGTGCAAATGAGCTGATGGTACGAATCATGCTTCTCGGACAGATCGGGTAGTGATATGGTCCATCAAACCGTTGGACTCAATCTCTTTAAAATGTAAAAATGACGGAAGGTTTTCTGCCTCTGTCATACATTTGCTGTCCTATTATTGATCTTTTCGGCTAGTTTAAGTACTTTTTCCGCACCATTTCTATAAAAAAATAAAAATTGCATCTTTAAACAGCAATCAGATCATATGTTGGTCACATGTTTTGAAGCTCTTCTCAGTCAGCTCATTTTAGTTTTAGTTTCAGTTTTTAAACAGATAAGAGATGGATAAGAAAAGCCATAACTACCAATTGTAATTTAGACCAAAGCAACTTCTGATAGACAAAATCAAAAAAATTTGCATTACTTCTAAAGTTTCTAAAGGACTTTTCTACACAAATTGGATTGTTTTTTCTTGTATGACCTTGCTGTATATATGATAACAGAGCTGTTCAGCATGTTTATAGTTAAGCATTAGTGACTTTTTATTTTTTTTGTAGAGATGATCAAAGTCAGCAGAGAGGATAAAGGGTCATATGCAAACTCATTATATCATGACTTACAATTTAACATTGTTCCTTAAGGATTAAAGGTCTACTTATTGCTTCTGGCATTAAGAAGTAAATATGTTTAACTAGCATTAAGAGCTTTGCATGTTGGAAGTCTTTTTTAAACAATATAGTTTGGGTAGCCTTTATTTTTAAATAATCACAGGTTAGGTTTGGAGCATTTTCTAAAACCGCTTTTTTTATTTGATCAGTTTATTTAAAACCTTTTTTTTTTTTTTTACTTTCATTGTGTGTGAATTAACCGTGCATTAAAAATACACACTTTAGAATTAAAAGGAAGGAAATAATATATTGATAATTTCTTTTGTTTGATATTCAGACAGTTTACCCATATTTAATAGTCTAGCTAGGTATGTTTTTAGTTTTGGCTCTTACACAGCTTATTCTTTAGGAAGAGTCTATTTAGTGCTTAGACCAGTTATGTTGGCACATTTTTATAGCATTTATTCTAATTTTATGCCAATTTCTTCTCCTTATCTGTTAGTTCTGTAAATTTCTCTTTCCCTGTTCATTTGTTATGAAGAGTATTGCTATTGAACTTCCTCATAAGGTATTATTAAAGACTTTCTAAGTAGTTGTGACCTTCATTCTCACTGGACTCAGTGTTTAGATTTCTAACAAGAGCTGTGAACAATGTCAAGCCAGTTTTTTTATTTTTTATTTTTGGAATGAGGGAGAAGATCCAAACTCTATGCTGAAATGCCCCGGGCCGGGAATCGAATCTGGAATCTTGTTCCTGCAAGGCAGCAGATCTACCCACTGCACCACTGTATAGCCCCAGCATGAGATCCACCTCTGCTAAAATAATATCTATAAAATCTATTAATACGTTTTCAAATGATCCTGCCAACAAACCAACAACGTTCCCTTTTGTTGTGTTTTTGTGTTCAGTAAAATACATTCCGACTTTATGAAAGTCTTGTGCTGAGGCTGTCAATTATCACTGCTGTCACCCTCTGGTTTAGCAGGGAATTGCTTCCACCAATCTTTCAATGTTAAACAACCTTCTAAAAAACTTGTGTGTCCATATTATGACCTGCTTCATCACCTAAATTAAATGGATTGCTGCCTAGAAAGGAGCAATCCACTTAAAATTCCGTTTACACACACAAAATTTCCATGATCTGATCAAAACCTTGGTGGATGAGAAATTCTAAATCTTAGTGTATAAATGTAACAAGCATTTGATAATGTTATATAATTTAAGCATGCACAGAATGGTCAGAATGGTCTGATTTTCCTGAAACGTAGTAAAAGAAGAAACTGTCTGTTTTGTAAACAACCCAGCTCTTAAGTGTGTCTGTCCCTCACATTTCTTGTGTCTGTTGATGTAGCTTTTCTATAATGGACCACCTTTGTATCCATACTTTTGTTTTTGGTCATTTTAGTTAAGGGTTCAGCGGAATTTTATGCTAATACTCCTTATCAATAAGGATAGAAGGCAGGATGACATGTTCATCCCCACATTATATGTAGAGCCACCTCCTCCAATAAGGAGAACCAGGAGCCCTCCCACATACAGTACCAATAACCCACTTCACCTGACAGGCTTAAATCCAAACAGTTTTTCATTTTTATAGAGTAAGGAAATATATTAGGAAATTATGAAAAGACCTAAAAACTTCTCATGATAAACGATCATGCAAACAAAGTTTAAATAATAATAATCAAATATACACTTCCTATTAAAATCACAAATTATTTTCTGATTTTACCAATAACTTCCAAATGCTCCTAAAATTCAAACCTGTTATTTGGTATACTTTGCTACATCTTTGGAACAACAAATCTAACTAATCAGATTGGTAAGAAGAAGAATTGTTTTTTTGTGATAATTATGTCTAGAGGGAGTTTTTCAATGTAAATGGTCCCACCTGTTTGAACAAATAACCACCAAGACAAAAGCTAAAAGAGACTAAGAAACTGTTTAACATCAAGCTGGTAGAACTAGTCTTGCCATTTTGAAGCTTTTATTATGATTAACATGAGGCACAATAAGCGAGAATCAGAAACTGCTCTGCTGCTGCCAGTATTGTGTGTCATAATCTGGGCTGGGACGAGCCAAACTGGTTCCAGAGCTTGAAGCAGCGCAAGAGACAGACACTCACAGGGTGGAGGTGGACTGAGCTAATGGTTATCTCATTCCTAAACTCCATGTCACAATCAGTATTTCCCTCTTTCACATCGGGATGCAGACATTTTAGAGTAAAGTTACAATGTGTTCCTTCAAAGGAGTGATATATCTCAGACATTTTTTCAGGGTTAATCTCTCCATCAACACAAGGCTTTGTTTTGCTTTTCTTCTTAGCAAACTGATTTCCCTGATTGCTTTCCTTCCTGGTGCAAACATGCTGCTCCATTGTCCATCTAGTCCTGTGCCTGCTTTTTTCCTTCACTGCCTTTTCCCTTTTAGACCACCACAATATTTGTGTACAGCTCCATTAAACTAAAAAACATGAGGTCTTTCTGGTCTGTCTTTTTTTTCACCCAGCAAAAACTCGGGAACCACCCTGAATCTGTTTGTGACTCTTTATGTGTGCAGACTGCTGAAGTTTTTGGAGTTTTGTATTCAGCAATCCATGCAGCTGGTGTTGTTATACAACACTACAGGGATAAGCCAAAGGGTGCACTGAGAACAAACGCTACCTGTCCAACAGGTTTCTGTGTTTTCAGTTGATGAATGTGTGTAAATAGACACAGCTGGAGGCAGCTAGAAGTGTACTGTATGCTTTTTTCTTCTTTGGTTCCTTACTATTACACCTTTTCCATGTTAGTTTGTTCGGCTCACAGAAAGTTAGTGTTATGTGTTTTGAAAACAGATAGGAAAACAAATGTCTGGCAATAAATATGCCCTGGTGTCTATAAAAGAAAGCATTCATTTGTCTTTAATGAGAATCTAACCAACTTTTCCTCTGAATCTTAAAGGTGTATTACCCTGTTAAACATCTTAATGACTTCCTTTTGCACCAGCTGTTTGTTACAAGTTAACCTAAAGTGTTTTTTCAGCCATGGTATGTAATTGCTTTGGGCTTTTTCTCTTAGGACCAGAATGACGTCATCGACAAGCACACTCAGTCTGGCCTTGACCTGCTGGAGCGTTACATTAAGTTTGTAAAGGAGCGGACAGAGATAGAACAAAACTACGCCAAGCAGCTCAGGTGTGATCTGTGTTTTTCTTTCTCATTGCTTATGTTTAGTGCATTGCCAAAGTATTCAGACCTGTTAAACATTGTTTAATTTTGTCCCATACTTTAAACTTCCATGTATTTAACTGTGATGTTGACATTACATGAAACAGGCCATAACAGTGACTTGAAGGAAATACTTGATGTGTTACGACTGTAAAAATTGATTTGCACCTAATCACCTTCAAAGGCTGCCTATTTAATAAGTATGTTTTTAGTGAGAGGAAAAAAAAGAAAAACATTAATGGAGATCAAGACAAATCGCCCTGGGCAGGTCAGGAATAAGACTTTCTAAAACATTATTCCAAGCTTAAAATGATCTTCCTGTACTGTTCAATTTATCATTGGATAACAGAGTATGGAGCCATTACAGTCCTTGCGAGATATGGCAGTCCACCTGAACTGACAGAGTGAGCTAGAGAATGTAAATCAGAGAAGCACTGATACTTATGGTGACTCTGGAGAAACTGCAGAGATCCAAAGGTCAGATAGGAGAGTCTGTTGACAGGACAACTATTAGTCATGCACTCCACAAATCTGGCCTTTAAAGAAGATTACAAAAAGAAAAGCTGCCTGTTCTATAAAGTACAGAAGCAGCAAATATTTGGAAGTTATTCTCAAAATCTAATCAATTAGCCTACATTCAAAACTCCATTAATGTCACAAAACAAGCTTAACAGGAACATATCGTGGAGCATTGTAACAGGAGAATCTAAAAATCAAAGTGGGAATCTGTGGCTAGAATTGAAAATGTCTTTTGGCTGTAGACTGAGCAAATATTTTCCCTCCAAGACTTTAAACCTCATCCTTTGCAGATTCACATTTGGATTTTGAGGCTGCAACTTCACAACGTTTTTAAAACGTTTAAATAGATGATAACTTTTGCAGAGATCTGTACCGTCGGTGAACAGGTACATTTGTATGGATTTTTTAAGGTCAAATTTCTTTTTTTTTCTTGTTTTGCAAACAGGAATCTGACAAAGAAGTACTCAAAACGAGGAAGCAAAGATGAGCAGGACTGCAAGTAAGAAAACCGGGACAATCAATCACTAAATTGAAATATTCATAGCTTTGGTTTTCTTTTCTTACACTTGACATCATATTGATTTAGAAACAACTCAACAGCATTTTTATTTCCTTTTTTTTACTACAGTGGTCAGCTGTTACTGGAACACTTCCATTTCTAGTAAAATTAGATACTTGTGACAAAGGATTGATAGTTAAATATCAGAAGACTGAAATAAAACCTCCACACCAATGAGCTTGTAATTCAAAGGGTTTTTGGTTTTAGGGAAAATGAAAAACTTTAGAAGATTTTGGTCCCCTTAGCTTTAAATATCCTCAGTTGATGTTTTTTTTATTTGTCTGGCATTAATCCAAATTAGTCCTACAGCATATTCAGCAAAGAAATATAATTTAATGGGAAAAATTAAGCTATTTTCAAGTCATATTTTATAGCTGTTTGTCAATTATTTAACCAAACCCTTACATAACAGAGCAAATGGTTGGGTGGCTACTGCAATTATAATATAATAAATATTGCGGGTTGGCTAATATCCATAAGTGCATAAAAAAGCATTCAAATAAGATTTGTTTATTTATTTATTTTTTGCAGAAGCAAAAGCAGAAAAAATACTACATTTAATCAAAAGGTATTTCTTTAATGGAAAAAGCCAAAATCAACTTATTTTAAATAAATGTAAAGAAAGGTATTTTTTAAATACTGTTGTAATTATGAGTTTTACAAAACATTTATAGGTATTTTTAGCTCCTTTCACACTGACAACCTACCCAGTAATTCACTGGTTCAGATTAATGTGTGAATAAAGCCTGAAATTATTTATTGGGTAAAACTGACCCAGTATTTAACCTGATCAGGTCTATATATGCTAAATTACTGGGAATGATCTAGTGTGAACAGAGCTGCAACTTTAGAGTACTCTTGATCCATGTTGTTAACATCTGCAACAACAGCATCAAGGATAACTGATCTGCAAACAGTTTATCAAGAGCATGCAGGTTTTTACTTTTTAATGATGGCTGGAAACAGTTTGGAACTTGAAGTCAAAGAACTCCTCTTTCTGAAGAGCTGCCGTCTGATTAATCAGCTATATCTTACCCTGATGTATGCCATTTCTTTTTCTGACCATAATTTAAATGTCATTTATCAAATAGTTTTCATAAAGTATCATTACCAACTTTGACTGTAAACAATAAAGATGGCTTATCTTGCCAGGTAGGGAAGAGGGAAATAAATCTCCAAAGATGGCTGACAAAAGAGCAATATTTTAGATCACCCTGCATTTATAACTTTTAATGATTATTTATACATTTTATACATTTTAACAAGTACAAGAGATCAGGTCACATAAAGCTCTCAGAAGAACTTGGATAAATGTTAAGACTGTTTAACAGTTATTGTACGTTTGACACTAGGTCCACTAGCAATCTGAAGGTATACAATCTGTTTTAAAAGTTACGCTTTGAAAAATCTTTAAAAGTTTAAGTAATTTCACCCCTATTGTCTATATTCCTTTTAATGAATCTACAGGGGAGGTTCTGAAATGAGGATAGAGTGGATTTGCTCCCTATTTTTTACTGGACCTCTTATGGCGAACCACTACTTCAAACCCTGTTGTTTTTCTAGTGTACAACAGAGGCAGCTAGCTCATTTAGTATTTAAAGGCTGGTAATAAAAGGATTTTTCCAGTTTTTGATTAAGGAAATATGCTTTTAGATACAGGGATGGTAGTGTACCCGGTACAAATCTACAGCATATATCTGTTCATCATAGTGCAAGCTGGTGAAACCCACCCTGGTTAATTAACAGGCCAATATTGGCTCTCAGCTTTAAACCATGATACCAGTTATGGTGTTCTGTGCATGATGCACCTTTATATAAAGCCTTCTGCAAAATTTAGTGTGAGTGGTTTA
The DNA here is from genome assembly GCF_016077235.1 of Cyprinodon tularosa. Taxonomy (NCBI): domain Eukaryota; kingdom Metazoa; phylum Chordata; class Actinopteri; order Cyprinodontiformes; family Cyprinodontidae; genus Cyprinodon; species Cyprinodon tularosa. The sequence goes on along the minus strand of NW_024038778.1, from coordinate 2,159,204 downwards.
ACAAATTTCATTATTTTAGTTTACATTTGTTTAACCAGAAAGTCGTACTGAGATGAGAAATCCCTGTTACATGCGATTTGCTGCTGTATAATTTTTTATAACTCTAAAGAACAAAGTGTTTTTAAGATGATACCACTTTTAACAGACACATGATGTTAAACAGGGCCAACAGTGGCACACATTGCATGTTTGTGTCCCTTCTCTGTCTGGCTCAGTGATTGAACACGATTCTATATTAACCCTACTGATAGTGGTCAGAGGTCCCAGCAGGGCTAGTGTAGCTCACCATGATCGATGTGTGAATGGGTGGTAGACCGAATGCAGTGTGAAGGACTTTGTAGTCTATAGCCCCCGGTTTTTGACAAGGAAATTTTGAAATATGTTTTGTTTTGGGGGGAAAAATGTATAGTGCTCTAAAATACATAAAACAGTCAGCTATCGACACTTTATTTTGTTATTGGCAACAGCATCACAGAAAATCTCCTACTTTTATCAGAAAAGAAAGAATCATTGTTTTATCAGCAGCATGGTAACAAACATTATTTTTTATTTTAAAATAAGTTATTTATTTCCATTCTAACATGAAGTCCTGGTATTTTTACTCAATGTAATGGTACTGTGGCACTAACAATACTGGCCCCTGTTTGAGACATTTCCCCTAAGCTATGGAAAATTACTGAGAGGGATGTAGCTTACTGAATATATCCAAGTTTCAGAATCAATCATTATCGACTGAAATGAGTCACTTATGCAGATGTTAGTACCTTTTTTCTTTTTTCCAGACACTTGCAGATTTAGTTTTATAAATGTAATCTGCTGTAATAGCAACTTTTTCTTTTTAACACAAAACCATAAAGTTTGAATGTCATTTATCTAACCTGGTATACACATGCCTTTACAGTATTCTTGAGGTGGAATGATGTCTTTTATAGTGTGTTTTCTGGCAGCACTGTAATTGTTATGGATCAGTTATACGTTCAGAGTTTTTTTTCCTGCATCTTAAAAGCAGATTTGACACATCTGTTTTTATTCTTTCAAAGTGGCTGTTCTTGGTGAGATATTTGTGTTCACTGCATTAAGCAGAAACACAGAAAAACGGTTTCTAAAAGCTAAGCAGCAGGGAACTCAGAATAGTTCACTGAATGTTGTCTATAAATGCACATGAAATGTACTCAAAATATTTTCAATGGGTGTAAATTAAAACTTATTCAAAAGGCTAAATAACAGTACAGATGCATTATGAAGGTAACTGACTACAAAATGTAATTCAAAGTTTAAAATACTCTAGCTAAAGATAAACCAGTGAAAAAAAACGTTATTCTTGATTTAATCTTATTCTTCAAAGACACAATGTAGTCACCTCCAAATGTTATGTATTAGGCTATTTTATTGATTATATTACATTCGATCATCAGTCCAGGGATTTTTCCTACTAAGTCCACACAGATATGTGTGGGTCTGTGTCAATTTTCTATTAATGTACTTCAGCATATTATAATACAGCACATTGTGGGAAGCTATATACTTTCTCTTTCTTCTTATGGAAGATGTCATGTGACTGCAGAGTCTGTATCCTCCCTAACCATTTTTATAACAAGGGGCCAAAGTAAGCTTTGACCCATGGTTTGGTAAGTTCTTAATTGGCTCATATTGTTTTCCTACACCCTGTATATACACCCTATATATAACTTATCTATATATAACCATCAGTTGCATCAGCAACACCTACAGAACTCTTTATTGAAACACAGACATGGATTAGATTAGCAGGTATTTTAAATGTTTGTCAATAAAAACTTAACCAACTCATACAGGCTTCACAATAGAAAGTACATGGAGAAAACTGCTCTATAATGTCATATTATATATTATAATTCATTTTCATTGTAATGTACTTAAATATTAAAAAATTCAAATGAAATAGAGAGAATATTCTGTTATCATTTAAATACAATGAAACATTTACATCCTTTTTGGATGGATGTTAATAAAGTAATTATAAATGAGAGATATATTCAAAGACTATCTCTATGGCTTTTCATCTGGTTCTTCATAAAAAAATAAACAGTAAGATGATGAAATATTTACTGTGGATATAATTTGGTGTTTGGAAAAAATGAAAGAAAGTTTTGCATCACAACCTAGACGCAGGAATAAATCAATTCCTGAATGTACAACAAAAGCATTTCTTCACATGGCAGGTGATGTTGTTTAGTCATATAGTTTATTAAGTTGCGAGGACAGAGACAGCCGAGCACATAGATGAGGCTGAGAGAGCAATTGGCTTTATCTCCTTCTTGAGACATTTTTTCTGGTTTTCTTTAGCTGTAAGACAAAATATTCACAAACTGCAAAAATCACTCTTTGCAATAATAATCCTGACTGATTCTGATTCTATATGTATCTACATATGTTGATAAATTCATCCTTTCCTAATGTGTCTTCTGTTGTAGATTCAGCAATCATGCATCCTTCCAGGAGATCCTAAACGAGCTAAATGATTACGCAGGACAACGAGAGCTAATTGCTGAGAATATGATGGCCAAAATCTGTGATAAACTAAACAAAGACCTGCAGGACCTCAAACAGGAACGAAAAACAGTAAGGGTGGAACGTGGAAATGTGACAGATTACAGATTGCAGAAGTATGCAATGTTATCATCCAAAGCTGCCCCAGATTCATTTCAACCTCTTTGTGTTCAGCACCTATCCGATGCCAAGAAGGCGCAGCAGAATCTAGAAAGCAGCTTTAAACACTTAGAGAGTGTAAGTTAAATGTTTATTATATCTCACTGGTCTTGGAATCTTAATTTCTTAATCATGCTATATTTTATTTAATATTACATTTTATGTTTTATCTGTTGTATTATTTTACTCTAAATTAATTTTATGGAAAAGTTCCACTAATAGGAAGAAATGCACAATACTTAAACTAGACTGCAGCCCCTGGAGTGTCAGCTTAATGAAACAAATTTATGTTTCAGACTTTAATATAAAATCAAACAAAGAGTGCATCTCTGATACACATTTACGGCAACTTAATCTAGACTTTACACAGAAATGTCTTACATAATACATGACCACAGACATGGATAAGAAAGCCTACACAAGCCTGCCCAAAGTTGGTCCTCAAGGACCACTGTCCTGCAGGTATAAGAGGTTTCCCTGCTGTCACACAGCCGATTTTCATTAACAGCTGATTAACAAGCATTTGCTTAACTATAATCATCAGAAACAGCTGTGCTAAAGCAGGGAAAAATAAAAAACTGCAGGACAGCAGCCACTGAGGACCCACTTTGGGAATGCCTGCCTGAATCCTTTTAATATAGTTCATGATAATTCAAGAGATTCAAAACAAACCTTTTGCTATTTTACCTTAGATTTAAGTTTGAATGCTTTGGGCCATTTCTTTTACCGGTATTAAAGTTAATAAAACTGAACAGATTTCTTGCAAGACACAGAATTATCAGGTTGTCTATTTAAGTTTAGAGGTATAAAAAATGAATACTTGCTAGTGTTATTGCAGTATTCAATACTAATGTGAATCAGAGTAATTTTTGGTAATTAAAATTGAAAAAGAAAAATCAAAGCCATCTAGACAAATTCGCTCCCTAGAACTTAAACTCTAGAACAGGCTTCGAGGCCCGCTGTCCTGTTTTAGAGGTTTCCCTGCTTTAGCACAGCTGATTATAATGATTGCAGTAGACCAAAAGCCTGTTAATCAGCTTCAAATTAAAATCAGCTGTGCTGGAGCAAGGAAACCTCTAAAACCTGCAGGACAGTGGGCCTCGAGGACCAAGGTTGGGGATGCCTGCTCTAGGACATTAACCTCCTCTCCCAGGCTGTGCAGTGTCCAGCAGGTTTATTTACAGCACTGCTGTGTACTTCTATCCATCTTGTTAAGCTCCAAGGAGCTTCCCTGTTTAAGAAAAGCATTCCCAAAGCATTATTCTGCTACCACTGTGTTTCACAGCAGGGATGGTGGATTGAGGGAATTTTCCAATGTCTTAAAAATCACATTCACACCATTGCACACAAATGTTTTACCTTTGGTCTCATTAGTTACACTCTTTGGTCTCAAGAGCAACAATAAGTCTGCATCAGTTTTAGGTCTGTGTTTTCGTTTGATGTCTCACCATGCGGTAAACTGCTTTCCTAAATTTACTATCTATCCCCTTCTGATGCTAGTTTTATCTTCCTTTCCTGCAAAGACAAAGGTTTACTTACCTTGTTTTTTTTATTTTGCTGACTCCGCCATTTAATTAAACTCGTCAACAAAAAAATGATGCTGTAATCACTTGTGGGCAGATCATGGTGAGATATTTAACCATTAAATTGGGCTGCTGTAAAGATGTTTTTCCGGAAAAAAAAAAAGAGAACAGAGGGATAAAAGTAGCGAAGGGGGTTTTCCTACCAGAGCCAGTAGGGGGAGATGGCAACCCGCTCAATCATCTCATAAGCACTTAGATTATTATCACAGGTACTTAAAAGAGAATTCATTGAGGTAAAAATGTTTGTGCATATTTAAAGCTCTTTATGGTGTTTTCTGTGGTAATAATTTAGCCTGTGACTAATTTGCCCTGAGGAAAGCAGGATTTCTTAATCTTTTGCCACGTTTCTTAAGTTAGACTTAATTCCCTTTTGCTTAATACTGTCGTTGCTGATATGTTTGTACATGTTCTTGCCTGCAGATAAAAAAGCGTTTTGCCAAGGAGTGGGCGGAGGCTGACAAAGCAACACAACAAGCAGAGAAAATAGAGAGCGAGGCGAATGTCACAAAATCTGATGTTGATAAAGTAAACACCGGTGCACACTGACAATTAAACACTCACAAAGTGACGTAGCTTTACATGTATCACTTCTTCCAGTTAATTCTTTGCATTTGGATCTGATTTCTTTAATCTTCCATATTTTTTTACCTTTGTTTTTTATATTTCTCTATAAAGGCCAAGAACAATGCCCTTGCTCGTACACGTGCAGCAGAGGATTGCAGAAACAACTATGCAGCAGAACTTCAGAAATACAACAAAGAACAGAACAACTTCTACTACACAGAGATACCATTGATCTTTAATGTGAGAGAATCATTCAAGGACAGTGATGATACTGTGCAAGAGGAAAAAATTATTAGATTTGATAATTTCTATTAAGTTGGAATAAAAAATTGTCTGTTGATGTTTGTTCTTACTAGAAACTCCAAGACATGGAGGAACGGAGGATCCGGCAGCTGGCAGAGGGTTACTGTCTGTTTTCAGATATTGAAAAGAATGTCCTATCCATCATTTCCAAGTGTCTGGAGGGAATTGCAGCAGCAGGGACGAAAATTGATGAGAAAAAGGCAAGTTTGTCACTCTATTCCTCTGACATGATCTGAGCCGTCGCTGATCTGATGGGCAGAGAACTTGGAGGGATCAAATCCCATCATCTAAGTAATAATTTACCAGCATGATTTTTATGAAGGGCTGAAATTTAGGAGCATGGAGGTAGAGTCTGCTCTGACCCTTCATGTAAAGACCATCATATAGTTTTTTTTTTTTTTACATTTTATTTTCCAGAAAAACACCAATGATCTAGAGGTAGTTCTACCCACACCCCCTCACAAAATATGGTCATTTCTCTGTACTATGAGTTATGGCCTCCTCATAACTCACACCTATTGCAGTTATTGCCATTTTTATTAAAACTAGTGGGATACTAGTGAAATGTCTGCAGTGTAAAGGTTAAACTGGATGGAAAAGTGCCAGCATTGTGGCCTTCAGTGCTCTTATACCCCAGCTGTGGTACCCTCCTCGGCGTCAGGCTGTCGTTGAATCTATATCTCAGTTATTCTCCTCTGTTATACTGTCAGCCTTGTTTCATAAGGCATATAGAGGTCCTCCAACCTAGTGGAGTTTAAGTAGTCCTTCAGAGCTGCTTCAGATTCCTCAGCAATCTCCTCAGCTTGTGTGTTAACACTGCATCTCTGTGGACACTTAGGAGATGTACCAGATTGTGATTTTAAATTATGTTGTCTTAAATAAAGTTTGCCTTTTAATACTAATACTAGCAGCCAGCTGGAGCTTTTTGAAAACCTTTTTGTAATCTATCAACAAATTAAGCAACCTAAACCAACTTTTTTGGTCACTGAAGCTTAGGTAAATATCTGTGTCCAAACTAGAGCTGAAAGTAATTATTATTTTACAAATTGATTAATCTGTTGATTATTTTTTCAATAAATAATCAGATAACCAAAGGTTCCTTAAAGAAGATTAGGTTAAACCAAATTAAACCAGGTGAAACTAAAACTCTTCCACTTTAGGAGTTCTGGATAGAGCATATTAAAAGACAAAAATGTTTATATAATTTTTTACATTTTTGATATAATTAATGCTCTAAGTGGGTTGCTCTTTCAGCTATATTTGATTTAACAATTAATCAGTTTCTAAAGTAGTTGATGATTATTTCCATTATCAATTAATCACAATTCATCTGATTAATTGTTAGCCCTAGTACAAACTTGTATGCCCTCATCCTATCTTTGACTCTGACTTCTTACAGGACTCAAAACTTTTAATAGAGCAACACAAGTCTGGCTTTGAAAGACCTGCAGATGTGGAGTTTGAAGACTACTCCCATGGCGTCAAACCATCAAACTCAGAATCTAGCCTCAACCCCCTGAAAGGACGAAAGCACAAGATCTTCAAGAAACACAAGGTGAACCTGACATTATTGGATATATATAATATATATACTGTATATAGGGGAGAATGAAACAGATATCAACATTGTTTTACCCACCTGCTTCCCATTTGGATAAGGATATATAAATATTAATTAGCTTATCTTTTTTCTGTAGTCAGATAGAGCTGTTGTCCTGTGAACATCTTAATACAGTGTACTCTTTTGAAAATTACATTTTTGATAACATGGCTTTTTTTCCTTATCTTTCCTCTGCTGGTTCCTTTAGGAGCCAGAAATAAGTAACACACTATCTTCTGTCACAATGCATTTAAAAACAAATGTACGCACACTTTTTAACACACTCATATCTTTCAACCAACAATTTTGCTCGGGGCAAATTCTTATTCCAGTTTGCTGCACAGACATGCTCCCGAAGCTTCCCTTTCATTTTTTCAAACTTTGAATTTTTTCTGCTTCAAATATTTCTTATATTTTCCACTGCAGCAATCCCTCTATATTGCCTTTATAAAATCTCTTCTTCAGTTTGCTGCTCAGTTTTTCTATCTTTTCCAAATTTCCCAGCGTTCTCTACTCTTTTCTCAAATATGCCATACTTCCCTCTTTCAGTCAGTCTGAGGGAGTTAAATCAAACTTCCAAGCGGGATTCTCTCTTTCATACAACTTGGTTGGTTAAAAAAAAAAAAGCCTATTTCTGATATTTTCAAGTCTAAGTTCCCACCTGGAGCACCTGGTAGTTAATTGCCTTGTTAAAACTGTTTATCATGAGCTTGATTTGTGTACCTCCATCTCATACCGAGTCATTATTTCTCCCTATCTAGATAACGCTTGCTGAAAAACACATGGTAATGCTCATCTTCAGAAGGATATAAAGGTGTTGGTTAACACTATCTGGTGCTGGATACCTTGGGTTGGGGATTTGAAAAGTAACTCCACAGTAAATGTTCTGCTCAGAAAATAAACAGATTCATCAAATTCCCCGGATGCATGCAAACCAAATCATTTGAGGCTGAAATTTTTAATAATTGCAAAAGTGAAAAAAGTCTTCTGAATGGCCACTTTACTTCAAAAAGGAATACTGTGTCTGCTGCAGATGTATAACAGCATAACATTGTAGTTGGTGGGATAAGAAGATTTTTTTTTTAATCCTGAAGCTAATGTGTTAAAAGCAGGAAAATTGGGTCAACATATCGATGCTGGAGGCATTCTAACACTTTTGGAATAGTTATGGCAGAGTTCATCCATCCAGGTATACGTCATTTACAACACCTTCTTAAGGAATGTTGCATAATTTCTTTACAGTAGTTCCTGATAGCTTGGACTGTCAAGAACCGAGGACAGATGGACCCAGTATTCAGGAGAGACAGTCAGTAGGAAAGTTAAAAAGGTTTATTAAAATAAAACAAAACAAAGTGGAGCTGTGGCTCGCGGACACTGCAGGCGGGGGGACGGGGCACCGCCCAATCTCAGACACTCTAGGGGAGGAAACACAGGTAAGTGACCACGATAAACTGATATATGATTATCTGGGTTGGTCACTTACCTGGTTTAACAGTCCAGACCACGAGTGTCCCCAGTGCTGCAGTCCCAGGGGTGATGCTGGAAGCTGATCCTGGTGAGGGATCCAGAACAGACAGGAACAGGCAGGGTCCAGATCAGGCAGGAACAGAGACAGGTGGCAGGATCCAGACTTCCAGACATGCACAGGCTTCCAGAAGGGTTCAAAGTCAGACTGGGACCAGAAGCATGACCAGGTGGTCACGCACAGGAGCAGACAGGATCAGGTGCAGACAGGCAGGCACAGTGGAAGAGGGTAGCCGAGACAGGACGTAGGAACCGGAACTTGAAGCAGACTTTAAACTGGTCTCCACCCAGGAGCCAGGCTTACTTAGATAAAAACTGAACCCCCCCCCCCCCATAATGAGCCAAAAACCCAGAGGACTCCGCAGGGGAGGAACAGTGGACGATCAGGAGACGAGACAAACACTAAAACCCTCTTTCCACTGGCAGCTAGGATCCAGGACATGAACCAAATAAAAACTGAACAGAAAGACTGACAGAAAGACAAGCAATGATCTGGCACTGAATGCTCAGGCTGACTGAATATAAACCAGAGGATACAGGTGAGGGGAATAAATTATAATTGAGGGCAGGGAAGGAAGAGGGCAGGTGAGAGGAATTACTAATTAGGGAGGAGCAAACAGGCCAGATCATGACATGGACTTATTTAAATAGGACAATGTTCTCTGCAATAAAATAAAACCCAAAATCTTATTCAACTGAATGTTTGTGGGATAAACTAGACAGAGCAGCACCATCCACAGAGGCTCCACCTCGTAATGTAAAGAACTTTTGGTCGGCTTCTAAAATTTTGGCAGAGATACAACAGCGCACCTTTAGGGGCTGAGTGAAGTCCAGGCCTCTGATAGGTCAGGGCTGTTTTTGCACCAAAAGGGATATAAGACAGTACCATGAAGTTGATCCTAATGTTAAATCTAATTAGTATTTGTTACAAAGTCAAAGCATAAATTATATCAGTTTGACTATCTCAGTCTTTTTCTATAAGAGTTAACCTAACAGCCTGTTTGAGATGGACAAGTTGAAAGGTCGATTTATGCCACTTTTATTTAGCTCCAGCCTGAAACCTTTCATATTTTTTCAAATGCATTTGTCCTACTTTAGCTTCTTTTGGCTTCTTGTCTTGAATTCTGGGTATTTGCTCTAAAAGATATGGTCATCCTTTAGCTTCTACAAACTTTGTCACATGGAAAACCCGAGTATTTTGCCAAACAGAACATCTTAAGCATAGTTTCTTATACATAGTTTTTGCTGAAGGTAAAATAATGACTGCTGACAATATCTCCACAAAACCAAAATTCAAAAGTTAAAGCTAATTAGTAGCTAAAGCTAAAACCATTGAACCCATTTAAACACCCTTTATAATTGTTATCTGAAGAAAAGTATCGCAATGTCATCATGATGTGTGAGCAAAGGATTATCCATTTAGGTGGAGTTACTATTTAATTCACCCTGCCATAGTGAGTTTACTTTTAAAATTGGATGTCTGATTTTGTTTGTGATCATGCTTTTACCTGTGATGCCATAAAAATGTCTTAATCTGTTTTAGTTTTGATATCAAATTCAAATTGGTGTTTCTGACAAACATAAGGTAGTCTGAGAGTAAAACATTACTTGTAAATTCTAATTTCATTTAGGCTTTTATGGTTAAAAATTGAAATGACAGTGTTTGTTATAACTTGAAACTTATAATAATAGCTTTCTTTATTTTCCACTTCTCATGGTTTTGACACTGGTCTACTTAAAGCTTTCTGCATGTTTTAATGCAAGACATCCCTCTGTGATTGTGACACTACCCTGAAATCTCAGTCCTCATTCTAACTAATGCACAACTCTGTATAGCACCACTTTACAATTACTCCCACTTAAAAGGACGTTTCAATCCAAAATATAAAAGATGCATCTTTCCAGTCAAACAGAATTTAATTTGGCACAAAATTCAGTTCAATTAATCTAATTTGTTCATACAATTGAAGCTTATAGTAGGATTCAGATCCATTAAATTAAATCATCTTAAGTCTGTACAGTTAAACAGTACAGCCATTTAAGATTAACTTATTATGCAGATTTGTAGAAGAACTTCTGTCTTATTTTGCAGCCATTTTCATCAAATTCTTCAAAATAAAACTAAGGCCTTAATTGGTATTAAAATGTCTTAAATCAGTCTTTCGTAGGTCTTAATTTTTAAAACATCATAAATAGAATTATTTTTATTACGATTTATTTTTGTAATCTTAATAATTCAATAAAATTTGAATTTTTTTTATTTATTTAAAAAAAAATAACGGCTCGCCCTTATTGGTTCCGTCCCGATAGCGGAACCAATAAAAGCATTGTTGCGGCCAGGACATTTGGGAGATGCGCCATTAACTTTTTGTCTGGAAAATATGAGCAAGTGTAAATGTAACCAAAATTGGCTCCAGCCGAGAGTTTTCTCCATGGCTAAAACCAGGGAACATACATGAGGCACAGTGTATTTTGTCTAAGAAGTCATTCAAGCTCGGAACGATGGGAATTAAGGCAGTGGAGTCGCACATGCGAAGCACGAAACACAAAGCGTCAAAATCAAGTTACCAAAATCAAGTTACTAAGAAACAGTTCTTAGTTTTGTTCATCCCTTGTCTCTGCAACGCCTCCACTTATCACCAAATCAAACATACTAAGAAAACGATACAAAGAAAAATAGCTTAAAAAATGACTTAGCACTGGTTATGTTGTGGCTTTAAAACTGATTTGTTTTGTTCCCTGCTAAAACAAAGTTTGTGAATTCAGTTAACTAATTGTTAAAATATATCTGTCATTTGTGTGTTTTTAGCTTTCTTCCTGTATGGGAAGCTTTTTAAAATTTGAAACATTAGTGCAGTGGTTTATATTAAAATAAACCTTTGGGTAAAGTTGTCGCAAGAGGGTTTTTCTTGTGTTTCTTGTGAATTTGGTCTTACATTTTTATTTCAAGTGGCATTAAAAAGTCTTAAAAAGTCTTGAATTTAACTTGCCTTATGCTGTAGGAACCCTGTTAAACTCATGCTCTGCTATTCAAGATAGTCATAGAGATCTTTATAAAATGTTCAGTAAACCCTTTGATTTTAACGGTCAGTCCAAACTAAAAGCATGTACTATTATCTTAGTTAATCATAAGGATTTAAATATAAATAAATATGTGGAAAAAGGTATAATTGTTACTCAGATGTTGGAAAGTAACAGTGAAGAAATTTTAACAGTTGCAAATTTAGACATAAAAAATAAGAATTAATAAAATAGGGCGTTAAATGATTGTGGTAAAGATGGGAGATAAAGAAATAACACAGAGGGATACTAAATAGACATTTTCAGAAAGAAAGATCATAAATATTGCTTTGTCAGAGTTTGAATGTTGCCCAAGGGCTCATAGAAAAAAAAAACCTTATTATTTTCTTTTATCCTTTTTTGTATATTTGTATGACATCACAGGTGGGACAGATGTCCTTGTTGGTTTAGTCTGAGTTTTATTTCCTCCATAAACCAGACCAAATCATCAATGTTTTGTTTGTTTGTTTTTTGTTGTTGTTTTGTTTCTCTGGGTTAATCACAATAAATTATATGAGGGGATGTACGGTAATTCTCACTTAATCTTTATGATTCTGTTTCAGTGTTTTCCTCTTTTTGGAGCTTTAACTTAGATGTTTTTCCAGACATGAATGAGATGGGCATCTTTTTTCCCTTCCTTGTCCTAAGAGCCCATGCCTCTAAAACTTTTACATGTTTTGCTAAAATGCTACACTGGTGTCAGTGTATTTTTCTTTAATTTCATGTACTAGGGCAACACAAAGTAGTTTGCATTTCTGAAGAGGAAACAAAAAGATACAGGCTGCTTTAATTCTCTACAACCAGACAGATGATAACATAGTTTAGTATTTAGTATGAGCTGCTTTGTAAATGCCAGTAGTGGGCGCTATATCGGAACGTTGTGGTAAAGGGAGAGCTGAGCCAAAAGGCAAAGCTCTCGATTTATTGGTAGATCTACGTTCCTACCCTCATCTACAGTCATGAGCTTTTGGTCATGACCCAAAGATTGAGATCCCGGATATAAGCGGCCGAAATTAGATTTCTCCATATTGTGTCTGGCCTCTCCCTTATCCCCAGATTCCACATCCTCCGTCAGCGCTCCGCCCCGCTCTCGTACGTTGTGCGGAGTACTTGTGCAGTCATGTTCATCACATCCACGACTACTCCTCTGCACCCAGCATTCATTACAGCATGTTTTGCTCCTATGAATTGAATAATAATGTAGCGCACGCTCTCCTCGAGCTTCAATGAAGCCGGAGCGCAGCAAGACGGGCAGGACTGTGGAGGCTGTAGGCTTTGCTTTGCGCAGATGGTCTAGAGCGGAGTAGGGTGGTAACGGAGGATGTGGGTTTTCGGGGTTAGAGATAGGATGAGGAGCTCAGTCATCCGGGGAGGACTCAGAGTAGAGCCGCTGCTCCTCCTCGTTGAGAGGAGCCAGTTGAGGTGGCTTGAGCATCTGGTTAGGATGCCTCCTGGACGTCTCCCAGGTGAGATGTTCTGGGCATGTCCCACCGGGAGGAGACCCAGAGGGAGATCCAGAGCATGCTGGAAGGACTATGTTTCTTGGCTGGCGTGGGAATGCCTTGGGAATCCCACAGAGGAGCTGGCCAGAGTGGCTGGGGAGAGGGGCATCTGCTCCTCCCTACCAAAGCCGCAACCCCCGTGACCCGACCCCGGATACGTAGAAGAAGATGGATGGATGGATGTAAAGGACTCAGGTGTTTGCTACAGAACATTGAGTAAAAACAGGATCTAGTAAGACAGCAGATGAGCCAGGGACAAAGTTGTGAAGAGTTTTTAAAGCAGGGTTTGATTGTGAAATAAAAAATCAAAGTTTTGAATATCTCACAAATAACTGTTTAATAAACCACAATTTACCTACACAGGGGAGCAAGGAGAGTAAAACAAGCCAACATTTTGACCAACATGCATAATGCTGTTTGTAGCAAGAGATTTACATGTACATCCCTCTGAACGCAGCATCCCAAAATTGGGACGTAATAATGTCAGCATACTGTAGTCATGCTTTAGTTCAGCATTGCGAGAGCGTTGGTCAAGTTGATAGGGAGATAGAGCCCAAGGAAAAGCAGATTAAAGCATTTCCATGTTTTAGAATGATCCGGTCAAATACCAGACCTAAATCCAACTATGAATCTCTTACAAGACTTGGAACCTTATGATCAAAGACAATTATCAATTAATCTCACAGAGGTTGAAGGATTGTAAAGAAAAGAGTTGGCAAAAATGTCAGTCTATAAAGACATATGTTCAAATATATGATAACTGCAGTGAAAGGATGCTCCCCTAAATTCAGCCTACTCAGTTGGCTGAATGTGAATGCCAGCTACATTTTTAAGTTTGTTTCCAAAAATTATGGAAACCTCATTACATTTCCCATCCGCTTTGTAGTTATGACCTACCTTGTGCTGACCTACTACATGAAATACCATTACAAAAAAAATTTAAACTGGTTTTTGGAAAATGACTAGCTGTGGAAAAGTTTTAGGAGCATGAACACTTCTACAGGGGACTTTTCATTGTGTTTTGGACACGTCACATTCATTTGCGTTGTTGCATTGCCTCTGTATGTGTAGCCTCCTCCTGCGGAGGACTTCTCCCACCTTCCTCCAGAGCAGAGGAAGAAGAAGCTGCAGGCGAAGATCGAAGATATCACCAAAGAACTGACAAAGGAACAGGACCAGAGGTGAAAACAGCGTGATATTATTACAGCAGTCTGTGATAACAGATTGTAGTATTAAAATAACAGAATAGATTACTGAAGGTAAAATAATCAGTTGAAACCAAAGTGGGAGTGTAAGCAGGCTCTTAGAAGTGGACAGAAAAACTATTTTGTCTTAGATAAACCTAAAGATATACGACCGTAGTAATGCAATACAGTCATCCATTATGTCCTCTGAACGCATCATTCCTACGTGTAAGTCCACTGTCAAATGACGCTTTCCTCATTGACACAGAAATGTCCTCCAAAATAACCCATCTCACTGTCTGTTTGATTTCAGCGAGGCTCTGGACAAGATGAGGGGCGTGTACGAGCAAAATCCACAGATGGGTGACGCCCAAAGTTTGGAGCCCCAAATCACGCAAACAAATCAAAATATTGGCCGTCTGAGGGGGGAGCTCGCTAAATATGAGGTTCTTACACAAACCACACATGTGCATATGGGCAAAATGCTGTGTGATTTAATCAAATCTGACCTGTTGATTTCTCACAGACATGGTTATCAGAGGCAGTGGGAGTAGAGGACTCTTTACACACCACCAACAATAACTCTCAGTTTGGGTAAGATCTTCATTTTAAAGATTTGTTTCGATTTTTACTTCCATGGAGCCTGAATTTCTAGTAATCTTGTAAAGTAGTTGGTGTGACTTTCACATGCATTTCAAATTATACGATTTTTTTTACTTAGTCAGCTTTTTGCCTATTTCTGATCAGGTTATGCACCTCTGTGTTATAATGTGCAATGTTAGGTTAAAAGTTGGATGGAGGAGGAGACGTTAGACTAAAAACAAAAACAACTACCAAAGATGAATTGTAACTTAAAACTAGGTCTTTAGGAAATCGGTAAAAATCCATGAAAGATAGAGCACAGTTTATTTTTTTCCAAGTTTTGAGCCAATAGCTATTTGGTTATCACCTTATTGGTAATAAGTTATGATTTTTTTTTTTTTTTTTGTATATTGAACTTTGATATTTGGTATTTTTTCATAGGTTAAACTTGAGAAATAATCAACTCAGTCCATGTGACAGACTGCTGCGACTTAAAAGGGCCCTGATTTCAAACCTGCAGGATGTGCAGTTTAGGTCTTTCTTTCCACTTTGACTTCTTTTACCATCCAAAACCATACATGTTTAGTATATTTCCCTAAGATAGCAGCATGTGTGTCTCTGTTGTGGGCTATTGACCCGTAAAGGTTATGTACCAACTCATCCAGTCTTATAGCATCCCTAGCCCTGGCTAAGTGGATATAGAAAATTGATTGATGGTTTACTAATTAAAATCAGATTAAAAGATAACAGTGACAAAGCAGGCTTATATTGGCAGACAGAGGTATTTGCTTTTGTTTTTTTTAAGATGTTTCAACATTTCTTCAGCAGTCTGTGTCAATTCTGTTGGCTTGGGACAACTCATATAATTTATTTGAAATGAGTTCCATAAAAGTGATTTTAAAACAATTACATAAGCACTCCTATCATGATTCAAAAGACCAACCACATAGCCCATGCCCAACAAAATGCTCCATCTGTCCAGAAGAAGGAGTGGTTATTTGATTTATGTCTGACTTGGAATGTTTGCATGAGGTTGGATGTTCATGCTGTTAAATACATCAGCACTCTAACCACAGATTGCTCTGGTGAGAGCCCACAGAACTGACCAAGACCCCTGGATAGGTGTCGATACGTCTTCAAAAAAATGTCTTTAAAGTTCAGTTGCCTCCAATTTACGTCTGTTTTATGGTGGCCATGATATGTCAGATGACTTAGGATTTACACAGGCATAAAGTCAACAACATAGTCTGAAATAAAAACTGTAAAGACAGAGTTTTGTGTAGTAAGCCTACAATAACCCACTGTACAATATTTTGATCATATTTGCTAGTATCTGGTTAAACAGGGATAAAAGAAGGGATAAAAGATGAGGATGAAACAGAGCAGTATAGGGTTATGAAAAGGATCACATAGAAGTCCTGCATAATCTGTATTTACATGTAGTGTACACAGGGAGTGTACATGACTAATAGATTATTCTCCTTTCCCTGCCATGGAATCCTTTTTTTTTTAACTATAGACTTTGTCTATAATGCTTCATATGAAGGAAATATGAAGAAAATGGTTCCTTTTTTACTGCATCGGCTCATTACATTTAGATGTCTCTTAATCTCTTGAATATTTTGGATCTTTAATAAACTGCCTCTGGCATGAAGCCTCTTCCATTTTTCATTTATATTAAACATGAATTATTTAGACCCATTATTCACAGATATAATTTAAATGCTGGTATGTAATACAAAATAGTTGTTATTAATATTTATTGTGCATCATAGGAACTCTCCATCCAGCTTCTGTTGGCTTGATTTTATTTGTGTTTTGCTCATTGATCTCCTCCTATTTAACACCACTGATGGCTGGATGTTAAATAGGAGTAGTTCAAGATTGCCCCCATAGTTAGAGTATATATAAATATAGGTAAATATATATATATATATATATATATATATATATATATATATATATATATATATATATATATATATATATATATATATATATATATATATATATAATCAGGGGACACAGGCATAAAAAAAGTACCAAAATCATTCCAAATTCTGTATAATTTGATGATCATTTGTTTGATGAACTTGAAATATTAAAGTTTGAAAAAGCAAAAGCATGAGATTTATGATTCAAAATACAATAAATTGATTAATTTGGCTGTAGCTTTATGTCATCTTTATATTTCCAGAGGCAAAGGGAAATTTGATTAATATTTAGAAACACATTAGATGTTCATGGCAAAGATAATACTGAACTTTTAAGAGACCCTGAAACTCAGGGATAAAAAAGGCACATATGGGTTGGTGTGCGGTTGAGAGGTAGACTATGTGTCCCACATTAAGTGACTATTATTTGTCAGAGCAGTCATCTGGGGTTCCATTCTTGATCTTGGGAACTTCTTTGCATGCCTCTTCTCTTTTCCCAATCCCCAGTTTGATTACATGAAATAAATTCTGCTTGCACTACCGGTTTTCTTTACATTTTTTTGTGAACTTTGATGTTTACCCTGTCTAATTCAACAAGCTAAATAATCTACAACAAATATTTATTTTAATACTTTTATTTCCAAGGTCAATGTTATGAATTTGCAGCCATTAAATGAATAGGAATTCATTTTGTGAACATTGTTTTGTTCTCTTTCAGTGGAACAGCTACCCAGAACTCATTAGGAAACGTCTACACAGAGTTTGATGACGAGTTTGAAGACGTTGAAAGCCCAGTTGGCCAATGCACTGCGCTCTACACCTTCAAAGGTACACCTGTGATTCACTAGTTGTTTTTCTACATGAATAAATCTGCTTATATTAAATATATATTTTACATCTTTGGCTGTAGGCAACAGTGCGGGGACCATTTCTATTAATGAAGGAGAGCAGCTGAGTGTCATGGAGCAGGATAAAGGAGACGGATGGATGAGAGTCCTCAGAGCTAATGGAGAGGAGGGCTATATACCTACATCCTATGTCAGAGTCACACCTTAACCTCCTTCAGAGAGTTTGTTAAGGACAGTTAAAGAGCCAGAGTTCAACACAAAGTCACGGAAGAAGATAGTAGCTGCTGTCGACTTGTGTTTTATCTCAGCCAGAGATGATAACAGTGAGATGAATGTGAAGGTATTAAGGCTGATTACAATATCTCCGCTCTCTGTGGCATGGAATGCTGTCTCAATATGCATATCAGTCTGGTGTGATACTTATCCATTTTCCTGCATTTAAAAAATAGGACAGATCTTCAGAATGTTGCCTTAAAGCTACAGTGTGTAATTTTCAGCGACATCTAGCGGTCAGACTACAGACCGCAGCAACATGAACATCCCCCCCCCACCGCTTCTCCCCCCCAATAGTACGGCGAGCGTTACGGGACAAAATTTCTTCTACGACGTCCACATCACCTACCCTTTCAAGTGATGAGGTTTGTTTACATAGATAATTTTACAGATAGTATTTCATTAGTCTGTGTAGGGTATAGATTTCATGTAGACTTAAGATAATAAATATACCCGTTATTTTTTCTACATCGTTGTGACGTCTTGGTGAGCTGCTTTGCATGGTGATATAAACAGACGAAGTAATTGTAGTCATTAGTTTAACAGCGAGATTGTGTTCGCTGGAAGAATATATATCCCCCGTTTACAGAGTCCAAGTCATTTTGGTGGCACGGGGGTTACAACGCGAGGGAGAGGGAGAGGAGGAGGGCGAAGGCAGGGAGGCCGTGCAGCTAGGGCCAGGCGAGAGAGGGGAGCCAGCGGGGTGAGAGCAGAGGAGGAAAGGCTTGAAGATCTCCAAAGGAGCCGGAGAGAAGTAACCGAGGTATATATCCAGAAAATTATTTTACAGAAAATTACTGAATCATTACCTGTGAAACGTCAGGGACGTTGCTGAATAAGTATACTGGAGAGTAACAGCATCATCACGCAGCATGTTATTGTTTTAGACAGGTCTGAGCATCCTGTACTCCAAAAACTGCAGTGATATTAGACAATTGTGTGTGTAGGATTAATTACCTGTCCAAGAGAAAACTGGCAACTTGAGCGTCACTTTGAAAACCTTTTTCCTCCATCAGTGACTTCCATCGTGTAAATGCCGTGCCAATGTTGATCCGTGTTTTTTGCCGTTTCTTGTCACGCTTGCGTTTATTCTCGTCGTGTTTCCGCTTCTTAGATGACGGGGGTTCGGTGTCCGCCGCTTTTCGTTGTGATACAGAGTAGGCATGATCCTCCATTCGTCTGATGTTTGGCCACACAGTGCCAAACAGTTTGCAAAGTCACTCACGCCTGCCGCCTTGTTCACCTTTCTTGTTACTGAGGCGCAGTATACCTGCTTCTTCTTCTTCTTTGGTTTCAGGCAGACTAAACGCTTCTCAGGCATAATACTGCCATCTACTGTTCAGTACCGTCTCAGTTAATCTCTCTCAACTTGCCGTAGTTATTTTTGAGCGTCATGGGAGATCTCGCAATCGCTAGTTTGTTGCCTCTGCGCTTGCCGTAGCGCAAAGATGTCAGCCTCCATGGCTGCGAGACCCGCTCCTATGTAATTATAAATAACGAATTCTAAGGCAACGCAAATATTATGGTTAAAAGGCTGAGCTCATAGGTGATGATAAATAACATAGTTATGTATAATATATTAAATTTCTGACTTTATATGCCTGTAATTATTACACACTGTAGCTTTAACTTTGTGTCACATTGATGACATTAGAGCTGTTATATAGTGGCTTGTTAAAGTATTCAAACCCCTTCAATTTTTCAATACTTTTATCATGTTAAAACCATAAACTTCTCCCATTTTAATGATTTGATGCTTTTGGGCTCTAGTGGCCTTTATTTTTAAAAGTAGCCCGACAGGAAATGGGAGTAGAGAAAGAAAAGACATGCAGCAAAGATCACTAATCATGGACTCCAACCTGTGATGTCACATACATGAGTCGTACGCTTAATCCATGGACCACCACCTTGCTACAATGTTTAACTGTTAAAAACAAACTCCATTATTCTGACGTGAAAGAACAATATTAGAAAGCTTTTATTTCTTCCTTAACAAATCCAAATTTGAAGTGTGGTCTGTATTTGTAAATTACCAGATCTTTTGTAAAGACGTCAGAATGATTTGAGAATTAGTTATGCTTGAACATCTGATGGAGCACTGGTCATTTCATGATCTTAAACTGGAACGAGCACTACAGTTAACCTATTAAGCCATCCTGAAAACTGTTGCTCACAGACTGTTCCATCCACGCTGACAGACTTGCAGACGTTTACCATCTGTTTACAGACTCTGGATTTGCTTTGGGTGAAAATACACGCCTGTTATTCCACTTCTTTGAGCACAACTTTTACACAAAAAGTAGAGAAGTTAAAGGGGTATGGATATTTTTAATGTTGCTTGTGGTAAGCATTATAATATTTTATTTGTTTATAGTTCATATATATATATATATATATATATATATATATATATACACAATATATATTTCTATGTGACTGTAACTTTTTTTTTGTTCTAATACCCTGCTGAACTTTATTTTGTAGCTTTCTGCTTAAACAATTTTCCTGATGCTATAATGTGAGACTCATTCCTTAAATGTGCCTTTATGTCTTTTAACTGGATAAAACCACTAAACTGGAAGGAGTGAATACAAATAAATGCTATTGGCAGTTATGAGGGTTTGAATATTTTTTTTGTCACGTGTCTTTATAATGGATAAGAATATGTTTTAAGAAGTGTCCTTATTTTCACAAATCTAAGATACTTTCCTAATGTGATCCAGGAAGTAATTAAACTCTGTTTAAAGTTAGATTTAAATAAAGGTCAGACATTAGAATCTATAAATAAATGCAAATGATAACATTTTGATGTTTTTGACACAGATACACTTTTGAATTTGAATCTCTGCACAGAGATACTTTGTGAGATATAACAAAGAGCTGTTCTGGATAAACATGCTTTAATTTTTATAAGGTGTCAAAGTTTTTTTTCAACTAGTATTATTCTTTATCCATCAGTATTCTTAGAGAGGCATTTAGGGGGATTTAGATCACCTACATAAAGTCCTGTCCTGTTCTTCATTTGCTGTTCAAGGAGCCCCTTACTTATTTTTGTAAAAATATAATTTAGAAAATATTTTAAAAGTTGATTTATTTGCTAATGGTACCTGACTACTTTATTATAGAATTGTTTTTCATTTGCTGAACCGGTTTAATTAATTCTGACTTAAGCATTTTAGCTTTGCAAGATTAATTTTAGATAGAATTTTCCGTTTTATTTGTATCTGAGGTCCATTTTAACAACATGCTTTTTGAAAAATAGAATATCTAAATGTTTAAGGTAAAATAATAATAATAAAAAAAAAGAATTTAGCTGCAATGAACTAATTGTTAATTAGAAAACAAGCTGAAAACATATTCTACAAGAATAAAGTTCTTAAATGTTGTTTTGTTCATGAATAAGATTGAACACAATTTTATTTTGTAATTTAACAATATGTTGAAAATCAATCACAGTTTAGGTTTCCCTTGACATCTATCGAGTGCCTACCATGCAGAACCTCAATGAAAAGTATTTGGCTGACAGACGATTAATACAAGGCAGTGTAGCTGACAGATAAAAAGAGTAATTTCTTTATTTCATAATTTAAACTTTTGTCAAAACTTTAAAAAGAGTGACCTTTTGCTATATTAGAAAGGAAGGTAATATTAAAGCTAACATGCTGAATTTAAACGATGAAGCTGCTCACCAGGACAAAAAAAAACTTAGATTTCTTTGTTTCTCTTCCTGTTTTGTGTTGATACGCTCAAAGCCTCTGCACAAAGCTTTTCTTTAATAAAGGATGCAAACCACCAACATACCCTAACTGGAAATCCAGATGGTCAACACAGCCCAGTGTGGAATACATAAGTTGCAACTGGAAGCAAGACATTCCCAACAGAGGAAATGAAGGATTTAAGATTCATCTCCTGTCTGGAACTTCTCCTTCTCTCTAAGCCGCATCAGGTTAAATCCTCTTCCTTCTCTCACAGTTACCCCAGTTGATATTATTTTCTGTACATGACATTTAGCAAATGTTACTCAGAAACCTTTAAAATTATGAAGTGAGACATCATCTATCTTTTGTGTTTCTTTATTGCAACTCTAACCTCAAAATAAAAAAAGATATTATTTACAATGAAGTTCCAAAGAGCAAAATCTCAGCTAGAAAACATTCAAGTTGCACAAATAAAATCTCAAGTAATAAAACAGCAAAAGTCTGGTCACATTAGTAGTCACGTGAAAAACCTTACAAAGAGTCTCTCATCTCATAAAGTTAAGATCTTATAACACAGATATTTGTTTCTGAAGAAATCAAGGCTCAGTTAAAACAATGTCTGTCCTTTTTCTGCTAAGGAGGAGGTTTGTCTGCCAGCTACCTCTTGGAGTTATGACTGTTGTGGAGTGACCTCAACAGGTTCCAGTTTATCCGAGAGAACACAAAGGATCTTGTCGAACTTCTCATATCGCTCCTTTTTGTCCGCCCCCGCTCCATGTTGACCCCAGAACAACCGCAAGGCGAACTCTGTACGGAAAGCCTCCAGCAGCTCAGGGACCGGCTGCCAGCCTTCTGGTGGAAAGGGGAAAAAGACATTGGATCAGAAAACTTCACAATCCTAAATGCTTAAGGCAACTGGGCTTCTACTTACAGCATGGTCAGAAAGTACACCATTATAAAGCTTCAAGTACTCTACGTTGCAAAAACTTGATATCTAATTAAATATTATTTTCTTAAATTAATTTTTTTCTTGAATTGAGCAGGTAATTTGGACAATTTGACAATGGAATAAGACAATTCACCCTTTAAATAAGTCATACTTATGCGGTCTCTTAACTCAAGCGAATAACATACAATTATCTTGTTTTAAGGGTACAAATACTCCCTTTATTGGCAGATCATCTTATTTTCCTACTTAAATTTAGGTTCAATACACTTATTTGAAGACATTTTTATTCATTTAAAAAACAATATTCGCAGTGTAAACTGCACTTTGGCATATGTAACTCTTTAAACTCTGCTTTTTTTAATTTTACTTACTAATTTATATATTTATTGACTTAATATACATGAGTTCTATACAAGAACCACATGCATAAATATTAGTGTGTAGCATCTGTCAGAAAACTCTTTTGTAAGGACTAAATATTGAGCAGGTCTTCATTTAAATTAATTTAAATCCCCTGTAGAAAGGTAGTTTTTACACAATTAGTCCGTGTAAGGGACTTTTTGAACAAATGCTGACTAAGACATTACCTGACCAACAGCTTTAGATGCATTATACTGTTCTCCTCAAGTCTCCTTGATTCCCTCCCAGTTACATTTCTTGAAAAGAATCCTCCACCCAAACCATGTTCATAAATGTCCTCTTAACTTATAATCCAAAGAATGTCATGTTAATGTCATGTGGAGTCGTTTTTGCAAACCTGTCAGTAGGGACTGTGCGTGTTTTTGGTAATATTGGGAGTGTAAGGCGGCACTGCGAGCTGACTGAAGGACGTCGTACAATGCCTGACAGCCCCTCTCACTGTTTTCCACTGGGTCCTCACCCTCCATCACCATGAGAAGAGGAACCAGGTGTGGCACAGCAATGGGACCCTCGACTACAGAATCTGCAGAGGAACATGAACCCCACCAGTTACTACCAAAGTAAAATGTACAACATCTGACACCATTTCTGAGCTTGACAGCACATCATTTGATATCTGAAGATGTAACAGTTATTCACAACAAATGTATGGCGTCCAACCTAGATGGGCATTGAATATAAATTCACAACAGAAGCTAAAAAAATAAAAAAAGAAAGAAAAAAAAACAGTTTCTGTCTGTTCTCATTTTGTTGCTAATGCAATTGGCAGCTGTTTGGATTTTCAAAGAGGTTTAATTTTTTGGGTAATTTTGGTCAAACGACCTTTTAAAACAGAGAGAAATGACAAATTAAATGCAGTTTGTCGAAGCATTAAATTCATAAAAGAACCCTTTTCAGTTAAGTCAAAATATTTTTTTTACCATGTTTGTATTTAGGCAAACAAAGAGACTGACTTTTCATTTGGTCTTATTAAAGTGTTTTTCCCACCATGCAGAATGTTCTTAATTAAAGTAATTGAAGGAGCAAACATTTAACTGAAAACACAGAAAACAGAATGCTCTCAATATATTTACACTTTTGACAAAAACATATGGAGAGACAGTCAGTATAGCTACCACAATATAAATGCCACCTCATGGTTTAGTAAAGCAACCTTGTGATTTAACTTTTTTTTTTTTTTTTTAAGTATTTAGTTATTGCATCTATTGGCCTGCAGTTCCTAACCTTGTAAATAAAACCTGATCTCAATTTTACACGGAACCTCGCTCCATTCTACTTATCTTTGAATTATGAACCAAGCACACATCTATTCTAATAAATTACTCAATTTACACATCCTCTACACATTGCAGGGAAGCACCAAGTGGACAAACAGTTGGCTTGATTCTATCCTTTTGGGAAGCAATGCAGACGTGAGTTTGTAGAATACTCACCTACTGTAGAATATAACTATGAAAATATATGATATTACTAAAGAATGAAAATTGCGGCAGGTAACTGTTTTAAAACCTAGAGAATCAGTTGGTTTTGGTCTGAATTTCACATTAATTACAGGCTTTTATTCTGAAATCTGTACATGCTCCTTGGAGCTCTTCTGGACTCTGGAGTGAAGCTTACAAAGTGTAAAGTTGGGTTTTCTGTTTGAACTATGTAATAGAAATAGAAATTGTCACATAGCAACCACAAACTTGTATGTGTTTTAGTAGAATTTTATGTTACGGACTAACACGGCAGAACATAATTGTTAAGGGGAAAAAAGGCGATGAATCCAGTATTTTTAAAAAATACAAAAAAAAACTGCTATGCATTGTTACACTACTCTTACTACCCTTTACTATACTATGCTAACTAATATGTTGTATTTTAGAAACCACCTAATAAATAAAAATAATCCCAGAATGTGCAACACCCTAAAGACACAATCACAATGTGAAACATGGAGGAGACAGTGTTATGCTGTGGGGAGACTTTTCTTCAGCAGGGTAGGGGGGCCTGCCAAGAGGGAAAAAAAGGTTTACCTTCCAGCTGGTACATACCCTCTAGCATTCAACCAAAACTAGAGTGAAATGGTTTAGCTCACTGATGTCGAATGTGTGGCTCAAGGGCCAAATAGTGTGAGACAAATTAAAATCTTAAATTAAAAATGTTTCCATAATTTAAAGAATTTGTTACTAAATCAGACAATATGAAGTAAGCATTTGAAGGAGAAACCTGCATCCTGTTCATGTTCCTGAAAATACAAATTGTCCTAGTTTAAAAACACAAACCCCCAAAGAATAAGAAAACTTTTAAACTTTTTGTTTGATTATACATCCATACGAAAAACAATAATTAAACATGTTTCCACAGTTCTTGTTGGCAGTTTTACTATTATTTAATAAACAAATAAAAGTTTTTTCTTTTTTCTGTTACTGGAAACACTCACCATCTCCCTCATTCAAGGACTTCATGAAGGGTTTGAGTTTCTTCTCATACAAAACTGCACTCTCTGTATGGCTCCTCCTCAGTGCTCGCCACGTCATCTCCAGCCGCACAATCTAAACATGTGCAGAGTGACAGAAAACATGAATACCTCTTAGGGTTTTTAGCATCCTCCCAAGCAAATGGGTATACAACCACAATACCTGAGACATCTCCAGAGCCTTCATAACGGCTGAGAAGGAGAAGAGGTTGTGCACATTTTCTTTCAGAGCCTGAGCCAACATGATAACTTTGTGTAAAACAGTTGCTCTCTGGTTAACTGTACCCGTGCAACCCAGTATGTCTACTGCCACACCAAGGGTTATCAGATGATGCCTATAGAAAACAATAGAAATAAAACACACATATTTACAGAAAGTTAGTACTAAGAAAGGAAACCATGTTTATATAGTAAGAATGCATACAAATGTATAACAAATTTAACATAAGATGTTTTAAGAGATAGGACAGATGATTTAAACTGTAAAATAAAAAGGATATCATAACCCATCTTCTCTGCATAATTCTCATAATCATTATGAGGAATATTCAGGTCAGCTTTGGATGAATTTCTCATAATGGCCTAATGTATTTATCTTCCCTGTTTTAGAGCAAAAAGAGAATCAGTGACAATTACCTTTCCAACAAATCCTGTCGTAATTGATGTCCATGTGGCAGAGTAACAAGCTCCAGTCCTGAATTTACTCCCATAATCTTTTTCTGCTCATCAGTCACACCAACAATGCGTGCAACCTGCAAAAAGTCATCTCAATGGGCTATGCTTTCTAAATATTGTTCAAATGATTGATTTCAAACTATTTTTAAACACATTTTATAGGTATCTGTGCCCTGTTTCAGTGTGGAGTTCTCAGTCAATTACAGTTTATATGTGATGATGTTTTTTCTGGATGGATGGATGGATGGATGGATGGATGGATGGATGGATGGATGGATGGATGGATGGATGGATGGATGGATGGATGGATGGATGGATGGATGGATGGATGGATGGATGGAATAACTATGAACAACACTTTTTGATAATCAATTTAACTGATAACACCTTTTTCCTACTGTTGCAGGAGAGGAATTTTAATACATTATTAAACTTGGTAAGATCTCAGAGTTTTAACTGTGTTTCTGATTTTATTTAAGTTGCTGAACAATAATGTAATAATCAGAGTAACATTAAATTTGAAAACACGTTCTCATTACATAAAAAACAATAAAAAAAAAGAGTTTTGAAATGTTTGTGCCAATGCCAATTCCTACCTGACAGTCAACACTTAGCATATGAAGAGCGAGAGTTTTGGCATCTGAACCACTAAAGAGCTCTTTGACTGTGAGGAGAATGTTCGACTCCAGAGGTCTGTTGTGGTCGGGCAAGAGCAGCGACTTGAACTGGTCCAACTGGAAACAGGACGATGTTTCTATCTGCAATAGAGTCAACAAGTCCATAGCTTTAATAGCAAAGTTGTCATTTTTAGAAAATAAATCGAATCTGATTTAGTGAACGGCTTTAAATTT
This sequence comes from Cyprinodon tularosa, assembly GCF_016077235.1. Taxonomy (NCBI): domain Eukaryota; kingdom Metazoa; phylum Chordata; class Actinopteri; order Cyprinodontiformes; family Cyprinodontidae; genus Cyprinodon; species Cyprinodon tularosa. The sequence continues at coordinate 2,132,505 of NW_024038778.1, read as the reverse complement.
CTAAATATAACCATATTACGTTAAGATATTGTAATAATTATTGTATTCATTTAAAGTGGTTTTGCAGGCTAATTCAAATGTTTAATGATAATAATAATAATAATAATAATAATAATAATAATAATAATAATAATAATAATAATAATAATAATAATAATAATAATAATAATAATAATAATAATAATAATAATAATAATAATAATATGTTGTTCATAAAAATTAAGAGACCAGCTTTTTAAATCTAAAGTTATTCACCCCAAAACGCATTTTACTGTAGAAAGAATGAGGCATTCCAGCTCTATTTGGAAAAATAAAGTTTTAACCTTCAAGCGATACATTTTAACTGGAATAAATTGACTACACATGAACTACAATGAAATATGTTCTGGTGTGAATTACAAAGTTAAAACCATGCGTTGGAAAGTTGGAGCAATAGTATTATGACCTTTAAAGTCATGATGTGCACTACTTACATCAATATTAGGAAAACATTCTAACTTTGACTGTTTATACTTACAGCCTTTCAGTTTTTAAAATGCACTTCAAAAGTATAAAGTACTGCATAAAACATTAAATTTACTTTTAGTCTTTCTGACTTTTCAGTTTTGAGTTCTGAGGTAAATGCAAAAAAAATCCATTCTATTGAAATCATATTACTGGTAGATGCATAGAAAATTGATGGCTACTGATGCCCTTTCTAAAATATGTCAGCATTAAAACTACATTAATGTTAATGAACTCCTTATATAAATTACAGAGTGTTAAGATAAAAAAAAAAGTTGTATTTTTTGATACTATACTCAAACTGAACTGATGAGAATTTGATTTAACTAGTAATTCTTGAGATGTTACTGAACATGGTATAATATGTATAATATTTTGCAGTAAAACACACTTGGCCTTCTAATGTTTCACAGCAAACAATGCATGTTGAGCAGAAACCAAGCTATTCAATCATGATAATTCTCTGCAGACCTTCATGGTAGAACTAAAACCTAGAAATCTACAGAATTCAAATGTATTCTGTCAGCATAAAGCATCCCGAGAACCACTGATATCCATTATCTGACATTGGAAGAAGCATTAAATCCAACAGGATTATCCCAACTCTTGCAGAGAAAGAACCACCAAAAGGTCCATTTAGGCAAAGCATTTATGTTATAACAGCTACAGAAGCCAACTCTTGAAAAATTCTGCTTGCATGACTTTATGATTTTTTTCAATCTTAAATATTGGTTGTTGAATATAAATTTCATTCTCTGGTCAGATGTGATAATAATAGAAAGTTATTTGTATAGATCCAATGTTAAGATTAAAGAAACACTATTCTAAACACTATTCATCACAACTGCTAAAATCATTCTTACTGTAAAGCAGTGGAAGGGTTGTCCTGCAGGCATTATTTATTTGGTAGAAACTAGAATGTCTTTCCTTGTCACTACTGTCTTGTCTTCATCTTTAAGTAATAAAAGGCTGGTCTATTTGACAATGAAGGGGTGTGAAAAGGCAAGTCAGTTCCATAAGAACATACAACAGGTGTGGAAAAATAATTTCTGGTGTGGCTCATGACTGCATGTATTCGAATCAGATGGAAGTAGGACTTCTAATTCTGAAGTGAATGTTATTTATACACACCTGAGGCCTTTCGAAATGCCAGTCTCTTTCTTCCTCTGCTGCTTTCCTCAGAAGCTCTTTCTCAAACTGCAGCTGTGAGGATTCTTCCTTGTTCTCTTCCTCCAAAAATCCAAAGGAAGTTTCTGTAATGCGAGCACGGCTCTGCCACTTCTCCTCTGCACGCAGCCGGTCCACATGGCCTTTCTTCTGAGACTGAGGGATCTGAAAACATCAATAAGATAAATACTCCTTTTAGAGGATTTACTTCTAAATCCTCTAAAAAGAGGATTTTTTACCTGTATATTGAGCTCGCTGTAGCATGATGAGGGGTCTTCATCTAGGTCTTTAGGAGGAGGAGGAGTTGCACTTGCAAAAACAGTTGAGACTCTGAGGGGTTTAGGAGGAGCTCTTGGATGCAGCTGCCCGTCTGAACCTCGCAAAGTAGCACCGCCACCTGCAGGCAGCAAAAGATTTGGTTTATGTGGATGCAATATTTCCCTAAGTGATGGAAAGCCCAATAGTTTATTACCTGGATGGAAAGGAAGTGTTTTATGTGGTCTGGGGCTCAGCAGGGGTTCACTGCCTGTGCGAAACACAGGAGAAATTTGATCTGGGGCTGTGTCTTCTGGCTGGGTGGTCTCTGGAGGCCCTGAATGAAAACAGGAACAGAAGCAGTTCAAACCAGATGTTGACAAAGCAAAACATTTTCCTCCAAAACAGCAAAAGCAGATTAAAGTTGGTAAGTACTTTCATGTTTAAAGACCCTGTCTTTAAAAATGTATTCTGTGATCAGACTAAACATCTAAATATGGTCCTGGTGCTGTAATCCAGATTGTAAAGTAGTGTTGCACCGATACCGACACCAGTATCGGGCGGGGCCCCAATCCAGCACAAAAATGGTGGTATTGGTATCGGCAAGTACTAACAAATAGGGCACCGATACCATTTTGAGAGCCAATTTTATTTAACTATTGTCACCCATGCCAGGTAAGCAATATAAGGTTCTACTGGATTCACTTTGTATTAGCCTTTTTCCTGCTTCACAAAGGTAGGCAGCAGCTTGACAAAGCCATGATGGCAATTATTTTACATCCAAGTAATATGCAGTTCTTTATATATATACACATAGCCTAGTAAACTAGCCCCACCCGCCAGCGGCCAAATATAATTTTTGCCTGCGAGCGGTCTATCCTTGATCAATGCCCCAGGCCATAGAACTGTCTGGCCGACCACAACGCAGAGATGTGTTTTGAATTTCTGGATGCAAAGCAGGCGAGGTTTTGAGGGCTTGACGACAAAGCTGCGCGACGCTGGAGAAAGCGCAACAAGGAAGATGGCAACAACTATTGAAAAGTTCCTGTTTGACTCAGCTTTGGAATCAGTTTTGGAAGGATTAGATTTGGGGTTTACATTGAAACGTAAGCAGGAAGAGGCTCTAGGCTCATAAATTTTTAAGAAGGACGTATTCGCCGTTTTACTGACAGGCTGTTTGTTTACACTCCCCCACCAGCTTTCTGTCACACTTACAGTCAGTTGCGCTCATTGGTCAGAGCGTTGACCAATAGGCACAGACATGATTTGAAAGACAACGGGCTGTTCTCATCAACAATCTTCCGATGTCTCATTCATCAGGGCCAGACTAAATAACACATTTAATCCTACATTTAGTCTGGCTTATCAGGCTAATACACACGCACAAACATCAATTTCAAACAGATGGTATCGGTATCCGCCGATACTGCACAGCCATATATCGGGTATCAGGGCCGATAAAATGGCATCAGCGCAACACTATTGTAAAGTAGTACTTTTTTAACCTACTATTTGTCATAGTAAAGGTTTCAACAGCCTTTTGATTGTCTGTGCTTTGATCTGCTCTGAATATTACATTAGGATGTCCATAGAAACCCTATTGTTAGTAATATTAAGAATGTTTTACAACATTAATACTACCAAATTCAAGTCCTAGGTTTCTTGGGGAGGAAATCATTTCTTTCAGCTTTGTCCACAAAGAATTTTCTGTCACAGCATTGGACATGTTACAAGCTGAATAATCAACAAGTCGGTCATAAAGGAGAAAACCTGTTATAATTATCCTAGCAAAGCAAAACTACTAGAAAATAAATGACAAAGCTTCATGAACGCAACTAAACACACGTTGGAGTAGATTATAAGGTTGGCAGGCAAAACTCTGCAATTTATCATTAGAACCCACCGAACACCACTGGAGAGTGAGCTGAAATATAAATAAAAATAATATAAAAAAAATTTTAGTTTTCATTTTAATTCCCATTGAAGCTTTGATGCGAAAATCTGTTTATTCACTTAAAAGTAAACATTAGAGAAGAACTCAGTGTCAGCCATAGCCTTTCTTCTCTGACTCACTTTTTTAGGGATCTCATTTAACTTGAGCTTTAATATTTTAGGTAAAAATCATCAGGTACAACAATGAGCATTTCATGAATGTTTGCAGAGATATAAAATTGTGAAAATATGTTGCAGCAAGGCAAACTTTTGCAATAAAAAAATGTAATTATAATGCACAAAACTAATGCACAGTACACTAATTTTAACTACATTCAGTTTTATTTAACTCAAGAAGCACCCAACCTGGTCTTTCCTGAGTTTGAGCTTTTATGAGTTAAACCTTAATGAATAAACTGATTTACATTGAGCTATAAAATAATGATGTCACTTCCCCCACAATAAAGGAAAAAAACTTCATTTGTAAATATTCTTCTGTTTTCAACCAAACAAATGTGGGTCATTGAGGAACATAAATCTATACACTTTAATTCTACCTGAAAATATTGGTGGCAGATAAATAAATTATTTCCAAACAAAATTAAAATATTATATAAACTGTGCCTGAAACTACATAAAATTACAGATTAAAGCAAGAAGCCAATATTTTAAATGCCATCAGAGCTATGATTGTACTCATACAGCTATAAGAGGACCATCTGTAAATCCATTTGCTTTTGTAAATCGAGCACATTTTAATGAATCTGTTTGAGATGCGCAAATCTGTCACAGAACACACACATCAAGCGGCCACAGTGGATGATGGCTGCAGGTTGCTTTTTTTTTTTTGTAACATCCTCGTTTGTTTTTAACCTATATTGCACCTCTCATGATTTTGTGTGGCAACATGTTCCTAATAGATGTGTGAGGTTAATACATTAACAGGACTACTCTACAACAAACTCAATTATGCAGATAGACAGTATCATTTGGACTTGATACAGTGAAAAACAGACGTTTATATTTTTAGCCACTTTTTCTATGAGTCAGTCACACACAATAGGTTTTTGGTTGACGGTAAAAAATGTCCCTGAGGTGTGCAAACAAAGTCCCTTTGGCCTGACAGCACTGTTGCCATGGTTATTTGGTGGATGTCTTCTGGGTATTTATTTATATTTCTACTGATTGTCATGTGTATTTAGGGAAATCAATTGTCAATTCCATCCAAATTGGGTTAGCTGGCTACTACATTTACAAGAAAATTGGTTGTTTCAAAGGTCAAGTCATATAAAACAAACAGAGGAGAGGCCATCACCCCTAATGAGAATGTACTCAGTATCTGCTCAGCAGCTGGCTGTTGATGGGGACCTGGAGCAGCCAGGCTGACAAATAAAAAGGGCTCATAACAGCTTTTAGAACTCCCAGCTTTACTTTAAACTAATGTTATAATAAAAGCATAATATTTTTCCCTAAAAGTGCATATTAAAGAAAGAAAAAAGCTATAAAAAATGTATTTTGGGGGTAAACAATTTTTTTGACTGTTCAGTTCACCTTTAGCATTTCTTCTACGTTTATTTTACCAGAGGACGTGACTCAGACATAAATTATCTGATTTATATATGGCAGCAATGTAGAAAGAAAGCAGAAAACTAAATGAAATATCCAGCTGTGGGGTGTAAAGCACTAAAATAATAGTTTATTATAGTCATTTATTGGATATCAAAACCTGAGAAAAACAGGAATGTGCTGAACCAATGTTGTTAATGTACCTGTCCGTAGATTGCTGTCAGACTGTGCAGACTGAAGTGAAGGCCTCCGTCCAACATTCTCCAGGTTAGCAGGCTGACTTCCACTCCTGTCACACATACAAGATACACTAATATGTTATCTGTTATGTCCAGGGTATTTTATTTAGTTTTATTTTTTTCAAGAAGCCAAACTGTCTCTTAATATTGAAAATCATTATCAACCACCAGTTTCTAATTATTTTTTGAAGGTCTTTTACAGGGAGTTTTTACGGAAGAGGGTTAGGGCCACTGGGAAAAAAACAGTTAAGTGATTTTATTTCAGTTTACTATGGGAAAATAGTCAGAATTCCAACTTTTTTCCCAGAATTCCAACTTTTTTCTCAGAATTCTGACTTTTTTCTCAGAATTCTGACAATAAAAAAAAGTCAGAATTCTGAGATTAAAGTCAGAATTCTGAGATTAAAGTCAGAATTCTGAGAAAAAAGTCGTAATTCTGACTTTTTCCCCATACTAAACTGAAATAAAATTTAAAAATCAGTTAACTTTTTTTTTTTTTTTAGTGGCCCTAATCCTCTTCCGTAGAGTTTTTGATTTTAGATAAAAAAAAAAAATAAAATAAAAAATCAAGGAAAGGGAAATAATTAAGATAACAAATTTTACAGGGATTGGCTCTTAATTCAGAAACAATGTATAAAGACAGAAGGTCTGCATCATAACTTTTTCATGCTATACTATTGCTATTCATACTATTAGTATTCATACTATACTATTTGTATAATTAACACACACTTATAGATCTCTGCTCAAACCTTAGTAGGGGATTGATGAGCAGCAGCATGTCCTTATGGGAGGAGCTCAGGCTGCGTCTTTTGTTGCTCCCAGACCGATTTTCTCTTCTGCTTATAGCGCTGTTGTTTTTCAGCTCCAAGTTGCGTTCACTGATGACACGCAAAGGAAGACTTCGATTGATCGGGTGGAAGATGATGGCCCCCGAAGCCTGAGAGATGGGCCGACGCCCGCCCACATAAATCCTGATCAGGGCAGGAATATTGGGGAATCGTTCTTCCTCAAACTGGAACAACTCCCGGGGGTTACCCTGTCGCAAGGATACATCATTTATTAAGCAGATACTTTAAGCACAAAGAGCTCAAACAGCAGCAGTTTAGATACACGGCAGTTGTGATGAATTTGAAATCACTGTCAAACAATGGCAGCATAATGGTTTGTTATAACTGGCTGGAGGAGAAATTACTGACAAGTAGTGAAAGGAGTGATTAACTGGGTTTAACTTAACAGGTTTCAGGGTGTTTTAATTATTTTTTTCTGTAACACCAATTATAAAAATATTTAATTTTAACAAAATACAGGTTAAGTGTTTGTTTGTTAACATGGATAATGACATAAAATTCTACAATTATATAAGGAAATCCTGATAAAGAAACAAAACCATCTTCATTGTCTCTTATTGGGGACTTAATTGGTTCCATAACTGCATTATTTTAAAAACGTGACTCCCGTTATCTCAATTTTTTCACTAACATAGAATTCATTTTTTTAAATGTTGGACCATGACGTCTATTTAATTATTTGCAAATAAATCTAAGCGTATTATCACAAATACATTGTTATCCAGACTTTACTTAAACACCCACCAAATTTTGCATACCCAAAGAGAAAACCATATTACTAAGGAACTGTAAGCCCAAGTTGCATGTGTGATACATCATTTTAAAGATAACATCTTGAAGTGTCTGAAAATATAAATGAAAATACAGCATAAACTGCATCAGTTCAAACATGACTGAACGTTGTTTTTTTTCTTCTAAAAAATAATAGGTATTTTTTGAATAGCAGTAACAAAGACATGCTTAATAATAGGCGTGTAATTGTTTGACATTTATTCTGCATTATGTCAACCACAACTGCAGATCATTTCAGACCTCTAAGTATAACAGTTCCAGACCTATGTGACCTATGTGTCTTGGTTTTGTTATGTTTATTTAAAGTATTCAGTTTTACTTTGCTCCTTGTTTTAGTGTTTAATTATTATTTTGTTGTTTTCTTGTTAGTTCCTGTCTTCCAGGTTTTCCATTTGTTGTCCTCTGCTGCCCTCTTGTGTCCTCTATCCCTAGCTCTGTTTTCTGCTCTGTTCCTCACCTGTTTTCAGTCCTCTCGTTAGCCCTCTCTTTGTCTCTGTCCCCTTTAAAAGCCCTTCCTCTTCAGTTCCTGTTTGCTGGATTCTCGTCTAACGTCTGTCTGCTTACCTCGTCTCTCCCTTGCTCCTAGTGTTTGGTTTCCCCTGATGTCTCCTTGGTTCTGGTTTGTTTGTTATTTTTGTTGGATTTTTTTATTCCTGCCTCTGTACCTGTGAACCTCATTAAACCCACCTAAATTCACCTCTGCCTACTTGCCCCTGCTTTTGGGTCCTCAATCCAACACCAAATCGTGACACTATGGGACTTTTAACTTCTGGTGTCACCAGCATCTCCAAACCTCTCCAAATGTGCCAAATTATTCCAAATAGTGATTATTGCTTTTACACAACAATTTTACCCCAAAAATCACATTTTCATTTGATGATTGACATGTGAGTATCTTTCACTGTTGTGCAAGCCGATAATACGACTCTACTTTATTTAAATTAGCCATGTTTATCCTTGTTTGACATCTCATTTCATTGGCTACAAAGCCAAACAGGGCACATTTTATTAACCAATAATAGCAGGACTCTATCAGGTGTAATATAGCTCTGCTCGGTATGTCATTGGCTGACAGGAACAGCCCTTGAAGTATCACGAGCGCTTCTTGATTGAGTCAAATCAAATCATACATTGATGCCGTACACTTTTTTTTGTAGGCAGGAAGGTGATAAAAACAAACATAACAAACATCAGCAAGATGCTGAGCATTAGCTACGACCAGCAAACTTTTCTGATGTCAAAAAACAGACTTTATGGGGCCGTTTTCTTATCATGGAATATTTGTATTATAAAAACGCTGAATTACTTTAAATCTGTGGACCCTTATGGACGAGTGGAGTAATAATCAATGAAAGATTGGATTATAATATGGCTTCTGTATGCCTTCAAAAATATATTGTTGCAGCTGCTTTTTCATATTTATGTTTTCCCATGCTGCTATAACTGTGTTAATTATGCTTTGTTGCTCATTGTGTCCATAAAATGAAGTTGATGGTTGTATTCTGGAGAATCTAAGCTTTCTAACGATATCTAACATGTCTATATTGGTAAAAGTTTAAACCTTATTACTCTAATGCATTCGGAGATGTCAGGACAAAATATATCAAAAGAGTCGCCGGCGAACTGGTGGAAGTTAAACGGTTAAAATTCTTCACAGTATATTACAAAATTATATACAAATACAAAAATTATATACAAATTCCCCTTTAATAAAGAGAAGAGCAATTATTTGAACCATCATTAAGACAGCAACACCGTAAGCTTACCTTTTTCCTTCTTGTTGTACTGGTTACTCAAAAAAAAAAAAAAAAAAATGAAAAGTGAGGCATAAATCATGCTGTGTATACCCACCTTTCGAAGAACAACTTTTATGATCTTGAAGTGCTGTGGACTATTCTTCCACAAGCAGCTTAGGACATAGTCTCCAGGAGAGGAGCTTGAGTCTCTGACCAGGAAGTCTCCATCCCTCTCAAACAGGGATTCTGAAGCCTTGAGGAAACAGTTCAGGTTAATTTAGGCAGCTATTCATACAGGCTTACATTTTTACTTATGCCTGAAACATGATTTCAACAATTTCTTAAGAAACCATAAGACTCGGAAAAAATTATAGTAATTTAACATTTTAGCTGCATTCATGGTTAACACTAGCATATCAACACTGCAATAGTTCAGTGTCAAACAGAATTTCTGTACTTCGTCAGTTTTCAATTATCTTAGAAAAAATATATTTAAAAAAAAACACACTGGATAATAACATATTCTTAAAAAGAAGAATTTGTGCTTCAGTCAACAGACTATTAGACATATGTGGTATTATTAAAACTATTTAAATAATTGTAACTTCATGTGACAGCTTCTCTGAGACATATGTGTAATAAACGTCATTGTTTAGTGTTTTAATTGGAACTCTGAGTAATCTACCTGCTTTCAATTTCAACACTTCGATGTTCCTTAAACCCACATAATGCAACCTGAGAAAAACCCCATAGAGATGTATTGTTCTGCAGGTGGTTACTAAATACCAAGAACACTCAGCCACAGTAAACCAAATGAAAATGTAAGTCTGAGGAAACAAGGAGAATACTTTATACTCTAGTTTTTCTAGAAGACAAGAGTGAAAAGGTGTGTTTTTCAGAAGCAATGATTTGGGTCAAAGATTATTTGTGTGTTATGGTGGCCCAGTCATAGTTCAGCCGTACAGTAAAAATCTACCTTATATTTGATTGGGAATCCGTAGCAAAAATTAAGCCCAGAGAAGTGATGGGCAATTAACATACCCTTTACTATTATTACGTTTGTTTTTTATGTCATCAGACTTTTGATCACAAGAATAAAAACTACATGATGCCCAATGTTAAAAAACAGGAGCACTGTTGGCAATGTTAAGTCCCCCTGATGTGTTGCAGGCTAAGTCCGCTTTTATGATACAAGGAAACCAAGTTCAAATCCTCAACATGGAGGGAAGGAAATCCATTGTAAAATTCTCTGCCAAATCTGGGTGATGACTAGTTTTTTTCTTTTTTTTTTCAAAGCAGCCTTTGTGATTGTGGGGCTGTAATTGCAGTCACAGCTACATAATCTATAGCTAAAAATCTGATGATTTCAAAATAATTTTTATCATCTATTTCAACCTCAATGTATAATAAATGCAAAACAATGCTGATAAACTTTCTCTCCCCATCCCATCTGATTGAGACTGAAATATGTTCTATATCTTCTATAATTCTTTTTTTTTTAATTGCTGAAATTCAGAAAGGCCCCAATTTCTTTCTTTGATTCTGAAAAAAAAATATCCAGCTGAAATATTACTTTATAAGATGACTTTCTTATTTTTTATGAGTGCATCGTTATGGATTGCAAAGCTGAGCTTCTCGCAACTAATGTCATTAAGATGTGACTTGTCCCATTATCGCACATAAACTGTACTAAGGGTTGCCATTTTGTTACACACTATTTAATATATAAGTCATGTTAGAGCTGCCCTTGCAGGGTTGAACTGTGGCTGTAGCAGGTGCAGTTTTTGTATTTTTTTAAAACTGTATATGCTGTCATCATTACAGCTCTATGTTCAGGTACAAAACCAACTCAGACAAGTAATCTTCTTCTCCACTGCCAAAGCAGTGCTGGCTTCGGACATTGCTGAGTCAGCACCTTGAGCCATCGGCTGTGGTTAAAGGGTAAAAAGAAAAAAAAAATCCTCCACCACTGTAGTTTTAGATAGCTGCCACTTTCGCTAATCCCTACCACACCCCAATAGACCCCCACTCTTCATCTCCACATTCAGCCTTGCTTCTAAGACGTTCAGACCGCACGCAGCAAGTGCTACTTTATTTTTTATGCTTTTACAAGTTTAGTTCTGAAGTGTGGCTGAAGCATCTTTGCTGCTCTAACTGCACGGTCGAAAAGTGGGTCTGACGGGCAGAGCTACCCTATCCTTTCTTTGCCTGTAACAATGGCAGAAGATATTTAGAGAGTCGCTTGGCTTATTTTAATGAATAATGCTACTTTCAGACTGCAAGCACTAGAAGCAGCAAAAAAGTTTCTGCTGCATTATTTTTTATGCTTGTCAACATTAAGGTCAGACGTCCTGTAAAGTGTGTCCAGATGCATCAGATTCTTCTGCTGCTCCTGTATTCAGTGGCGGAGTGCTCTATTTGCTGTTCTAAGTGGGTAAAACATTGTTTTATTATGTTTTTGTAAGAAAGTACTCCAGAAAACTTCATCTGTGCAGTTGGTTCATCAAGATTACCATCCTGCTTTCAAATATTATTTAGCTGCTGGAGCTCTGTCCCTAGAAATCCCGTTCAACAGCAGTCTCTGGCCCGGTTGCCTCTTTGCAGTTTTCAGCTACTGATCACGGCAGCTGGAAGGCATTTTTAACGTACGTAACCCAAACTGCAGGCACCAGAATAATAAAAGTGAACACATTTTGCCGGCAGCTTTCGACATTTTAAGTTAATTTAGGCATAAATAAACTGTTTCAGAGGAGTGATCATAGCGATCTGCATCAGCAGTGCTGTGTCTGTCTCCCTGCCAGCTCCCAGATCAGCTTCTCTGATTGGTTGATGTGGCACATCAAGCAGCAAAAGTTTAATTTTTCCAGCTCCAGCAGCTGCTGCTTCTGAAGTCGTACTCGCTGGATGCTCAGAAGCTCGTAAGGCACTCCTACAGCTGCTCAGATGTGCTGCTGCAGCTGCTCAAAATGCGCTGGAGGACCTTTTGCTGCGCCTTAAAGTGCATCAACCATAGACTTTGCATGTAATCTAGCTGCTTCTGCTGCTTCTGCAGCGTGCGGTCTGAATGTAGCATTAGGGCCTCATGTGCCCTGCCCACATTGATGGCAGTTTACTAAATTTGTATTGGGGAGGGTTTTTTTTTACATCTTTAAGCAGAAAACAACAGCATGTTATTAGTATTGGTGGTATATGTATTGTGGTATGTGCACCTCGCGGGTCAGCGGTCCATGGTACCATGCATGACTCCTCACATCCTCACTGCTCAGCTTTAACTCCTCTTCTAGCTCCTTTTTCAGGAGATCCATCTCCTTTCTACCACCGAACATCTGTAACATACACAACAACAGAAGATAAAAAGTTTTGAAACTCTGTCTACCTACATCTCTTTAGCATATGAAAAGCAAAAAGGATTTTTGGACATCATTTTACCTTTAGATGGCTGAAGTAGGCACTGATACTCTTCCTCTTGCTGTAAAACAAAAACAGAGAGGATTTAGCCAAGGATTATTTTGCTGGGTTTTCCTGTTGGACAAGGACAGAAGACCAAGGTCTGGGTCTGTCATTAGCACAATAAAAACCAACAGACTTTTAATAGCAGGCCTTACTTTCTTCCTTCCTTCCTCCCTTGCGCTTCCACTTTCCTGCCTCTGTAAACACATTGGCCTCAACCGTATATCAGGCCTGAACTGTGCAACAACAACATCCCATTAACCACAAACTAAAAATGGAAACCTGAAAATGTCCCTCAAAAACACAAAATTCACACTGTGAATGGAAATAATGTTTATTGAAGAGTTGCAAGTATTTTAGGATAGCATGATTTAGTTCGTTCTTGACCCTGGATATTTTAGGTACTTTTACTGTAATTATCTCAGTTAAAGTCATTAAGCCACAATGAGAGCTGGGGCAAAAATGACATCATGACAGACGCTTGATCAAAAATACATTACAAATATAAAAATGAAATATATTCAATGAAATGTTCCTTAAATTCACTGAACTGCGATTCTGAACCACACGGCATTCTGGGGAATGTAGGCAGAGTAAAGTATTTGGTCTCTCAGTCTCTCACAGACTAGCCAAGATAGGTTGGTGGTGGAGCTGGTCTCTTTTTTTTATTTTTAATGTTAAAATAGTTATAGTTACAATTTGAATTGGGATTTTGTCCCAGTCCTAAATTGAAATAGGTAAAATAAAAAGTTAATCAACCTTGACTGACATGGGAGGCTGATATTTTGATTCATTTTCAGCCATATTGAACCATTGTTGTCAAACTGATTTGTCAACCACAATAGATGTTTGCTTTAATAACTACTTGTATAGATGATGAAAAAAAAGGTCATAATAATTATGCATAATGTACTTAGTGATGATTTAAATAAAATTTGTCAGATCTTTTTTTAGCTGTAAATTAATGTAGGATTTATTGCAGCTATTTTAATACCAAAAAAAAGAAGTTTAAAGGTAAGCCAATATCCCAGTGACAAGATTCCTTTGTAAAGTTGCATTTTTTTTACTTTAGAAGTCAGATGTCAGATAGTATCACACCCAGTCTAACCATGTTTCTGTTTTAAGCCGTAAAACCAGTAGAACTTGATGATTGTTGTCCTGAATTGATAATGCAGAAAACCATTAGCAAGGCAACCCGATAGTATTTCTCAGTGTTTTGCTGCAGTGTGTTCACAGACAGGCCTTGTACTGCTATGTCCCTCTGACTTAATGCAATCAAAACCATCAGAAGTACGAACAAACTTGTTATTGCTGTAGCCTTCAGATGTATTTTATTTTTCCAGGAAATAATACATTTAATATTCTGAGCTTGAAAAGTCAATTCTAACTTTGGAAAATGTGAGGTTTTCTTTCAAACTTCAAACAAAAAAAAACATTGTGAAAGGTCAATAATGAACAATGCATTTGCTCCACAAATTATTTCTATTTCATTAATTCAGGCACAGTGTAAATCAATTTAAATGAACTGCATGGAAATGCAAAAAAAAAAAAAATGTTTAACAACTTATTTTCATCATCCTTCATTCGTGTAAAAAAGGAATAAGGAACAGCAAACTCAGATAAACAGCAGGAAAGTGTGTGAAAATAAAAGGCACATCTAAAAATGTAAATAAAGAACTATATAACAACTATGAAATCAACTAGAGATTGTTTTTGTTACCTTCTAAATACATTACATGAAATAATTTTCTTGATTTTCATAGCATAACTCTGTACTTCAATATTCAGTTGCTGTGGTGCTGAAAAGAAGGAACTTAGAATTCATTGCATAGGTATGCATTACTCTTTTAATTTTCCACTTCTTTCCAATCTACTGTCAGATTTTATATATTACACTTGAAAAAGACAAGCCGCAGTGCAGCAAGGCAGCAACATGTTCTGGAAATATTTTTTCTCAACACAGACAGGTACAATGATCAGATCTGATGAGAAAGTGGATGGATATTTCACGCTGCAAAACACTTGCGACTAATTGAAAGGTTTTTCCTTCTAAATAAATATCCTTAACACTCAAGAACATCAAAAAAATGTATTAAAGTATGTTCATCATAATTTTGTTGTTTGTTGTTTAATGTTGTTGCGGCCACTTCACATACAATTCAAATTTGTTGTTTCATTTTTTTTTTATATTCCACTATTTATTTATGATAACCACATGCTTTCTTGTCTATGTGTAGCATCTATTTACACAACAAAGTCCTCATATGTATAAAAACACTACTCAGCAATAAATAATTTCCGATTCTGATATGTACAATGTTGAAGTCAACATTCAGACCTAAATTTAATCAAGGGTCTGTGACGACATTTGGAACAAACCTCCCACTTGTGACATTTTTGTCTAAAAAAGATAATTATTATCCTAGTATTTCATAATTGTGATCTAGTTTGTATAAGTCTATTTGAGGAACCCTCAATAAAACACAATGAAGTTGTGTGAAAAAAAGTAATCACAAAATGCAAAGAAAGTTTAATGGCTGTCGATACTTTTTCAATGCACTTTAAACAACAATGAATTGTTCTATATCCTCCAGAAGACCATAAAAAAGCTAAAAAAAAAAAAAAAAAAAAAAACATAAACACTTACTGGATTCATCTTTTTTTTTTCTTTATATTAGCTAGCTTAAAAACATGTTACTACCAGAATTCAATATAAAAATAGTAAAACGAATTTCAGATGGATTATCAGTATACACAGGGGAAATGTTTGCAATATAATTAGCTTTACAATGGAAGACATAAAACCATTAAAAACAGTAATTTGTTCAGATTCAAGCTCTGCATTAAGTTTAAAATAATCAGTCAGATAGTAGGATGGACATTCTATTAGAAAACTTTTCATATATTATTCAGAATAAAAAATATGGGTTTGATTGTTGTATTTGTGTGGGTTCCAGCACATATTGGAGTAGAAGGAAACGAGAGGGCAAATAAAATGGCAAAGAGGGCAATTCAAAGTCCTATTAGTTTTACAGTTAAAACAAGTAAATCGGAGGGAAAGAGCATTATTAAAGAAAAACTGATGGAAAAATGGCAAAAAAGGTGGGATGAAGAAAAAACAGGAAGGTGGTTTTATAAAATTCTGAAGATGATAGGAAAAAGAAGAAATGGAAAGGAGGAGAGACTGATAACAAGATTAAGATTTGGGCAAACAGGACATAATTATAGACTTTTCAAAATTCAAAAGCATACTACTGGCAAATGTGATTACTGTGGAAAATATGAAACAGTAGAACATGTTATACTGGAATGTCATAAATATGAAAGTGAGTGAAGATATATGAGGAGAGAGTTTGAATGTATTAAGGAAAAGAATAACTTAGTAGATATTTTGAGGAGGAATTGGGGGAGTAAACATATACAAATAATTATTCGATTTTTAAATTAAACTAAATAATTTTATAGAATTTGATTATAGTGAAGGTGAATGTGTGTATGATATAGACGGGTAGAATACAAAGTTATGCATAAGTATGTCAGGTTTTTTTTGGATTGTTTTTGTTTTCCTTTTTTTTCATTCGAAATTATATATATATATATATGTTTATTAGTAAATAGTCCATCACGAACCACACTCTATACCAGTAAGTGGCGGTAATGCTACTAAATGTTTGTTGCCAACCGACAATAAATCCAACAAGAAGAAGATATCCAAAGTCCACATAGAAGTTTTACTGTTTTTTATGGAGTAACAACTCCACATCCTGTTTTTAGGGGAGTTGGCCCCAGGAGAACAACTATCTCTCACACACCTGTAAATGTGCTGCTGAGGGGCCACTAGGAAATTTAACATGACAACACATATTGCAACACCTATAATAACCCACTAGTGTAGGTCTGTAAAACAGCCGTCTCTAATGCTTCAAATGCGTTTACAAAATAAAAGCCTGCCAGTGGAATTGCGCAACAGGTGAGCTATTTATTGGAAAAACCTGGGAAGATACAGGAAGCATGCAGGCATACTACATTTTGTTGTATTTTTTTCTACATAGCAACAGCAAATTCAAACAGTTTGGTTCGTGAAACTATATGTCCCTCAGCCTATCTAAGTACCAGATCAAATATAAAAAAATATATATAGCGCGTCATGAAGTGGGACCATAGCGGCTGTTCCTACCTGTAGGAGCGCCTCACAGCTCTCTCCTCCCGGGCATGTTTTACTCCACGCTGACGACAACAACACCAATCAAACTACTTCATAAGTTCATACTGCCGTGGTTCGAAATAATTTTCTGTCTTTTACCCTACCCTGGTCCCTCCCTGCACCCCCGATACTATCCTTCCTGCCTTGGCGAGTTCCCACAAGTTCTGCCAAGCGCTCCTTCCTCTCTCCACCTCCTGTCTCCTCCTGTGCTGAAACACGGCAGCAGCCTGTGTCAGGCATTCCTGGGATACCGACACATCACCTGGCCGCAGTCAGCAGGACTACCTTGCCTTCCTGTTAGGTTGTAGGTAGGCAGCTTTGCGAGATGTTTTAATCTGCCCCAAGCTTAACTCTGACCTACTTTTATCAGCACAGACACACAATGTTTCAGCGTCCAAAAAAAAAAAAACAGCTCAGAAGCTTTTAAAGCACTTGATATCAGTATTTATACATAAAATTTACATATGTATATACTGAAATACTTGGACGCACAGTCCACCAATTTATTTTCCTAATTCTTTTGTTTTACCTGCCTACCAACATATCAAATATTAGAGCAAATGACTTGCATAGCATACTTTTTTTTAAAAGCATTGATTTTTTTTTTACTTTACTTGAGGTCCAGTTAAGTTAATTGTTGCCTGCTGACTTCAAGGCTATGGAGGACCAACTCTGCTATATTTAAAAAGAAATACAAAAAATAAATACTTAATAAATAAATAAGAATACAATTAATTGTCCCCCAAAATACAATAAACAAATAAATGTAGGTAGAAATTAAATTATACAGTGAGACATAAATGTATATATCTCTTTTTAATTATTTTCTTTGTTTATTCGCCTTGGTGATAATTACCGTACTTATTTATTGTCCATCATAATCTTCAACTTTATTTATTTATTACTTTTTTTTTAGCATCTATTTATGTGTATGATATAATATTTTTGTCTGTTTTATTCTTCCTTTGTATTTTTTTACCCCCTTTATTTTAAACACTATTTATTTCTGCCTGTCTTTTTTACATTTCTGTATGCATTTCTGCCTCATTATGGAAATGAGAAGGGCTGTGTCTAAGAGAGTCAACATCTGCTCATTGGTTGGCAGCTCATCTTCTTAACTCACTTTTTTTGTTGGTTTTTTTTTTTTACTTTTTCGGAATAACTCACAGAGGTCAGAGTATTAAGTTAAAATGTCACTTTCCTGTTGCTGTTGTTCAATAAAATTACATTTTAAGATCATTTGAGGCAAGAACATTATACTTTTAAGCGTCACAATATGGCCCATTTACCAATTTTATGCGTAATTAAAAAAAAAAAATGTTCAGAAGTTGAGAGGAGCAACCAGCGGAGCTCCGAGGCTAATGGCAGCCAGGGCTAACCTCAGCCCGCGTGTGAAGTACCACTGGCTATGATGCTGATTTTTTGTTTTATTTGGCAAAATGTTCATTTGATTTGTGTTTATCTGACTGTGTTAATTATTATTCCCCCACTAAATGAAAAAAAGTCCTGATTCATTATTTTCTATTAATAACAGGAGGAGAAAAACAGCTTCAGATGAGCCGAGGATGTGGCGAAATCATCACTACGCTTCTGTTCCAATTGGCCCAGATTTATACTGCGTGCTCCCGTTCTCCCCGAGTCCAGACTTTCCTGGGTTTTTCTCAAGAACATAATTTGCGAGGAATCCATACTGGCGTTCTAATGAATTGAGAAATGGCCACTGACTTCAGACTCGACTTCAGACTCTCCTCTCCTCCTGTAGATTCAACATATGCAGTAAAACGCTGATGAACCAATGGGCAGAAGTTGACCCTCTAAGACACACCCCTCCCCATTGGCATAATGATGTAGAAATGCATACAGAAATGTAAAAAACAACAGTCATAAATAAATAAAGTTTAAAGGGGGTAAAAAATACAAAGGAAGAATAAAACTGAGAAAAATATTATATCATACACATAAATAAATACTTAAAAAAATAAGTAATAAATAAATAAAGTTGAAGATTATAACAGACAATAAATAAATAAGGTACTTATTATAAAGGCGAATAAATAAAGAAGCCAATTAAAAGAGATATATACATTTATGTCTCACTGTATAATTAAAATTCTACCTACTTTTATTTGTTTATTGTATTTTTGTGGGCAATTAATTGAATGCTTATTTATTTATTGAGCATTTATTAATTTCTCTATATATTTTTATATATGGCAGAGTTAGTCCTCCAAACAAGTCAACAGTCTAGTGCACAAATAAAATAAAATAACTCAGTCTGCTTACTTTCACTAACCATAGCATCAATGATTTCTAGCTATCACTCTTTACTAACGGCACTGACTGTCATACTTAATATGTCATATCTTGTCTTGATAACTGTAATATCCCTTTATATGGTTTACCTTATGAAGCATTTCATAAATTGCAGCTAAACCCATCCAGAGCTCCCTCTATGCATCACATCAGCCCTTTTCTTGGACAGCTCCAGTGGCTCTTTATCATATTGTAGACTATTGATTTAAAGATCTTACTCCAAACACTTTCAAACACTCACGGCAACCATCACTCTTCCATAGCTCTCCAAACTTCCTCAAATACACACACTCCTTCATGCTTTGGATCCCATTAGTCCACTGCAGCACTAATACACTTTCACTACACTCTGAAGATTTGTACATCGTCTCTGTCAACACTGTTTGACTAAATAAAAGTTATCCAAACCTGGACTACATTCTAGTAAAAAACATTGCATGTCAAAAATCGTATATAGTCTTAAATAATCAGAATAAAAAATCTTTATTTACATTACAACAATCAAACTCTTCTTACAACTGCTGACCAGCTTTTTGCTGATCACCAGTACATTTTGACCAAAGCTTGGAAGGCTTTCTCACCCTAAACTTTTGAGGACTCTGGCTGTGCTACTCCAAAAGCTACAGGTGCTGGTCATAAAATTAGAATATCATGAAAAAGTAGATTGATTTCAGTAATTCCATTTAAAAAGTGAAACTTGTATATTATATTCATACATTACATACAAACTCATATATTTCAGATGTTTATTTTGTTTAATTTTGATGATTACAAATGACAACAAATGAAAATCTCAAATTCATATCAGAAAATTTGAATATTACTGAAGACCAATAAAAACAAAGGATTTATAGAAATGTTGGCCAACTGAAAAGTATGAACATGAAAAGTATGAGCATGTACATCACTCAGTATTTAGTTGGGCCTCCTTTGGCCTGTATTACTGCAGCAATGCGGCGTGGCATGGAGTCGATCAGTCTGTGGCACTGCTCAGGTGTTATGATAGCCCAGGTTGCTCTAATAGTGGCTTTTAGCTCTTCTGAATTGTTGGGTCTGGTGTATTGCATCTTCTTCTTCACAATACCCCATAGATTTTCTATGGGGTTAAGGTCAGGAGAGTTTGCTGGCCAATTAAGAACAGGGATACCATGGTCCTTCAACCAGGTACTGGTAGCTTTGGCACTGTGTGCAGGTGCCAAGTCCTGTTGGAAAATGAAATCTGCATCTCCAAAAAGTTGGTCAGCTGCAGGAAGCATGAAGTGCTCTAAAACTTCCTGGTATGTGGCTGCGTTGACCCTGGACCTCAGAAAACACAATGGACCAACACCAGCAGATGACATGGCACCCCAAACCATCACTGACTGTGGAAACTTTACACTGGACTTCAAGCAACGTGGATGAAGTGCCTCTCTTCTTTTCCTCCAGACTCTGGGACCTTGATTTCCAAAGGAAATGCAAAATTTACTTTCATCAGAGAACATGACTTTGGACCACTCACCAGCAGTCCAGTCCTGTTTCTCTTTAGCCCAGGCAAGACGCTTCTGACGCTGTCTGTGGTTCAAGAGTGGCTTGACACAAGGAATGCGACAGCAGAAACCCATGTCTTTCATACGTCTGTGTGTGGTGGTTCTTGAAGCACTCACTCCAGCTGCAGTCCACTCTTTGTGAATCTCCCCCACATTTTTGAAGGGGTTTTGTTTCACAATCCTCTCCAGGGTGCGGTTATCTCTCTTGCTTGTACACTTTTTTCGACCACATCTTTTCCTTCCCTTCGCCTCTCTATTAATGTGCTTGGACACTGAGCTCTGTGAACAGCCAGCCTCTTTAGCGATGACCTTTTGTGTCTTGCCCTCCTTGTGCAAGGTGTCGATGGTCGTCTTTTGGACAACTGTCAAGTCAGCAGTCTTCCCCATGATTGTGTAGCCTATAGAACTAGACTGAAAGACCATTTAAAGGCTTTTGCAGGTGGTTTGAGTTAATTAGCTGATTAGAGTGTGGCACCAGGGGCCATCAATTTTGAACCTTTTCACAATATTCTAATTTTCTGATATGATGAATTTGAGATTTTCATTTGTTGTCATTTGTAATCATCAAAATTAAACAAAATAAACATCTGAAATATATGAGTTTGTATGTAATGTATGAATATAATATAGAGGTTTCACTTTTTAAATGGAATTACTGAAATCAATCTACTTTTTCATGATATTCTAATTTTATGACCAGCACCTGTAAATATTAATTAAAAGTGTTAATTAAAAATATTTGACAAGTATATAGAGTATATATCTACCTTGAATTGGAATAATTTGGGGCTTTACTAAAGTTTATTTTTATCCCATGTAGTTTGTAATTTAAAAACTATCATATTAATCGCGTCAGGTCACTTCAAGATCCTAAAAAGGCTCTTTTGATAACATGTTTTGTTAGTGTTAGTAATATTGTTGAATGGCTTTATCCTGCCGCTCCTAATGTTTGTACTCAATGGCATTTACTCAAACAAACAATGACTCATTTAAATAAGCTCCTTGGGTATCTAGCTACATCTTGTGTTGAACCATTTATTTCTCCATTACTCAAGGCTTATTACTAAATACAGGATGTGGTTACAAGATTTCATAGAGTTCATCCCAAAGAACCAGTGTTTTGATTTAATGGAAGTATGGTATTATTGGATTACGTGTTGAATTTACTTTACACTCATACTGAATTGGTGTTATAATACAAATCCGTTAGTGAAATCTGTACCGGGCATGACAGTCTACATTCTGACTTAGGTTAGTTATTGTCTCTTTAAAAGGACAGGATTTTCTATTTAGGATTTCCTCGACCTTTCGCTCTAGGAATGGAATTCCATTTACTATTGAAAGCAAAAGAATGTGTTGAAAAAAGTAAACTGTGAAAATATATTCTTTAAACTCTATAAGGAAGAAATTCAAGATTATCTCTTAGATTATCTTGCTTGCTTCTTTTGGTTCCTTTTTCCTGCAATTCAATTCAAAGTATTTCTGAGTGACAAAAGTTGCATTTAAAGAAACCTTCTTACTGGATAGTATGTCAAAGAAGGACTACTAAGAGTTTTATGAGGTGAAAAGAAAACATCACATGCAGTTGCCTTCTCAAATATCAGAGGTCAATTCAGGGATGTGCAAAACTCTGGAGTCATTCCTTATATTATGATTCCAGTGAGCCATTGTTTCTCTCAAACCTTTAAAATGGTCTGTTCCATAGTTCTCAAATTTTAATTTCTCTAATTCTAGCTGATGCTTTAATCTGAAAATGAAACTGATACCAAAATTCTTATAAAATAGTCCCAAGTAAAAAAAACACTAGGACTTGCCATTTGCTTTCTTCACTGACCAAGATAAATACTATGACCTTGAAGAAACGTTGTGTAATTTTTTTACTGAAGTATATCTTTACAATAGCCTTTTTTTTCTCGACCCTTTATGACTAAAACACCGTATGATGAGCAGACAGACTCCTCAGTTGTTCAGCGCTGATGCATCTAAACGCCTGTAGCCTATTTTCCTGAATTTATCTTTGGTTCAGAATTTCCGACGCTGTTTGGTGTCTGTGACGTCTGTGACGTCGAAGAATGTCCATGTTGAATGGGTCTGACCTAGCAAACAATCGAAGCGTTATATTCAAGATGTATTTTGTAGATACCAGACACCACTGGCATCTCCATGTTGTGAAAAAGTAAAAAAACAACAACAAATATTTCAAGTACAAGCACATGCTACAAGACCAAGCATAGCAGTGCTGCAGTTCTGTGTTTTGGACATAGGTGGCAGTATCATTAGATAAGCCTGTAAGTCCTCTTTAAGCAAATATTAATTATAGATTCTTTAGAATGCTTTTCTAACAAACGCTATAGTATCATCTTTACTAAGATGTACTCTGTCTACAGATTTCATTAAACGTAATTTTTCAGAAGGGAGTGACAGTCGCAAAATATGCATGCAAGGCAGCCATATTGGTCTTTTGCTGTCACTGCTGGTGTTAAACATCTGACTTTGACACCTACAATTCAAACTTCCTGAGACTCCTATATTTTTTTTTTAAATAAGTACTTTAAAACTTCAGCTTTTAAGCAAAAATAGAACAGCATTAAAACAATTAAACAACATCTAACAGCTAAGAGAA
Source organism: Cyprinodon tularosa (assembly GCF_016077235.1). Classification (NCBI taxonomy): domain Eukaryota; kingdom Metazoa; phylum Chordata; class Actinopteri; order Cyprinodontiformes; family Cyprinodontidae; genus Cyprinodon; species Cyprinodon tularosa. The sequence goes on along the minus strand of NW_024038778.1, from coordinate 2,109,347 downwards.
TGTGTGTTGTTGATGTTTCAATGTCTATAACGATAGTTGATCAAGTTTCCAGAAGCTGTTTTCCATTGACTGTTTTTGCTAAAGCAGTGCTGTAAATAATTAACTAGCAACTTAGTAAATAACCAATTTAAAATTTTAGAAAATTATTTTGAGCTATATGTACTGAGTTTAGCTGAATCACTCTCCTTGATAGAGTTGTTTCTTTAGATACTGCAAACATTATTTTCGGTCTTCTTTCCTAATGATGGATCATTCAAAACAGGTCCTTGCTCAATTCTTTGTTATTTCATATAGAAATTACTTTTATCTAATGTTTGTATGATGAAGATGATTTATATTAAAGGCTTTATGCTTATGTCACAATAGGTTTTTTGTGAAAAGGGTTGAGAACTGGACAAAAAAATAGCATCCAAAGTCAAAAGTGGACATTCTTTCATCAGGACCACAACAAAATTTTCACAGAAGCTTTTTCAGTTTAAAGAACTTAAAAATGTTTTCATTTATCTAATGTGACCCATTGCTTTGGACATTTTTTATAGTAAAGGGGTTTCATCCTATCATTCAGAAAAATTGTCCAATAACTTTGTAGATTCAGTAAAGATTCTTATTTTAAGTAGATGTCTGTTTTTGCTGCTTTGTCTTTTTCTTTCAATTTTCCCTAAGCTGCTCTTATATATGAGTTTAAACCCTAGTTTGAATGGGAATGATGAATTCAACCACTTCAGTGTCTTTAATCTGAGCCTGAACTTTAGTGTGAGCAACAGAAACACACTTGATACACGATAGTAAATTTAGTGAGCTACTTATGAAAATGTTTTTATGAGTGTTTTATCTCTTTGTTGAAGTACCAGTTAATGTTTTACAAACCAAATCACTCTTCATGTGGAGGCTTTTCAGATTTTCCATGAATAGCTATCTTCAGCTTACAAAGTCTCCCAACTTTTATGAGAGACTTGTTACTTATTAGCCAGATGTGCAGATTCAAAAGAGAAAGTCAGGGTATACCCTATAACCACAGGCATTTCTACACTGGGCTTGAACTTACCTGTGTTTGCCCTCGTGACTGAGAGTGTTGTCCTCGTCCAGAGGGCGAAGCTGTGAGCAGGAAGAGGACAACCGGTGTTTCTTGTCGGCGCGTTGGAGACGAGGGAGAACGCTCTGACGGAACAGATCCTTTGGCTTGCCCATAAAAAAAGGGTTACAAGATTAACATTTTAGAGTTTTATTTCTTAAAATAACATCACAGTTTCTTTGTTAGCTTGAAGATTTTTGAATGGGTCATTGTCAAAAAAATTCAGCCAGATGTTAACAATTATGCAAATGCAAACCACAATCAAAGTATATATATTAGTCCATGAAGGAAGTTATGTTTAATGAAGTGAAATGGTGCAGGGAATAAGAGGTGAGCTACAGTTACTTGCTTATGTGACATTCTGACCTTTCTTCCACACAAACTCTCTTTAGATTTTGAGAGTTCAAGGGCCCTTTCTATGCACTCTAAACTTCAAAGATTTCCATTAATTTTAACTATTTTACCCGGCTACATTCAAATAATCAAAAAAACAAAAAAAAACAAAAAAACAAATTGAAGCTGTTGTTCTTTAAACCTTTGAAAGGGTCTATCCTTTCATATAAAACAGTTGTAATGACAGACAGTAGCATCATTAACCTGATGCTACCTAATTCTGGCAGTATGAAGCTGCAAATTTGGAAACACCACATGTGTTAACTAAATGTGATGTGACAGATATGACAGTTAATTTGGATGAAAGTCAGCTGACTGACTGGGTAATTCTTCCAGTTTTACTTTATTTTATCTGGAACCAAACAATAGTTTTCTTTGCTACTTGTGTGGGACAATTGTCTTGGTCTCATCTGGCAGATTGTATTCTCCAACAAATGTACTGACTTGTTGAAATTATCTCCATAAATCTTACAATATGCTTCTGTGTACTTATTGTTTATGGTCAAGTCTTTTGCATTGAATCTGGGTCATTCCTACAATTTATTGCCAATTGTAATAAAGAACTTTTTAAACTGTAAGATAATTATATCGGCCAAGTGTATCATATCATGTTGTACTGTTTTTTTTTAAATCTAATTATCTACACAAAACCAGAATTGAATATCCTTATATAGGACATGCGTATGGGTGATGGTTAGTGTTTTGAATGTACACTTATTTACAGTATTGAACTTTTGCAGAGCCAATTTGTCCCTAAGTTTCACTTTAGAAAACGCATTTTTTAAAACAGTATTCCTAAACTAAAAATATGGAAAAGAGACCCTGTGCTCTTAACAGATGGTTTCTTGGCCTTCTATGCTTTCCCCCCCTACATCCTTTCCTAGTTATTCATTAATCTCTGTGTCATTTTTATAATTTCCCCCATCTTAAATTGTAGATTTTGCTTAATTTTCTCTTTTTTTTTTTTTTTTTTTGGTGCATGTAGATTTCTAGAGGTTTTTCCGACATTTGTCTGAGATTGATTTCAGTGGACCGATTAGAAATGGCAACTGTTTAATGTAAATGTATGAACAGCTGATGCATAATTTTTTTTTAGATGAATTACATTTTAAAAACAATATATTGTATGACTTTTGTGACAGCATCTGAGATTAAAATAAATTTTAACCTTACCGCATCAGATGATCCCAGGGAATATTTTCGACTGACTCTGCGCTTCACAACCTGATAATCTGACAAGGAGAAAAGTCATTAGGTAGGTTTGAGACTCTGGGCTCGGCCAATATATTTCTTTCAGAAGGAAGCATACATACCACTCTCATATCTGTCTGGCAAACAGGAAGCTGTAACAGAAGAGAAAGAAACAGCTTGTTTGTTACCGTCTTTTTGAACTGAGCTGGTCTGAATGTTATATTTACTTTTCACTTACAAATTCACAGTGGAAGAAGGAAATGTATTTCTAAATGTAAACTGTCATTTGTATTTAAGGCATTTGACCTCCTTTAAAACCAACAGCTAATAAAGACCTAACGAAATGGCTTGATAAACATGTTTATCGTGCTCTGCAGAAATGATCTCAGTAAAATGTTGCTTTTAAGAATAATTCAATCATTTAAAATCTTGAAAAAACAAGCCCTTTGAAAGAGATATTTAAGTAAAACTGAAATTAAAGCAAGCAGACATAAAACCTGTTAATTAAACTGTGTTGATGACATAATATTCACATTTTATAGTTTTTTTTGTTCTCATAGCCAATAGAATTCTATGCTTTTATCAATAATTGTGTTTACAATCATGTAATTTACAACACCTACTTTTTGGGGATTTCAGTAAAAGACAGGAAATATTTATTAAACATTAACTAAAGCTGATTTAAAAAATTTTCGTAGTGGGCAGTGCATTAAGAATACCATAGTATGAAAACATGATAAGCTAATTGATTATTTGGGCTAATAGCCTTTAGCTTACTAATTTTTGTTGGAAACAACTTCATGTACGTTAAGGTAGGTATTCATTAGCTTTCACAAAATCCCAGTGTGCACATTTTCCTACTGTGAATAATTCTTAATAACCCAGGGACTCGTTCAGTTGAAGCATTGGATGCAAGTGGAGGGATTGCTGCAAAGTCAGTAACTTGATGAAACTGCGTTTCATTAGCATTATTTTGGCAATTTATATTATAAATGATAGCATTTTTCAATAAAAAAAATATTGGATTAGACATTAAGATGACTTTAATTTTACAGGCAATTTGTACTGTAGAATTAATTTTTTTCTTGTGTGGATAAAGTGGCTTTAAGATCATACAGTGCTGCTATATCTATGAACTGAAACCAAAATATTTCTTATTCTAGTAAATGAGGAAAGCTTGTGAAAAACTTCTCTCTCCATGATGACCTGCAGTAGATTGTTACAGGTTGGTCAGAGGCAAGGAAAACTCAGTTTAATTTTCCGTTTTAAGGGCTCTAAATCATAGGAAATTTACAATGAAAAGTTTAATAAGTTTGAAACTATTTCCTTGGAGACTTAGGCATAACTTCTAATCAAATCCTTTATTGTCTTGTTCACTACAATCTTGTCTATAATTTCCCATACGGCTTTATGGCAGCCTAGTGGTTAGGGCATAGGGCTTTCAATCCTGAGATTGTGAGTTCAATCCCCCACTCCCACAGACTGCCACTCTGGGTCCCCGAGCAAGACCCTTAACCGCTCACTGCATCCCCAAGGGGATGGGTTAAATGCAGAGAAGTAATTTCCCTCTGGGATTATTAGAGTATATCAAAAAAAAAATAACATATTCTATCACCTTATGACCCTTTAAACTAGAGTTTTTAAATGAGTTGCTGTATGGGCCAGTAGGTGAATCATATGCTAAGTTTGGAAGTCCTAAACACAGCTGTCGTGAGTTTGGCTACTGGCACAAACCAATTGCTGCATGTCTTCCCCTCGCCCATCTGCTTGGTTTCCAGTTTTTTGATTATAAATAAAATACAGAGGTTGCTTGTTTTAGTGAGCACATTGAAGATACATTTTCATGGGAAAGTCATATCTGATGTTATTGTGCTTCAGTATTTGAAATTAATTTCAGAAAAAGTTACAAACAGTACAAAGAATTGATGCATATCATCTGGAAGCTATCAAGGATTAAAGAGTTGTTGGACCCTTCTGTTGCTGTACAGTCAGGAATAAAGAACACGGGGTGTTGAAGACAGCTGGAGTTGACAGAGATAAAAGTTTAAGAAATAATAAAAGCTCCAAACTTCTCCTGTTTTAAAAATACATGTATGTGTCCCAACAGTCTATTAAAAGTAGGAACAAGTCACGTTAAAAATCTATTGGCTAATATCATCTGTTAACATGAGTCAGAATATCACCAGTGAGTCATTGTGTGCTGCTTCTCCAGGCAACACTAAACCAGTTTACAGCTCAACCTGCTCTAGGCTTTTATAAAATGAGGAATAGCTGAAACAAATATTGATTTTGAAAGGGGTGCAGTTTCAGCGAGAGTTAAAAAGCAGACTGCAGATACTTCAGATGGCCATTAAATCTTGACAAATCTTCTCTACAAACCTCTACATCTGCTTTTCCTCCATCTGGTCAGTCTGCCTGTAAACTTGCTGAGCAATGCTGTGTGTGTCAGATATGATGAATCTCGCTCATTGCTCTGTGCTCTATGATTCTCCCTTAAAAAGCTGATCATGACCCATAAAACAGGCACTTAATTACTTACAGAACATTTTGTCCATATAGAATCACAAGCATTAATGTACCTTCTTTATGATTTCATGTGATGAAGCAACACAAAGTAATGCTTAAAATGGAAGGATTCAGTTTCATAGCTTCTTTCATATTAAATATAAAACAAACAGTACAAACATTTGCCCTTTATTCCCCCCAAGTCCATGTGTTTGTACAACCATTTGCTAAGATGGTAGCTGCAAATCTTTTGACAAAGGCCTTGAACTGATTTTCTCTCCTAGAGTCATGAATGCTTGGACAAACTTCTTTAACAACTCACTTAAAATCACAGATTTAATTTAGAACATCTGCGAACAGCAGTTCTAATGTCTCATACAAGATATTCAATTAGATGTATATCTGACTGTTGGCTTCTTTCTTCTGTCTAGTCTACAACTGTCATTGATTTGCCATACTCTTTACAGCTAGTTTGACTAGACAATGTTCTGTAGGTTGTTTAAAATGTGGGATTATCTATTTTAAACCCAGATGTTCTTTGTAATTTTCCTTGGAGAGGTTCACTGTGTTATTTTCCTGGTCCTCTTGAGACTTTTTTCTAACAGACTCTTAAGACCCTCATAGATCACCTGGATTTATACTGACATTAAATTAGACAGACAGTTTCTAGATTAGGCAATCAGGGAAAGCTGTTTGCAGTATGTTTTATTTAGGGATCCTAGAGAAACTGTTTTCCAATATTTCTGTAAAATAATTCAATTCATCCATCCATCCATCCATCTTTCTCCGCTTATCCGGGGCCGGTTTGCAGGGGCAGCAGCTTAAGAAGGGAGGCCAGACTTCCCTTTCCCTAGCCACTTCTTCTAGCCCCTCAGGAGGAACCCCAAGGCGTTCCCAGGCCAGCCGAGAAACATAGTCTCTCCAGCGTGTCCTGGGTCTTCCCTCCTACTCACCAGGGAGGCGTCCAGGAGGCATCCTAACCAGATGCCCAAGCCACCTCAACTGGCTCCTCTCGACGTGGAGGAGCAGCAGCTCTACTCCGAGTCCCTCCTGGTTGACCGGGCTTCTCACCCTATCTCTAAGGGAGAGCCCTGCCACCCTACGGAGGAAACCCATTTCGGCCGCTTGTATCCGCACTCTCGTTCTTTCTGTCATGACCCAGAGTTCATGACCATAGGTGAAGGTAGGAACGTAGATCGACCGGTAAATCGAGAGCTTTGTTTTTTCACTCAGCTCTCTCTTCACCATGACGGACCGGTACAGCGCCCGCTTCATGGCAGATGCTGCACCAATCCACCTGTCGATCTCCCGCTCCCTTCTTCCCTCATTCGTGAACAAGATCCCGAGATACTTAAACTCCTCCACTTGGGGCAGGACACCCCCCCTGACCCGGGGAAGGCACTCTACCCTTTTCTGGCTCAAGACCATGGCCTCGGATTTGGAGGCACTGATCCCCATCCCGGCCGTTTCACACTCGGCTGCGAACCGATCCAGCGAGAGCTGCAGATCACGACCCGATGAAGCCAATAGGACCACATCATCTGCAAAAAGCAGAGACGCAATCCTAAGGCCACCAAAACGGATCCCCTCAACACCTTGGCTGTGCCTAGAAATTCTGTCCATGAAGGTAATGAACAGAATCGGTGACAAAGAGCAGCCCTGGGGGAGTCCAACTCTCACCAGAAACGAGCCCGACTTACTGCCGGCAATGCGGATCAGACTCTGACACCGGTCATACAGGGATTCAATTCAATTCAGTTTATTTATATAGTGCCAATTCACAACACATGTTATCTCAAGGCACTTTACAAGTCATTCAAATATGACTCTTTAACTTCTCAAAAATGTTTTTGGCATTGACATTCATGTTTTTAATGTGAAAACATTTGGAAATGTTAAAAGGGTTATAATATGTCCACAAAACATCTAAGTATTACCCTCTTCTCCATCTATATGCTCCCCCTAGGTCACATAATCAATAAACACAAGGTCTCCTTTCACTGCTATGCTGATGATACACAACTGTATATGAGAATGGACTCCACTTCTCCTACAGTTCTTCCGTCTTCACTTCAGCTTTGCTTAGAGGAGATAAAGGCATGGATGACTGCCAACTCTCTTCAACTTAACAGTAATAAAACGGATGTCATCCTTCTTGGCACCCCTCATCAAACTCAGTCCTCTAATCTCAGTAGTATTTCAATATTTGGTCTTAACATTCCCTTTTCCACCACCGTCACAAACCTTGGAGTTAGGATTGACTCTAACCTCACTTTCAACTCCCACATCCCTCATCTTTCTAAAGTCTCCTTCCTCCATCTCAAAAACATTGCCAGACTCCGCCCCTCCCTCTCTCAACCGGATGCTGAGAGGTTGATCCATGCCTTTATCTCATCAAGGTTGGACTACTGTAATGCCCTCCTCTTTGGGACCTCTGGTAAAAAACCTGCAAAAGCTCCAGCACATTCAGAACTGTGCTGCCCGGGTCCTGATGAGGAGGCACAAATACGACCATATCACTTCTGTTCTTAATTCACTTCATTGGCTACCGATCAAACATAGAATACATTATAAACTCTGTCTGCTTACCTATCAATGCATCCATGGAGTTGCTCCTGCCTATCTCAGTGAACTGCTCTCATCGCACGCTACTTCTCGTAGGCTTCGTTCCTCCACCTCCTTTTACTGCCTGCATCAACCTAAGACCAAACTTGCCACTATGGGGGATAGGGCTTTTCAGGCAGTAGCTCCACGGCTCTGGAATGCCCTTCCAGAGTCCCTGAGAGCCCCACAAGGTGTGGAGGCCTTTCAAAAAGGTCTTAAGACTCACCATTTTAAACAGGCCTTTTAGAACTGTAAGTTTTGTTTTAAATTGTGGTTTTAATTGTTGGTTTCAATTGTTGGTTTTGGTACCACTTGGTGCGAGACGTGTTGCTGTGGGCCCTACAATTTATTCTTTATTTTTTATTATTACTATTATTATTATTTTTATCTTTATTTTTTTTATTTTTTTATTTTAATCTCTGTAGCACTTTGAGATTAATTTGTAGTTTTAATTGTTGGTTTCACTTGTTGGTTTTTGGTGCCGCTCGGTGTAGGATGTATTGCTGTAAGCCCTACAGTTTGTTCTTTGTTTTTATTATTACTATTGTTATTATTTTTGTCTTTGTTTTTTTTTTTCTTCTTCTTTTGGTCTCTGTAGCACTTTGAGATTTCTTTGAAATGTAAGGTGCGTTACAAATAAAATCTATTATTATTATTATTATTATCTTGGTAATAGTGGACAGATTCCTTATTTTAAGCAAAAGTTAGATTTTTTTTATATATCTGTATATTTTGGGGGTGCCATTTTTTTTATGATTTTAGGTTAAAAAAAAATACAAAAACCTTTTAAGCAAAACTCGTTTTCACGAATTAGTTTGTGTGTGTCCTTAGTGCCTGACCAGAAAGCGGGTCCAGTTTGTGTCGATCCTTTGAAAGCTGAGCGAGGATTGTTTCTCTGTGTGCTGCATCTTCTATCCCAGCATCCTTCAGCTCTCCATCCGTAACATACAGCAAACCCTGAAGAGAGACAACAATAAGAGCCAGCAGAGGAATTACACCGGATTGAAGTGAGGATTCCATCTCAGCAGAAAAAAAAATGTACATCCCAGCAAGCAGTAACAGATACCTTTTGAACCTTTACATACCTCTAGACCATAATATTCACTCTCTAGAGTCTTGGTATACTGTGGCAGTTCAATCTGTCTCAGCCACCAGGCGATAGAGCGATTATTCATGTCTGAACAAACAGAAGAGAAAGGAAACTGATTACATACCAATACAAATGCTAACACACACACATGCTTTGACATGTTTCCACGCAAAAGAGTCTCTGAGAAAGACAAACGAAGGATTAGACTGACATCATCTTACTTTTAGAAAACATTCAATCAGACACTTAAGGAAGAGGTCTCTGTACTTTTTGGCTTTCAGGAGTAACATAATGTAACACCTACCTGTTTAAACCGTCCACTGTTGGGTGTTTCAATCAAAATATAAAATCTCTCTATGAGCTCCCTGCAAATATTTTTACTTCTTCTCCTATTTTCTTCCTGTTTTCTTTTTAACTGCTCCCATCTGACTTATCCCTGTCATACATACAGCATTACTTTCTCTTTGTGGTTACAGTGGAGGCCTGCTCCCCCCTCAAACCGGCAGGGTCACCCAAAGGCCAATCAGATTGAACAGTGGGCACCCAGCACCCCAAAGAGATCAGCAAATCACCATGCAAGGATTAGAATAAGCTCCTTGGAGGTGGAGAGAGCAGGTATAGACATGTCAGCAGGGGGAGAAAAACAGGAGGAAGGCTTTTAAATGTTAGACTTGTCAGCATGTCAGGTCAGAGACAGGTATGCATCCACACTGGTGTGCCCTCCAAGCTGTCTATTTTTAAGGCAGTAGAAAATGACAGGGGAATGCGGTAAAGCTGCAGGAAAAACTGTGCTGTGTAAGAGGGACATCTAGTGTCATTGCTAACCATTGCACAGACCATTTATCTCATATTAAGCAAGAGGCTCAATATGCCCTGGACAAGATAGTAGGACAGACGTTGTGAATACTCTCAGACCTAAGGGCAATTTCAATAACCCACCTGCTTCTTTTTAGAATAGTGGAGGAAGCTAAGAAACCTTAAAGGTATATTGGAGAATTTTCACAAATTTTTGAAAAGACCCTCGCTCTCCACTTAAAAAAAAGTGCATTTTTAGCCTCAACCATTTGAAGCTGCAAAAGGCACACTAGGTACTTATTAACTGTATAAGTGAAAAGGATGTAGGAAAACTAGGTGAGGTTTTTACTTTAAGGACCTGGATTATCCACCTTTGTGTGTAAAACGTTTAATGAGCTAAATAATATGGAGAAGTGCAGATTAACTGCAGTTATTATTACCCGTTTATGCAAGCAGATTTGGCATTTTAAAGATGCTTTTGACTTACCAACATGGGATTCTGTGTTCATTAGACCTTTTTGTAATTCTTCTTTACCTAAACCTTATAAAAATGTAACTTCTTAGTAAAAATGATCATTAAATTCCATCTTGCCAACAATTTTGCAATAAATAGTAGCTTTTTTTATTCTCTATTCCAAGTTCTATGGCAGTACAGAACTTGGTAAAACTTACTTTTAAAGATATTTTTGAAAATATGTAAAGCTACAGTGTCGGACTTCAGAATACAGCAACATCATAGCGACTCTATTGCAGCCTCACTTGTCAGTCAAATGTTGTGCAAATCACTATGGGGTCCTCAGATTTGATAAATACTTACAAAAGGACAGGCCATATACAACTTACCAACTGTACAATTGTACTGTACTGTACAACTTAGCAGAAGCCAATAAGCTCCATAATCTATAGATTATGGAGCTTATTGGCTTCTGCTATGATAGAAGAAGATGATGGTTCAAATTCCAGCTGGGGCCTATTTGTGCAATTTAGTTCATTTTCTTTACTTGGATTCTTGAAGGTATAGTGGAGGATTTTTTTTTTCTGGGTGGATCTTCATAATAAGTGGTCCTCCTAATTGTCAATCATTCTGGAGATATGTTTATGTAAGGTCGTCCTGCGTGCTCGTCCCTATTTTCACTTACCGGTGGTGAGTCTGTCATAGTGGATAAATTGCAATCTTCTTTTAGAAAGTAAGCCTGTATGAGTGATGCAAACAGCAACTTTTAAACAGAGCCTGCACGAGGAGAAATGGGCTTGTGCATGCTCTTGCACACATTTAATAAGCATTCCCTCTCAGGAGCGGGTACAGGGTTCTGTATGCACTTTTTTTTTAAAGTGGAGAGGGCGGGTCTTTAAAAAAATTAATGGAAATCCTCAACCATACCTTTAAGTCAGGAAACACAGTATTGTATTTTGTTGCTTGACATCTTTTGAACATAATAATCTTGGATTAGCACTCCAAAACCAAAAGCTAAATTACAGTTCTATTTAGGTATGATGCTGAAGTGGCACATGAAACTTACAGGTAACATACAAAAATCAGCATATCCTTCCTGCCGCATCTCCTGCAAGTTTGTGTTTTGTGGGTAACTTTAGATAGCAAATCAGCTAAATGTTATTTCATTGACCCCTTTAAAATTTAGAAAATTCTATTTCTTTAAAGTATTTTAATTCTCCCTATTTTCTATCTATTCCTAGTTTTAAACAAAACAAAATAATTCCGTATTTCAGAGTGGAACTAGGAGTAAGCACCCACTTGGTGGCGCCACCATTCTAGTTTACTTACCACTTGCTTGAAACAAAAAAAATATAAAAACATTGTTGGCTTATATTTTTATCAATTCATAGACTATTGATTAAGGAGAAAACCTTAGCGAAACAAACTTATTTCTGTTTATAAGGAAAAAATATATATATTTTATTACAAGAAAAAATATGTGTCAGTGACAAAAGAAATCTAAATAGAAGCAAAAAAGAATCGCAGCTCACTGAAAAACATTAAAACAAGTTACAAGAACAGAAAACTGTAAAAGGCTATAATAAATAAACAAGGCCAAAATATAAGAGTGGACAATACTGTAAAATAAAACAAACACACTACAAAAAAAAGATATAATATGTGGTTACCAAAAGAGCATTCTTGGGTTAAACATAAATAAGGGTCCAACATTATCAGGTAACATCAAGGAACATCAAATCTGCATCTCTTATTTTTCTTGAAGATAAAGAAACAAGAACAAAACAACAAATGGCAGCAAGAAACCCTTTGAGAAGCTTGGATGTTAAAACTTATTGAGCAGATAAAAATGTATTATCTTTTTTCCATTTAAGATTCATCATTCTTTCACTGGATGAGCTCTCCAGTGCTCCATCAGTTTTATGCATATGTAGTGGGGAGTGGTGGCATAGTAGTTAGGGCATAGAGCTTGGAATCCTGAGGTTCTGAGTCAAGCCCCACTCCCACAGACTGCCACTTTGGCTCACTGAGCAAGACCCTTAAACCCACACTGCTCCCCGGCGCCGCAAAATGGCAGCCCACTGCTCCCCAAGGGAATGGCTTAAATGATGAGGTAAATTTCTCCAATGTGAGATAAATAAAGTTAAATTAGATCTAACAGCAATGTTATTTTTGCAACAGTTCTGTCAATTACGCTGTCTATACAGTAGGTGGCATCCTATAACAAAAATGACCCTCCTAATAGGTTCGCTAAAGCCTCTTCCTGTCAGTTTCTGCTATGAACATTCTTGTAAAGAGCATCAATGTTGTTACTCTAGTCTTGTTTATTGTTAGAAGAAAGCCATGATATTTGTAAGAGTCCAGTATATCAGTCAGAATCACAAAGTGCTTTAATGCCAAATAGGGTTTCACAAAAAAGAGGAATTAGTCATCACAATGAGGTGTTAAACACAAACAAGCAAACAAGCAGTTAACACAAAAAAATGGAAATACATAATTTAGTATAAACTAAGCCGCTTGTATTGGAAGATGGCAGTTGTGGTTATGGTCCTGATTGACTACAACCTTCTACCAGAGGGGAGGTGCTCAAACAGTTTGTATCCAGAGAGGTAGGGGATTACAAATAGGAATTTGTGCAATCTTTCCTGCTCTACTTTTGGTTGTGGGCAAGAACAGCTTCTGAAGAGAAGGAACATTGCAGCCAATGAAATTCATTGCAGAGCAGATGATAAGCTGCAGCCTGCCCTTCTTCCTGGTGGTTGCAGCAGCATATCAGATGGTAATGGAGGAGTCCAGCAACTCTTGCCTAAAATTGATTACAGAATTCAATTAAATTCACATGTCCTCTCAAGGACATCATTCCTAAATGTTTTAGAGAACTTATCTGGCATCATCTATGCTACCTCTAGCCAGAGATGTTTAAGTTTATTTGTTAAATTCATTCAAATCTGTTTATTTATATAGTGACAATTCCCAACATGTTATCTCAAAGCACTTTATACAGACAATTTAATCAAATAACACAGACAAACTGGTTAAAAGTTTTGTATCTAGGGAATCCCAGCTGGTTGCATCATCATGCATCTATTGACTTTGCAGGATTCACTCCTGAATGAGCATGTGGTGGCAGTCGATATTTGCTTACATTGTGTTGTTGCATCTGTAGGAATCCCTCATGCTGAGCATGCGTGAATCAAATGTAGAGAAGTTTTTTTTTGTTTTATTTTTAAACAGGAACAATCCTCAATACAAGCTCCAGTAGGAGCAGTCTTCTGCCGAGGCTGACTGAGGAGTTAAAAAAACACTTAACAGATTAACTCTGAGCTGGTTTTCATGTCAATAAGAATGAAAGAGAGCACATACAGTTAATCCCAGTAAAAGCTGAACCCATACTGTCTCAAAGGGAAATGAGAATAAGCCCTGAAAACAGGTCCAACTCCATCAACTCCATCTGCTGTATAACAGGAGTTGTTGATGGCTGTAGCCCAGCTGATGCCTCCCTCAGGGATGGTGTTACAGCTAGGGTAATCTTGATCCAATATTTATTCCAGAAATTAGTCCGATATTTGCCAAAAAATGAATATTGGAATATATCGGCCTGCCTCTAAAACCTTCGATATTAGAAAGTTCATAGAAACAGTTCACTTTTATCTTCCTTCTCTCCCTGATGATATTAACTATTTTTCTTATTTTTTGGTTAGTGTGTAGGCCTATCTATAGATGTATTGTTCACATCTTCCTATATATTTATGCTCTTTGCTGTCTAGAATTTTTTCAATGAAGCCTATGCTTTCATGAGAAAGTGTTGATGGTTGTCCCAATGGTCAGAGCTGTAATAAGTAAAAAGTTGTTAAAAAGTTGTTTTGCTGGTGAAATAAAGAAGACATACACATTACTCAAATAAAAAATATATCCCTTTTGCCTGGTGTTATTTCCCCATCCCCAGAAAAAAGCAGTTATCAAATCGCTATTGTAAATAACAACATTTAGACAGTATAAGTTACTTCATCTAGACACCACCAATCAAGCCGTAAATCTGGGTGTAGCGGTGGATTTAGACCTGAACTTCAGAGACACATTAAGACATTAAACATTACTGTAGGCATTAAAGACACATCATGTAACTTTTGGCCACTAGGGGCGCTAGTCTTGTAATTTTCACTTCTAGCTCCCCTGGTGGCCACAAACGTCGCAGCACTGTTGCAAAAGTCAACAAACACTCAGCTGACCAGCCTCCCACGTGTTTTATTTGGGACCGCTGTAGGTGTTTAGGTTCAGCTCAAAGGGCGGAAGAAATGTTGCGCGCAAGGCAGGGTATCTGGGCTAACTTTTGTTTGTATCCGGCCAGCTTTCTCTGCCCGTATATTGCTTCTGCTAAACATCGAAAATAATAACTGTCACTTATTAGTCCAATAAAGTTGAGAAAAGAGAATCAGATCATTTTACATCTGGCTTCTTCTTTCAGCCTGCGCCAAATAAAAAACTCTTGTTTTTCCTTGTACACGATCCCTTTCATGTTTTCTCTTTTTAGTCCCCTCAGAAGGTTTACATTTTTTTCTTGCCTCAGCCATGATCAGTAGTCGAGCAGGTGGAAAAATAGTAGAGCAAAAGCCTTAGATCCATGACTATATAAGAGCCTGTGGCCTTAAATCGATACGTTCTTCCAGGTCACATGACCTGGCCAACGATGGTCCGTCTTCTCCCAACTTATATAGTCAGTATGTCAAGAGGGGAGCCCAGCTTGTTGCATTGATTGTGTCAAGTGCTGTATATTGGCCAGAGGAATCATTTAAAAAAACTCGTATGCGTCAATTCCTTAGGTCACAAATTCTGTGGTGTACCTTTAAGGAATTAGAGAAAAAATAATCCATGTGCCTTTCCAAATTCTCAATCCAGTTCATGACAAACAAAAAAAAAAAAAACAGTCTCTTTGGAATGAGTTCCAGGACTAAGTTGTGGATGCTTTCTCTAGTGATGGCAATTTTAAAACCCCAAAAACCACTAAACCACTGTGATACATCTTGCCACTTAACACCAGTCTTGACACAAAGCTTGATGCCTTTCATTGTTATGAAGAGTAATATGTACTGGACTGCTACAAGAGCCGACTTTGAGGGTGGTATCCTGACTAATGTCCATATTAGTTTATAGCTGAAGTGTTGTTTTCCATAAAAATCTAGGGATGATAATGGTAAAAATTATAATAATATTCATATTAATGAATTACATCATTGCCTGCCTCATGTGATGTTTAATATCATAAATAGCGCTTTTGATACATAATTAAAAGTTATTGATGCCTTTCTGATCTATGTAAGCTTTTCTGTGTAATTATTCCTCAAACTATAATACTGTTATGTATTAGTGCTACTAGACACAGTCCATGCAGCATGCAAGGAATGTTACACCTGACTCAGCACATTGCACATCAAACAATTACCCAGAGCAGGTATGTCCAGATGTGTGTCTCGTGCAGGGTGTAGGAGAGCAGAGCAGATAGATGTGCTATCTATCCCCACTCCTATAGAGGACAGCTCCATTATCCGAACTCTGAGTGCATCCAAATCAATTGTGATGAGAGAAATTGATCAGAAGTGGCCTCATACATGTGCGCACTGCATTCTCTACTTTTGCGTGATTCCGGAATGTTTCTTAAGTTGAAGTAGAAGTAGAAGCCCTGTAGTTCATAAAAAAAAATTTAACCACATCCTGTATCCACTACAGCTAAACACACTAATCTTCAACTGCATAAAAAGGAAAATCTTAGAGCCTGTCCTGAACCAAACACACACCAGTCAGACATGATCCAAATTTTGGGCTGTGCTCTGTTTGTTAATGTATACTTTACCCTGACTTACTTACCTTTCTCTTGAACTCAGCACAGTCACACAACTCTTTCACTCTATCTCAGATCTACTTCTTAATCTAAAATCTATACCCATACCAATCTAAATATGCTGTTAGAATAAATATTCACTGTTAACCAGTGCATGCGTGTGTGTGTGTATATGTCTATGTTAGATATATGAGTGCATAGAAAACTATTGTAAATCAGTTTTAGACTTTACCTAAACACAAACTCTTATTTCCCCGGCTCTGATTCAAATTGTAAATTCTAACAATGACGTCACTAGACTAAGACGTTTGTCATTTTGTATACACAGAGTGTCTACAAAACTAAACTTCATTTAGTACACTAAATGAACATTTCCATTCCATAAAGTGCAGCAGTGATCAAAATAATCAAACCAGCAAACTCATCCTGTGTTAAATCCACAGTTTGAGTGATTCTTGACAGGTATAAATGTCCAGATTATTCACATTTTACCCGAAACTTGTGTACTGTAACGAGGCCTCACTCCTAACAGTCTGTAACAAGGGTCATGTTCAACCAATGCTCAGAAACATTTCCATTTCAAAAGACAGATGCTGTGTCAAGCAGATTGACTTAAGCTTAATATCTCTACTATGCTCCAGTGTCACCATCAGACGCCTTGAGTTCCTGTAATCCTGTGCTTGGTCTGCCTTCAATGGATTATCATCGTCTTCAGACTCATCACTGTGATGTTCTGGACTGTTTTTGCAGGTCACCACCTTGTTGTACCTGTCCCAAATCACCTTTAAACCTTCCTCCACTCTGTTCAGTCATTGCCTGCATCTCAGGTCTGTAATCAGCCAGTTCAAAATCTCACCAGCAGAACCTGAGGTGCTGATCTACCTAATCAAGCCATCAGTTTTTCTGCCTGCCTTACTGAACATTTCAATATTCATTTTAACAGTATTGAAAGCAGCACTCTACTGACAAGTTAATAAATGGTGAAAAAGTAGCAGTTGTTGTAGCAATGTAAAAATCCTATTTGGGCCCATTTTCAGAAAAAAAATGGACAGGCTCTTAGAGCAAGGTTTTCAATAGAAGAATATTCCACCATTATCCAAAGTCAAACAGCGGAAAACGGAAGTTCACAAACACAGAGAAATAATTATTCTCCGTTTCATTTGGAGATCAGCAAAGATTACCAGAATAATGGTACAGAAACAGTTTGGCCTGCAACAAACTCATCTCTATCCCTCTGTAACCTATTTTACATACTCTGGTTCTTGGGTGTTAGTAAAAAACTGAAGGTGTGCAGTACCATCGACTCTTGGTGTGGCGTGTGGTTCATGATTTCTTAGTTTTTTAAGTGTGTGTATATATGTGCAGTGAGGCTACAAAAATTGTTAGTCAGCCAAAAATTGTGTTAGTTCTCCTTCTTAGAAAGATGTCTTTAATTTAAATCATAGGTACACTTCAACTAGGAAAAATAATCTGGTAAATCATTAAGTAGAATTTTCAAATAAAATCATTATTTTATAATGGTGGAAAATATTTGGTCATTAACAAAAATTCAGCTCAACCCTTTATAGCATAACCTTTTTTGGCAATGACAGAGGTTGAATATTCCCCTTTAAAACTTCACATGGTATCTTGGCTAATACCTCCCTGCAGATCTTTAGAGCGGTGATGTTTTCCTGCTGTCGCTGGGAAAGACAGACCTTCAAATGTAAACTGATTTGACTTTCTCTCATTTGCAAATGTAAACATTTATCAGGTGCAGAACAATTTTGCAAATTGGAAACTAACTGTACTTCTGAGAGTATGTAAACATATTTTCTGTCATTATTATCTCAGAAGAGGGATTGGTACGATTCCCGTGGCTGTAGAGAGATTCTCTAAACATGTGTTTACTGTCATTATTAGCAATGGTAGAAGGATATTATTTAAAAAGAATTATGGTATACACTCTTTTTAGAGTTCAACAAAATCTAAAAACAATGACTGAACTTTAATAATGTGGCATGGATATGAAAAATAGAATATGAAAAGACACTGCTAAGAAATATGGAGGTCGGGGGAGGAGGGCCCATCTCTTTGCAATAGGGATGTTGGACTAGGTAGGCTAATAAAACACGAAGTTCGGGGATGCTTTCTTTGCTTTCACTTTTGTTCTTAGTGCTATGCGATGCGCTACATGGTTCATTATTAATGTTATGTAATATTATCAGTGAATCTTTTAACTATTTCATCCATCTCTATGACTATAACCTCATCTATAACCTAATCTTTTTCGATGGTCACTCTCAATCTGCTCATTTTAATGGGCAGTACCAACTCGGTCCGAATTTCTTAGCATTTGCCTAGCAATCTTTATAGAACATTCACAACACACCCACTAACTATACATAGTAAAACATACATTTTAAAAGTAACTGCATGTGCAATTTAGGACCTCCTATATGGAATCTTTGAAGATCGTGCCCTTAGACTCATACAGTCGGTCCAAGTCTTAGGTTTGCTCTTCATCTGTCCTCCTTTCTCTTTCCTGTTATAATTTCTTCTCCTGCTTTTTTTGATCCTACAAAGCCATTGTCATTTTCTTCTTCTTTTTAACATTTTCTTCCTTTATTTCTGCAGTTTATTGGTGATTCTCCTTTCTTATTGACATGTTAGTAGATTCCTTTTTCTAGTTGGGTGATTGTAACCCTTTTGGTTTCATAGTTCCAGTGAAGGCGCAGGAGTGACCTTATGCTGTGTGTCAATCTTCTTTGCTGCACCTGTATTCAGGGCAGGAGGGTTTAGACACCCTGCCCCCAGCCGCACCTTTGAAACCCCAGTGGCATGGTACTTTTCTGTGTGTTTTTTTTCTCATGCTTTGTTCATTTATGATTCTTTTTTTTATTTTCTTCTTAATCTTTCCTTGCCTAAGGAAGTTTTCTATCTTCTATGAGTGCTTCTGTTTGGTTTTCGAAGAGCTTTCCCCTATATTTTTTTTTGTTTTGCAAGTCTTTTCCTTCTTATGTTTGTCCTCTAAGGCTGTTTCATATTTTCTAAGGTTGTCTTATCTGGATGTGTATATTTCTAAAAGCAATTATAACTCTGGCTGTGTATTTATATGGGCATTCTAAGTTGCAGTCTCAGCTAAATATTATTATGGTTTCATTGTGTACAATGAAGACTGTTGATTAATTCTTTACAATGTGGAAACTAAGGTTGCTAAATGTGTTTTTTTTTATAATCATTAAAAAATGAAACCAAAATTTCCCTTAACTGGAAGGGATGATTACACTGTGAAGTAACCTTTCTAAGCTGTTACTTATTAATGCCAGAAATATCTCAAGGTTCAAATGCTCATTGAAACATTAATCATTTTGAATATATTTTTGTAATACCTTTCATTACATTTACTTTACCATAATTTTACAAACAAAATTGGAGTATATGATGTGAAGTTTACATGTAAGTCTTATTAAACAGTGCATTAGGTTGGCTTGAATTAAACATGATGGTAATTGATATAATAGATCTACCGTTAAGTCTCTAATAAGTCTACTTTAAAAAAAAAAAAGGAATATACAGCAAATTATACGCTTTTACCTGTCTATGTTTGTATAAACATATATATCAGATAAGTCAAATCTTGCTATTCTTTTTAAAGATTTGTCTTAGCACTGCCATTACCACTTAGAAATCACAGCTCCTCTCTTGGAGGCTAGGGGCTACAGTCAGATACTTGACAGAAAATATGCCCACATAAAATCCCTGCTGGTGGGTGCTTTCGTTTCTACTGAGCTGCTTTAGTATGCATACTGCATTCAAGATACGTTTTTCTTTTTTTTTCCTGAAGTGGTATTAAAGCAATCTCTCTATTTGTGGCTCTTTTTTTGTCCCAAACATTTCATAAAAGGGACATAAAATGAAACTGTTAAAAATTAAAACAAACTCAAACTTTTAAAATCTGCCTAAGTCTATGTTAAATATATTCTTGCAAATTTTCTGTTAAAGATTTGAGTAGGTGCTTCTCTGAACACTGATGCAAGCGAATCTTTGCATTTCACAAAAACAGATGCACGCTTAGTAATTTTGCATCTGACGAGTTCCTTACATTAACTCTACACGCATATTCTCCTGCAGGCTTATGCTCTTTTTTTTTATCAGTTTGCAGCAGCAACAGCACAAACTTTGCATACATGCATGTGTGTGTATGTGTGTGTGTTAGGGTGCGTCAGAGGAAAGAGGAAGTTGCGGGATTAAGTTAAAAGACTTCAACATAGTGCAGCTCTGCAGAACACCCACTACGGAAGAAAGGCAGAACATGAGCGCTGAAGTCTGAAATGAGATAATGAAAGTTAAGTCAAGGAGGGAAAATCAGGCAAGAAGACATAAAACTGTGTGGAGAAACTAGTGGAGGTAAGATTGAATTGGTTTTAAATTTGCAATGTCAATTGATCAGAAGTCAAAATGTTTTTGTTGAAGTTTTTTGTAAACATCTCTTTTAAAAAGCTGTTTGCTTGAAATGGCTGCATGTGAGACCGTTAAATGCTTTCTGTAGGCCAATCAATTTATAGCAGGCTGAACTAAGTTTGGATCTTAATCAAAGTTAAACCAAAAGCTGGGCTTTTTTTCTTCTGTAAACATTATATTCTGTAAATTAATCTATCCATACATTGAATTATAAGACAGGCAAAGATGGAGTTGTGGAGGCAGTGTGCGATGTGGTTAATAGACTGCCGTGTTCTTCCTGAGAACCATCGGGTCACATGGGAGGGTGCACAGGTAAAGCTGCATCTGACCCACACCTAAACACCTGCACACAAACCTATACCCCCTTCTTTTTTCTTATCTGTTCAAACGTATGTGTGGTAAATGTCCTCAGGTGTGTGACCTGGCACAGGCTCTAAGAGATGGTGTATTGCTCTGCCAGCTGCTCAACAACTTGCTCCCCCAGGCCGTCAACTTGAAAGAGATCAACCTGCGGCCACAGATGTCCCAGGTGAATCACAAAACTTTTCCTGCTCCATTTACATAAGTGATTTTCATAGCTACCACTCAGCCAGCATGCATCAATGATGCCCAAAGGTTATAAGATAAGAAAATATTGTTATGTCTTATCTTACATCTTCTGGCTGTATGCAGAGTATTAGTAGAGATGATAGTGAGGATGAGTTAATATTGGAGAAAAATAACGTTTTTGAAAGAAAAGCAAGATGACACTACTACAAAAAAAATACAATTTGTTAAGGAAATGATCCAGCACATAAAAGGCATTAAAGTCCATCTTTTTTCAAATACTCAATTTAAAATCAGTAGAGTTAATTGATAGCAAGAAGATTTCAGGTTTGCTTTAAGTAAAGATTGTAGACACAAATTCATCTTTTTTTTAAGTTAAAAATGCGTTAAGTGACAGTATATGTAAAAAAAAAAAAAGGTATTGAAATGACTTTATTTGTATCATTTCTTGCTTATCAACTCTGGTTTTCTGCAAGTTTCAGTGAGTCAAGTGTGAGACCTTATAAGACGTTTTAATATAGGTTTTGTTAATCGGTCAAAGGTAAACCTAAGCTGTTACCAGATAAAAAGATTACTTTTTTTTTTTTTCAAGAACCTTAAACACAAACCCAGGAGTGAAATTCTTCTTAGGCATTGCCAGGAAGTACGAATGTTTGGATCTTTTCATTTTTCAAAGTAAGCTAATTTGAATATTAGTGATATAGCTCGCTGCCCAGGGCAGCACAGCATGCGGGGAGTCATGCTCACTTTTTAAAAACTATCTTTCAGTTTCTATCTGGATATGTTTCGTATTGTCTATGTCTTTCTTTTCTTTACAACGTTTTAGCGAGAGTTGGCATCCTTAAGGCTTAAGCATAAAAACGGTAAAATATAAATGGAAATACAGCAGTCGGCTAATAATTTTTAAGCTTTAATCAGATTTAAAGACTGGCAGACTGGGTTTCATTATAATTCTTTTTTATTTTATGGAAGTATGTGAGGCAGTAAGGGAGGGGTTGACTTGCCTTGGGTGAAAGTTCTGCACAGAATAAAGGAACACCCTAATTCCTGCTTCAATAAAGGGAACAGCAAAACACCGCTGTCAGATTCCTCTACAAATTAAAAAAAAATGCAAGCTAAATGAAAATAATATGGAAAATATGGATGTTTTCAGACTCTTTAGGGCCTTAAATTGAGATGTGCTCAAATCTACAGAAAACATTCAACTGCCAACTGATTATCTGCTTCTCAAGTCATAATTCTGAAGTGCAATATGAAAAGATGTTCCATCGGGGATTTCTATATACTTGATTCAAACATTTTTAGAAATATTGGCCAGTTAATATTTGGCCTTAAAACAAACAAAAACAAATTGTAAAACAACCATCAAGACTCTCACTCTTTTGTTGAAATATTATATATACTGCACTCAGCCACTGCTAAAGCTAATAGAGTTATAAATAATAATAATAATAACTGAACTTTATTGATCTCAAATTGGAGAAATTTACATCTGCATCTAACCGTTCCCCTCAGGGAGCAGAGGGCTGCCATCGTTGGGCGCCTGGGGAGCAGTGTGCGGTTAAGGGTCTTGCTCAGAGACCCAGAGTGGAACTCTGTGGGAGTGGAGCTCGAACTCATAACTTCAGGATTCCAAGCTCTATGCCCTAACCACTAACCCTCCCCTGGTTAGCATAGTTAGCATTATGATTTTTCTAAAATATAAATGTTCTTGTTAGACGTGTACTTCAGAGAAAAGCAGGACTGAATTTTGATCAAGTATCACAAAAGTGAACGGATCTGTTGCTTTTCATCAATTTTTGTGTAACTTGGTGTCAGTTTCTGTAGCTCTTCATAAAGTCTTCTAAATCGCTCAAAGAGCTGGCAACTGTTATTTAAAGGTTGTTCAGAAAGACAATTTAAAGACTTTATGCTAGATTAATGACACATCTTTATTTAAGCTATTATAGGCATATGCAATCTCAGGGTTCTTTTATTGTAATTTAACAGTTTAAGAAGTTCATTGTGGTAAAAACATGCTGTTGCTACGGGTTGCAAGTGAGATCACTGATATAATTAGCGAAGAGACCAATGTGAAATGAAGAAATGATAGGTATTAACATAGCAACAAAGCAAATAGACTGTCATGTTTTAATGCCTAGAATTCAGAAGTGGAGCCATGATGCTGTTTCTGATAGGATTTGACATAGATGTCCAAATACTGTGGTGCATATAAATGTGTGTGTGCGTCTGCAGCTGTGGCTTTGCTAAATCTGTGAAGTGTGCACGTGAAACTCTGGGAAATCCTGTGAGGTCAGATATGGTTGAGAAATGTCTGCTTATTAACAAAAAGCAGAGAGTTTGCTCTGAGGTGTTTTAAGCACATTGGCTAACCCAATGACATTGCACAAGTTGGGTATAATTCGTTTGCTCTTGTACCAATAATGACTTTGTTCTGAGTAACTGTTGCATGGACAAAAGTACAGCCTTTTTGTTAGTTCCAGGCGTATGAACTAAGAAAAAGGCTGATGAGATGCGTTCAGCAGTGGAAGCCAGAACTCACTGTTTCCCCTTTTCTCAAATTAGAGTTCTGCATTCTATCTCTGCATTTAGCTGTGCAGAAGCAGAATGACAATGACACAGAGAGACAGACAAAAAGACAGACAAACGGAGAGATAGATCTGTCAGGAAGACAGATGAAGGAGAGCAGCATAGTCAGGAAGTTACATAAAGCAACAAATGTCTGACCACCGCTCCCCAAACTGCGCTCCGTGTGGTTTCTCATGCTGCCGTAATTTGGCTTCAATTACTGCTGCTCTGAAAAGCTGTTTTAGTTCACTTCTTTCTGATGCATTTATATTTAATTTAATTTAATTTGAGCTGTTCTGACTACAGGATCAACTTTTACAAAGTGAACCAGTTTTTCAACTAAACACTTTAATTTCTAGTTACACATTAGCACACAATGAGAGTCTCTAGGAGTAATGTAATACTTTGCAAAATCAGGAGAGAAAATTAGATACTTTGCAGAAGCCTCAGGGTCATTTCTACTTGGATTGGGCTTGAATGATGCAACTGTAAGGTTTCATTTTAAAAGCAAGGAAGACTCGCGGTTGGTTAATATGTCCTTTCATTTAGCAGGGTATCAATAACAATAAAATAATCTGTTAACTTGTTGAAATGCTTAGCTTTTTTTTAGCATTTTATATTACAGTAGTATCTCTGTTCTATTTATTCAGATGAGTACATTACCATTTCTAAAGTAACACATGCTATCTCTGTTTTACCTGGAGTTGATGTAAAATGAAAAGCCTGTTAATGAGAAACATAAATCCAGTCCAGGTCCTATTGAAAATATTTTGGGTGGCATTAAAAAAAAGAATTAATCAACCATTGTTGACTTCAATATTATATTTTACATTCAATATTATATTTAGCAAAAAACACAATAAAACAAAACATGCAAATTACTTGTATACAATAGATAGTTAACTAAACACCTTCAAACTTTGACACTTAAACACAGGAACAACTTAAAAGAAATTTGAAGGTTTTAAGAATCTGTATCCTAATGAATTTGTAACTGCCTTCAGAATATTCTGTTTACCTTTAGAAAAATATCTTAATTGTTTTCAAATTGTTTTTACATACAAACACATCTAAAAAAAGAATCCGTTTATGATTTCTGTATTTGCATATCGAAAAACTGTAATATTAAACATTTTGAGAGTTGTTTTAATCAAAATGTGTGCATGTATAAGAAGGTTTGTCAGTCCCTTTTTTATGTAGATGTTGATTTGTTTAAGGTGGGCCGTCTAGCTGTTGCCATACGCAAGAAAATCCTGCTTGCAATGCAAACCCCAGCTTGCATTCTTTCTGTGTGGATTTCTGATTTTCGCCTAGTGCACTTGTGGTTTTTCTCTGGTTCATCTAGGTTAATTTATGGTCTGAAAAAAATAGTGTCAATAGGTATGGGTGCCATTCAATTCAGTTTATTTATACAGTGCCAATACATAACACATGTCATCTCAAGGCACTTTATAGAGACAATTCAACCAGATAATCCAGTCAGAGTGATTAAAATTTTTCTATCCAAGGAAAACCAGTTGATTGCATCGACTCATTGACTCAAAAGCAATCCCTCACACCACTCATTCTTCTAGCGACAGTGGAGAGGAAAAACTCCCTTTTAGTAGGAAGAAACCTCCAGCAGAACCCGACTCAGTGTGAGCGGCCATCTGCCGAGGCTGACTGGGTTCAAGGAGACAGAAGCAGATATACCAGTTATAATAAATTACTTTGAAAATAGATGGTAATATGTCTATTTATGGGATGATATCTAAATCCTTTCGGCACATCAATCAAATAACATAATGCTCTGTCATTGTAGTGACAAACTAGAACATGTATTCCCAGATTTCCTAACAGTGTTTTCATGGTTGTATTGTGGCAGAGTAAAAGTGAGTAAAATGAAGTTGAAAGAAAATAAATAAATAATACAAAGATGAAAATTTAATAAAAATACTTTGTTCTTAATTTACAAGATAAAGCAATGTTTGTGCTTTCATTTCTTTTTAGTTTCTGTGCCTTAAAAATATCCGGACCTTCCTGGTAGTCTGTCAAGAGAAGTTTTATCTCAAGAAGAATGACCTGTTTGAAGCCTTTGAGCTGTTTGATGTGCGGGACTTTGGAAAGGTATGAAAACAGTTTTTCTATTTCCCTCTTACAAGGCGCAGATATTTTTTATTCATCATTACACATTAGCTTAACTTTCTATCTTCAGCGGCACCTGGGCCGTATGGGGATTGCAAAGTGCCACAAAATGATTTCAAAAAACAAATGATTAAATGTATACAATGTTTTCAATTTTACTCAAAATGTCAAACAGCTTTAAATGATGTCAAATAACAAATGAAATGAATATGTCAGCAATTATCATATTGACTTTATTCACAAAAGGTATAGATAAATGCAGTATGTATGTATTTGTTTTCAATGGGAGTGTACTGCAGCAGAGAAGGAGCTGATTCTGTGAGCCTCATCACCATCAAGGGCTAGGCTAATTCTGCTTCAGTCGAGTTATCTACCCTGAAGGCTGCTTACTGTGAAGGTTAGCTAATCACATGTTAGAGTCTAATTAAAAGCTCAGGGTGACTGCAGCGCACAACCACAGCTCTTGGCTAATAAATGTACAGAGGGCATGGGGCTTTAACATGTGTATATATAGGCAATCATTACTCTTATGGGTGGTGCCTTTCTATTTGTCTATGACTGGACATGTGGATCATCCCTCCTGTGACCCTGAACAGATTTAGGCAACTATGAAAAATATAGAACAGGGAAAGATCTTGTAGAAACTGCAGCTTTAATTACAGGTTCTGTGTGGAACATTACAATTTCTCCAGATAAATAAGAGAACACATAAGGTAGTAGATGCCCATTCTCTGAAGTGGAGGCAAAGTGTAAACTTATTTCCAAAAAAAACTGTTATTTCGGGGGTAACTGACTCTTCATCCATCTTGCATCTTGTTAGATGCAGATACATTCCTCATAACAATTAGCTTAGACTCCACTTCACACAGCTTGAAACTAACGTAACAAATGTTCATAACGTCCCTCCTATACATTGAGAATTAAATTAGCAGTCCAAACATGACCTAGTTCTCACTCAGTTTTTACTGGACCAAGTTTTAATAACTTTGCTTATGCTCAATGATATCTGTAGTGTTATCTGTTTAAACAGTGTTGTGCTTCAGTGTTGTATGGTCTCTGTGAATAGGTCTCTGATGAAACTGAGAATTAATAACCTGACAACAGCCAGATGCATGTCTCGAGACATGCATCTGGCTTTTGTCAGGTTAGAGAATTAATCCCTACAGGGATAAATATTATTATAAAAGTAATGAAAAAATATATATGTATACGTATAATGACATTAAGCACTTAACATATTGATTACATCACTTTAGAAAAGCAGAACAAGCTTTTTTTTTATTACAACTGTGTGCATAATCAAGTAATTTAACTTCACCTACAACGCTCGCAGTGTACTGACATCAGGTTTAAATATATAACAGCAATGTACATGTGTTTGGTTAGGATGTGCTTTTTTTCTCAGGTGGTGTAGCTGGCTTATCAGGCTGTGAGCTGCTTTTTTTTAATGTTCATCAGAGAGATAGGATGGAGGATGAAACTTTTTCTGCGGTAGTTAGTGTTTGCAAATAGAGCTCTGTAGAGCCAACCGAAGATAGAAGTGCTTGCAGAAAATGTGGTCTGCAGAGATGTTAGCTGTCCCCCCCCCTAATTCTAGGCTTGTACCAGTCTTGGATGGAAGGACGGTCAGCCCAACTGATTGTTCTTTGCAAACAATTTGACCCTGTCTTGTTTTGCGATAAAACCAAATCACACCAGTGACAAACATAGGAAATAATAAGTACTTGCGTTGTAGAAGATGACTAGTGGCTCCTTTGGAAGGTTTTACTACTTGTGTAGCTACAGTAATTACAGTCTCTGCTGGGCTTTCTTTTGAACAGCATGTGTGAGAACCAGGACAGGTTCCAAAAGTGGGACAGTTTGGTTATGTCACTATGCGTCTGAATGATCATGCCTCCAGGAATATTAGTTTGGCTGACTGGTCAGTGCGCATTACTTTAACCAGGGAGTGTGTGGGATTGAATCCTGCCTGGGTCCTATGAGTCTAACTTGCAACACTAGGAATTTCAAGATGTTGAGAATATTGTTGTCCTGACTCTTGTCTATCCAAGTGGACCGGGGGGTGTCCTGTGTTGGTGGAGAATATGTTACCTATCCTCACCTACTGAAACTGGTTAGTTAGGTGCATTAGGTTATTTACAGGCAGCTGATAATCGAGTGATGAAGGTGGAGGATGTTAAAAGTCAGCATTAGGAGCATCTGATGCTCCTAATGTCTGGGCAGTGTATCTTGAAAGTTGAGCAGAAGAACACAACATCATCCTGCTGGACATCGCTGATGGTCCAGGATGAAGTGAAAGCTGACATTCCCAGCTGCTCGGCTAGTAGGTAAACTGCAGAAGTTCACTGATGTGATGTTCTTCAGATACTTCAATACCGGATGCTCAAAGACGTTTTAACATCACAGATATCAGGTATCAGACTGGGATTATGGTGAAGCCTTTGAAGCATGAAGGACAGAGCTCCAGAGTGTTGCTTATGGTCTGAGTGAAGGCCGAGGGAAGTTGGTCAGCCCAGGATTTCAGGCAGAAGAGAGAAAAACATCAAGTACTGGAGTTTATGGGTATCTTTAGTTCAATTACAGCATTAGGGAGAGAGGAGAAGGGTTATCACAGCATGGAGGGACTGGTTTACCTTGTGTTGTCCAAGGTCCTACAGGCTGTATCAGTGTTAATAGCTATGAAGCTGCTTTTAACATCACACTGTAGCTTTTCTTAGCTGCTCTAAGCTCCTTTTGATTCTGGCCTGCTTATACAGGGACTGGTCTTAACTATTGTAAACCTCTTTTGTTGTACGAACAACCTTCCTTAGACAAAAAGAAAAAACGTTAGTATTTATGGCCTAGGCTTTAAGTCCAGGTAATTCTCTCATTCTCTCTGTGCTTGCTCAAACTGTTAAAACACAGACACATTAATAATAAATTACATGATTTACCAGTATCATTATCAAAAATTTAAATGAAATCTTGATGTAATGGCTGCCTTTTAGGACTACATTTTTTATTGTGATCTCATTTAATGGCCTCCCTAGCTGATAATTACCCTCTCTTGCTGTTTAAATGCATCTTTCATGTTATTTAACCTGATCGTCACTGAGAAAACCTAGCAATGACAGAATGCATTAAGCTTTAAAGTTAGAGCTGGATTTACTCTCCGCCTGCAGCAGAATCCCATGCAGTAACAGGGAAAAAAAAGTTTGCAGAAATTACTCAATGTGATTGATAACCTTTGATGGGCGGAGGACAAGTCTTCTTCAGTGCATATAAGTAAGCTTAAAGTGAATAATAAGAGCTCCCGACAGAGACGGTGTCGTCAAATGCACAATTAAATACATCCTCACCAAGTTCTTGCCTGTTGAGATGAAAATATCAAATACTCACCCCCAGAGTCGCTATTTATTAATTCAATTTAGTAAATACTTTACTCATTTATGAAACAGAACACTGGGTTATGGTTCCAGAGAAAGCTGCAATAACCTAACATTTATCATGAACAAATATGGCCTCATCAAGTTTAAAGATCTCCAGCAATATTTCTGTTGGAATGCCTTCAGCACGCTCTATTCAAAGAGCAGTATGCCTGGTGTAAATGCAGTGTATTTCTTTGGTGCATATGGATATGTCTTAAATAAGAAACAGTTTATTGAAGAAAAAAAACAACACAACAAATAGCTGCGGGTCCTGCAGTGATACACTTTCTCCTGAATCCTCTTTAATAATGTAAATTCAGTTCATTTAAGAAGAGCTAATGCAGCCAGGATATATGTGAAGCTCTATAGAAAAAGAAAAGAAAAAACAACTACTATAGGATAATTTAAAACATTCTCTGAATAAGTTATTCAATTTCAAACTGCTGCTTATCTAAGTTATTTAAATATTTGGTCCTGAAAATGACAGTCAATGCAGTAGGGGAATGTATAACACAATGATGCCAGAACAGAAACCAACGCTTTGAGTAGAGTCCGGACTTGCTAGTGCAGCTTGCAGATTACCCACACAGCCCTAACAGGAAGCACATTGGTAATTTTATAATTTGAAAGGGCTGAGTGCGTGACATCTGTGTTCTCAGCTTTCTTTACTTTCTGTGTTGCTGCATTTGGTTAAGGTGAGAAAAATAGGGGGCTTGAGAGTTGGGCACTCTTTTGGGTTTAAGTGTAAATGAGGAAGTTCTGTCCTCAGTGACAAAATGAGTCAGCAGGGTGCTGGAACCAGGACTCTTGAGTCCTTTTATTAGCTTCCAGTCTGTTACTGTCACTGATCTTCTTGTTTCGCTTTGTTAGTTCCAGTAAAGCAGCATGTTATACATAATTTAAACCAATGAATGAAGTATCAATACAATGAAATATAAAGTCATATGAAAAATAATTCATGGTACATATTGTGGAAAATTTACTTTTACTATTATTACTTGTACTATTTGTAAAATGTAATTTGGATTTAATTCTAAATTTGCCAATTTCTTTTTCGTAGCCCAGGTAAGATACCGCTATTTGTTCTTAAGGAGTCTACATTAATCTTAAACAATTGTTTAACATGAACTCAAACCATTTTCCCAGATTCTTGAGATGTCAGAATGCTCTGTCTCTTAAAACTCTGACTCCAGTTGTGATCCTTTTTAATCTCCACCAAATTCTTCATTGACTTTGGTTCAACATTTCTCTAAAGGTTGTAGTTATTTCTTTCACATCAGCCAATTTTTCCACGGCACTTTTTCTTTTGGATAAACTTCCCACAAATATTTTGGGATTAAACAAATCCTTCTGCAAAGAGTTGGCTTGATTTTATGGCTTATCCTCCTTCTGAATAGTGTCATAGACAGTCAACTGCAAAAAAAAAAAAAAAAAAGATTCCACAGAAGTCAACAGTCTTCCAAAAATAATGAGGAGCAGAGTTCAGAGTTGCTATGGAATGGGATCTTACTCTGGGGCACACCTCTCTTTATATTCAATTCAGTTTATTTATATAGCAATATACCAATTCAAAACACATCATATCAAGGCAGTTCAACCCGATCATACAGTCAAATTGATTCAAAGTTTTCTATCTAAGGAAAACCAGTGGATTGTATCTACTCATTGACTCGAATGCAATTCCTCACACCAAGCATGCTTGTAGCGACAGTGGAGAGGAAAAACTCCCTTTTAACAGGAAGAAACCTCCAGAATAACCAGGCTCAGTGTGAGCGGCCATCTGCCGAGGCCGACTGGGGTCCAAGGAGACAGAAGCAGAGATACAGAAAGAAGCAGAGATACAAAGGCAACTGTAAACAGAGCCAGCTCCCATGTCAGAGGATGAAAGAGAGCACATCTAGCCAGTGACAGTCAAAGAGACAGGACTACTTCGAAAAACAGGCCGATTTCAAACATAGGTGTGGATGGAAGCAGCACAGTTGATATTTCTCTCCATTATGGAGTCACAGCCAAACAGGAACAGACCAGACAAAGCTAGTATGAAAAAAAGCAGAAAGAGCGTAATGTAAGAGATTGAACTAACAAATTCTGCAGATTTGGAAAATAGAGATATAATGAAGCAGAATGATGAAAAAGGGTCCCTTTGTCCTCCAGCAGTCTAATCCTATTGCAGCATAACTATCGAGATAGCTCAGGATAACGTGAGCTAATCTAACTATAAGCTTTCTCAAAAAGGACAGTTTAAATCTACCCTTAAAAATAGACATGGTGTCTGCCTCACAGACTAAAACTGGTAGTTGGTTCCACAGGAGAGGAGCCTGTATGTGCATGTACATTGGGTTCACCAATTTGTGTGGAGAAGAGCATCACATGAAGGAAGGAATGATTCCCTGGCAAACTTATTGGCACTTTTTTGTTGGTAGTTTTGTATAGAATTAATTTAATAACATTTTCAGTTCACTTCTAAATTGTTGAGTTGTGCCTTCATATCACATATATACAAATCCTAAATAGTTGCTAAAAAGTCCAAACTCAGATATTTTCCCAATAACAGAAAAAAAGTTACTTAATTTGGTCTTTAAACAAATTTCGTTAAGTTCTGCTTCTGTTGCATTTTTCTAAAATCAGTCTTTAAAGAACTATCTGCAGAAGTGATCAAAGCAGTTCTTTCAAATATTTATTTTTGCAAAAATACTTCCACCCCATTAATGCCCTAAATGAAAGGGAAGCTCTTAAAAGCTGCTGACTGAGACTTTTTGGTAAAAAGAAAGACACAAAAGAGCTGTTTTAAAAGAAAAATTCAAACGGTAGATCTCATCAAAAAAAATCTAAATAATTTTCATTTTAAAGCATTCTTAAATATTTAACATTTGCAACACAATATTCAAAAACGACTGAGTTGAAATACAGATTAGAAATAAAAGTTAGTCTAATATGGACCCTTGTGTCATATCTCAGAAGCTGTGACCAAATCTCTCATGAAACTAGTAATCTTAGCTTGCTCATCCAGATACCATCTTTAAGAAGACTGAAACTGAGTTAAAGCCGCATAATTTAGTGTCTTTATAACATGTTTAACAGTGTTTATCAAATCACTCCCTTTATTCATTTCATTAACATCATTATGGTTTTCATTTTGGTTCTCCTTTTGAATTGCAGGTCATGAACACTTTGTCCATTCTGTCCCATTCACATGTTGCTGTACAACGAGGATTTCAGTGAGTAAATTTGTGACTCTCTCATTCTGATTGTTTTGTCCATTCTGTTTGTATTGATCCTATTCATTAAACCATGTATTATTGACTGAATAGGGTCAAAATCATGAAACGTTTTAGAATAATTTAATCTTTATAAGAAAATCACATAGTTCTATTAAACGCAATTTGTTGAATAGCTTAGAAAAATCCCGCATATCAATAAAGTGTGAATCATAACTAATCATAAATCATTTACCAGGCAAACAGGAGGTGGTTTAAGTGGTGCTAATCTATGGTTTAGCTGCACCACTGGCCTCATTTTTCATTTAGATCTAATTTGCAGTTGTTTACATGATCAAGTGCTGGCTTGTTCACCCATCTTATCAACCTTCTTCCACAAACAACCCTGCATGTCCAAGTGTGCCAACCACGCATGGTTTTAAACAGCTGCTCACCATTATTCACCTGTGTTTAATTAGCAGCAGCTGGAAAATAGATGTTACTGTAGCTCTACAAATGCTAGGTTTGAGTGTTGACCCATCTATAAATGAAGTCCTTCCTTCTCTGCCCATTTTCTGTTTTATTACCGTCAATAAAGGCCACGAAAATCTGCCACGGAACTGGTGGTTTAAAGGGTTATAGAATGGAGTTAAATCAAGCTTAGTGGTAGAAAATGTGTAAAAAATCATTTGTAGAGTGTGGCTTGAGTGAAATGTAATGGTCTGAACTGTATATAAATGTTATTGCTATCATTAAGCTGCAAAGAAAAAAAATATGATGAATGACTCTTTAAGATGTTTCTTTCAGCTGGTAGAGCCACTGCGGGACAGCATGTTCTACAACTAAATTAATGATATTCAGATGAAAAAGAAAAAAGAAAACTCTTTTTCACTAATATACTGGTATTTTATTGTTCGGAAAACAGGTCACTAACTAGAAATTCCATTGAGCTGCTTTTGATAATATTTGATTAAAGATATAAAAACATAGAGGTATGGCGAGACAGTGGTGTAGGATGCAGGAGTTTCTCCTGCAAAGAGAGGGTTCAACCCCCACTCCGGTCCCCAAAGCCACTTTGTCCTAGGTTCAGACATTTTCCCTGCATTGCCTACAGGTGGTAATCAGAGGCCCCGGTGTTCCCTGTGAATGGCAGCCTTGTTTCTGTCAGAGAGGCCCATGTAGCTTGCCTCCATCAGTGTGCTAATGACTGAAAGTAATGTAAAGAGTCCCTGACATGAAATATAGCTTCATAAGTACAGGCCATAAACGATACGGACAACATTCTTCCTAGACTAGCGTCACAATGCAAGATATGGGGTTTATACATAAATGCAGTTTTTAAAAAAATCCCACTTGCTATCGATCTTATGCTGTATGACAGACTCCCATCTCAGTACTTTCACCCACACTGCCCTGATTCTCATCCTGATTTTCACTTCTTCATCGGTTTTACTTCCTTCTACGAAGTGTTCTTGCTGCTTTCCTTCTTCACAAGTTAACTATAATTCACCTATGCTCAAATGGAAGTGTGACTTCTAACAATCACATTGATAGCTTAATAAGATTTATATTCTCTGGAAATTATTCAAGAAATTATTTGTCTTTATGTATTTTTCACTCTCATAGCAGGAGGTAAATGAAGCAGAAAACATATGGATCTAAATCTATTTTTCTTTTCCCCAGGCCTTTTCCTTTGGAAGGATCGGCTCCAGATGATGAGATCTATAGTGGCCTTTCTGACCAGATAGAGTAAGTTGCTCAGAATATATAGATTTTTATCTTTCAAGAAAAAATTAAAAATTGATTTTTTTCTTTATTTGGACATGAGGAGATGCTTTACCTATTAAAATGTATTGTCAAACAGGTTTAACCATTTTTACTTTCTGTTTGCAAGAAATTTTACAAACAGAGAGTAAGAAGTACTATTTATTGTAAATGAATTTTATGTTGAAGTTCTTTTAATTTAGGAACAATAACACAGCAGTAAAAAAAGTTGGAAAAAAAATGTAACTCTACTAGTTAAAAAATTATT
This sequence comes from Cyprinodon tularosa, assembly GCF_016077235.1. Taxonomy (NCBI): domain Eukaryota; kingdom Metazoa; phylum Chordata; class Actinopteri; order Cyprinodontiformes; family Cyprinodontidae; genus Cyprinodon; species Cyprinodon tularosa. The sequence continues at coordinate 2,075,090 of NW_024038778.1, read as the reverse complement.
TCCCATTCAGCAAAAATCCTTTTTTCCTTCGAATAAGTATATTCGTTCTTGAATTGAGGTGGTAAGTGAGACACTTTACTAATGGAATCGGACAATTTACATTTAAAATAAGAAAAAACAATTCATCTTATTTCCTACTCAAATTAAGGGAAATACACTTAATTTAAAAAACTTTTACTTCTTTCTAGATCAATTTAGCAGTGTAAAATCTAATTTTAAGCAATTTTACCAGTCTCACTTCACCACCTATAACTTTAAAAGCTACATCATTGTTTGATAAGCTCTACACAAACACAAACAAACAAATAAATGGTGTTTGCTTTCCATTGTCAGTGATACAGTGGACGAAGATGACGACTTGTACGACTTTGTGGAGGATGAGGATAATGAAGGCGATGAGATCTATGAAGACTTGATGAGGACAGAGCAGCCTGAAACTGTGAGTGCTTTACACAGTGTTGTTCCTCAAACAGCAGGCAGCCTCAGAGCAGCCTCTGGTAACCTACAAACTCTGCAGGTCTTTGACATTCGTCATTTTGAACTTTAGAAATGAGTCAGGTTTCCCCGACCATCTGTTTTCTGATCACATCAAACGCCGGCTTGAGTCTGACTGAGGGTCCTGAGAGAGAGAACTTTTAGGTCATGCACTGTGGTCTTTCACTATCATAGATGAATATATTCTTGTATTATAGATTTAGATGAGGAAAATTTGTTCTGTCTGTCAAAACATCATCTCCTCTGTTAACTGCACTGGAATTTGCATAAAGATCTGTGTTGCTACATTAGCATAGCTTTTGTGCTTTGTTGTTTTTGTAATCTTGTGTGAAGATTACCACTTTGTGTTTCCTTTCATGTAAATTTTAGTTCAGTTTGTTTACCTTTTTGACTGGTATTGTATTTCTCCAGTATATTTCTAAGTTTTTTTACTCAATTTTGTCTTTTCTTTCTCTAGTCATTATTTGTGTATCTTCTTATTTGTTATCTTTCTTCCCTGCTTTTTTCCCCCTTTTTTGTTTTTCTCTCTTAACCATAACCTTCTGTTAATTGGCTAATTCAGTGTACCTATGTTTCTATTTTTCCTATGTCTTGATCCCTAATAGGTTTTCAGTCAGTTGCCAGTTGAGCCTCAGTTTATTTCAGTGTCTTCTCTGGATCATCTGCCTCAGAATATGATTTAAAAAAAAAAAACACTATATTATGCTGCTTCTGAGTTTCACTCTGCATTGTGGTAAAAAAAATCATGACTTATGACAACATCACATTAAAAGTTGTAGTCTGTAATAGTCTTAACTAAATATATTTATGTTCCTCTATCATTTTCTTATTTCTCTCCATATTTTAAGCCATTATTTTCACAAAAAACATGAGTCAGTCATGGAAATGGAGAGCATGCAGAAATATTCTATATTCATGTAAAGATTTCAAATGTTACATTATGTATTTCAGGAGCAGTTTTTGTAAAAATGTTATTGGGTAGTCATGATTAGAAAAAAAAAACAGTTGTGATAATGTTTCATGCTTTGTGCTATATTAATAATTCTTTGTTTTGCATTAGATGTTTTATTCAACATAAACAAATATAATATATTTGTTTTTTGTTATTTGTTAAAAAAATAAATAAAAAACACATGTTCAAGCGTATAGTAGGAACTGTGGAGCCTTGTCTGACATTATGCTTTCTCTCCTTTGTGCAGCAGCAGAAGACTGGTGTTGACAAGCGAGAGTGTTGCCTGCAGGAAATCCGACAGACTGAAGAGAAATACACTGATACACTGGAATCTATCTTACAGGTATGAAAAACACACAAACACATGCATAGTTCTATAAATGCAGTGCCCTGTGTGTTTATTTAAACCATTGACGATACAGTATAAAATATCTTGAAACAAATCTGCCTTTTTATTGCAATAATTTCCTTCCTTTCTATCTCCCTCATGTTCTTGGTGGAAAGATTCACACAGATTGTTGTTCTGCCTTCTTTGTCAAAGTTGTTTCAAACTTTTTAATTGTTACTTCGACTAAAGATACAGACAAGTCTAAGTAAACGGCTATTTTCTTGGAGTCATTGTGAAGACACATGGCTTACTTTAATTTGATGCTCTCCCAGCTTTCCCATCGTGAGGACTGGCTATGAGAAAATGATGCCATATATATTATAAACCCTATGTACTTTCCTTTTAAGCTACTTTTTAAACTACTATCTGTCTCACATATACTTACAGGCACACCAAATTGAATGTCTGTAGTTTAATTGAAAACTGCTTAAAAGATCTGAGTACCGTAATTATGTTAGCATCTATTGCACCTGATGTGTTAAGCCTGAGTGAGGGTTTAGGAGGAAATAAATGGGGGGTTTCCTAAATAGAAACCTATTTTTATTTGATTTAACAGTAATTTAAATGTTAATCTGTTTTTGTTGTTCATTTATTTTATTTGGATTTCACATGGCTGTATTTATTAAAATATAGCAATATAGCAATAATAAAGTATTCTAAGATTTCTTTAATTTATATACAGATTTCTACACCTGCTAGGTCAGAAGCCTAATACATTCTGGAGATTGTGCCAGTAGGTTCTAAAGCTCTTAAGAAATGTCCTTGAACAAATATTCATCAGTATTTCCCCCGTTTCGTTTCAGCACTTTATGAAGCCCCTTGAAAAGTTTCTTCAGCCTCACGACATCGAAAGTATCTTCATAAATGTAAAGGTAAGGTAGAAGATTGTCTGGTTAGTTACTGAAAGCCCTGCATTTAATAATGACTCATCCATTTGGCTGTGGGTTTTTCTTAGGAGTTGGCTAAAACCCATCGGTCTTTGCTGGAGGAAGTCCGAAACTCAATTTCAAATCTCGGAGCCAAGAATCTTTACCAGGTGTTTATAAACTACAAGGAAAGGTATGCAGCACCTCCAAAAGCATATATACCCAACTGTTCCCGCTGATTAGAAACATTGCAGATTTAAATGTTTCAATGATTTATATATTCTCCTATCAGGCTCCTACTATACGGCCATTATTGCAGCCAGGTAGAGGCAGCAACAAAGCACCTAGATAAAGTCTCAAGTGACAGAGAGGATGTCAGGATGAAGCTGGAGGTGAGGATGTCCCCACAATGTCAAAAACAGATACAACTTACCGGGAAGTCAGAATTTTTTTTTTTAACTCTGCTGGATAAGCATTTTTATTCGACTGATGGGAAAGTACTTTTGAGATTGGTTCTGTTTTTTTGATTGTTTGTTTTTACATCCGCGAGCTGTTCTCTAAGCGAGACCTTCAGAAGTGAAAAGGAGAACTCATGGTCTGATTTCCTCCATTTCATTTCATCACAGAGACAAAGCAGCCTGTTCTGATCCATTTACATGTTCAATGAATTATCTCCCTGTCATTTCTTATAGGTATACTGTCGGCTCTTGGCTTAAATATTGAAAACATACCTTTTTACCAACCAGAGGAGGATTATTAAAGGCTCATTTCTTTTAATATTAATTTCCAAAGACTTTGCTCATGAACTTGTACATATTTAGTCTATTTAGATCCAAGAATCCCAGGAGTGAATATCAGTTTTAAGATTGTTCAAAGTTCTCTTTAGTTGAATTCTTTCTGAGCATCTACAAGTTTTATTTTAGCTTATGATTCTTTTTCCATTTCATGATAGTGTGAAGGCACATGTATCTCCTGTTATCGATGACCTTTATGACCTGGGAATATAAATGTATATTACATGTACAGGAAACTCAAGAGAGTGTTTTAGTATGAAGCATGTGAAACAAAATATAGAAATCTGTCTCCATTTTCATCAAATTTACCTCACAGATACTGACTTCTTGTCTTCCTCTTCAGGAATGTTCAAAGAGAGCAAACAGTGGCCGTTTTTCCCTCAGGGATTTACTCATGGTTCCTATGCAGAGAGTCCTTAAATATCATCTACTGTTGCAGGTCTGTGTGGACACCTGTTATACAAACGCTCAAAGTACCTTTGGTTTCTGGTCGGTTTTATGTAATGTCCTGTTTTTTAATTGTGTTAGGAGTTGATGAAACACACAACTGACCCAACAGACAAGGACAATCTCCGAGCAGGTCTTGATGCAATGAGAGTAAGTGTGTGTGTAAAGACTGATTTAAATTTCTAACCAGAAGTTTGTATTTTTTTTTTTATTCATTAATTTCTTTATGCGTTCTCAGGACTTGGCTCAATGTGTTAATGAAGTGAAAAGAGACAACGAGATCATTAAACAAATCACAAGCTTTCAGATGTCCATAGAAAACCTGGTAAGATCATTCAATTCAATTCATTTTCTCTTCAGTTGTTTTTTGGGCGGGGGTGGGGGAGGGGATGCTCTGATAGAATGTTGATAATCTTCTGCTCCTTTAGACTCAGTCTCTGGCACTCTTTGGTCGTCCAAAGATTGATGGTGAGCTTAAAATCTGCAGCTCAGAGAAAAAGTCCAAACAGGACAGGTCGGTATTGTTATTATACCATCATGATTCCTGTAGGTTGGCTCCATGATTGACACCGTGTTTACTTTAAATCAGATACGCCTTCCTTTTCGACAAAGCTGTGATCATTTGTAAAAAGAAGAGCGGAGAAAGTTTTGAGCTCAAGGAAATCATTGAACTACATAACTACCACATACGAGATGAAGTCACAGTGGAAAAGGACAACAAGAAGGTAATGCCTATTGCAGGGGTCATCTCCTTCAGAAATATTAATGAATCTCAGTACAATCACAGCTTTGCTGTAAGCAAATTAGAGGTTTGTTATAGAACAAACAACAATATGAAGGCCAAGGAACACACAGACAAATCAGGGGTAAAGCTGTAGACCAATACTGAACAGGATTGGGTTTTTACACTATGGGCCGGATTTATCAAGATCCAATTTTGCGTGCAGTAATTTGCGCTCGCAAACTGGAATTTTGCGCGAGGGGCTGAACCATGGTTTGCGGGTGATTTAACAAGAGCGATTGCGTAACTGGTGGCAGGTGCAAAACTGTTTGAGACGCCCTATTTAAATGATGGTTTTGCGCGTTTTGTGGTTTGCGGCAAAGTAGTTTGTGCAAACTAGTGCATTAAGAAATTTTAATCTTACAGTGACACCCCCACCCCCTCCAAAAAATTATATATATATATATGTATATATATATAAACTTTGGCAACCTTTATTCCCTAAGGTGGTATGTGGCTGAATTTCTACTTCACTGCAGTAAAAAAAAACAACAAAAAAAACAGGTGTTTTGTATTGGCCTGTAGAAAAATACACATACCAAATGGCTCACAAGAAGTGACTGTGGATGAGATTATTGCGCGTATTCATCCCCGCAGCATTGGCACGTTGCTCCACAGGCGCAGAGGTCGGGGTTCTCCGGTAGTCAGGGCGACATGGCATTTAGAACGTTGTACAGCACTTCTGAAAAACGAGATTGGGAGATCCCAGATGCAAAAAAGTGCAATGTTGCAAGGAGTTTTGTGATATCCGGGGTATTGCGTGAGTCCTCCTTGTGCCTGGCTCCAAATCCATTCGGAGTTCCTCCAACAGCTCCAAAATGGCAATGCTGGATAAACGAAATGTTTTGATGATCGTTTCCTCATTCATTCCAAAAATATTCACACGGAGTGAAAAAATGCATTCTCTGCGTCTCCTTGCTTCATTTCGATGTCTCCTTCTTGCGACAATAACCGCTGCCATGTGTGCGCAATTACGCATACAGACCATTTGCACTTTCTTTTGAAACGTGTTAAATATAGAGTCAGATACCGTTAGCAAAATTGCTTTCAGGTTTAATAAATCACTTTGCGAGTGCTAAATTATTATATTTACATGTTCTCCTCCCACACGACGCACTTTTGCGTGTAAACGCCACATATTGCATATTCATTGCAGAAAAAGTACTAAATGGATAAGAGGCGCTATTTAGCACGTTTTAAAGACCAAATCCTTTTAGCACGCTGTTGATAGATTAGTTTGTACATTTTTTAGCGTGCGCAGTGAAATAGCTCACGTTTTTATACACGCAAACCTTTGATAGATCCGGCCCTATATATACAATTTGAAGATCTTAAAGAAAAGTTATAAATTTTTCATCTGATAATCAAACGAGCATAGCACATAGACAATAGCTAAAACTACGTGACTATGCAAGGAGAGCATTACCTATGGAAGCAGCCAAAACGACTCTTTTAACTCTGGGGGTCTTGAGTGAAAGGGAAAAGTTCTCAGAGGCAGCTAAGAATTAGGGTTATGGCAAGGAGATCTTCCAAGCTAGAATACTAGGAATTTATCACAAATGGAGAATTGTAAAGAAAACACAGTGAACATGCAAATGCAGATCAGCAGTGATATGAGGCCGATGATTTCTCGATTGTCTATGAAGTTTTTCCCACTGGGAAAACTTTTCTATCTCAACTAACCTTTGTGGGTCAATAGAAATGTCAATCTAAATATGCTAGGGCTACGTTTTCATTTCAGAGGAGTCGGCAAGATTTTATAGTTAAGATTTACAGACAGTCTGTATCCAATCCGAATGAGTTGAGCAAAAAGAAAGTGTGAAGCTGGTAGAGATGAATGACCAACAGCTGTAACTGCAGCAAGAGCTGGTACTACAAATGATTTGGACAAAGAAATTAAAATATAGAAGAATCTCACATTTGAACATGATTAAAATGGAATAGAAGTATATCATTCAATTCCTCTTTACATATGCATCTACAATCTGAAACAATAAAAATCTTATGCAAGACCCTGTAAATGTTGAGTACCTCCATTAAGCAGGCACGTGTGTGTGTTTCTGTGTGAACAGTGGTCATATCTGTTCCTCTTGCTAAATTGCTACGGGAGGTTTGGTTACGATTTCTACTTCAAAACAAGAGAACTGAAGAAAAAGTGGCTGGAGCAGTTCGAGATGGCAATGTGAGTTATCACGCATGGACACACGCACACACTGGTATCAACCTAACGAATAGGCTCAAACGGAAGCAAAAAAATATGGCCGCTTTTCACAGCTGAACAGTCAGATTTTTCCCCAAGATTTTTTTAAAAGACACACAAAGCAGATGTGAAACTTCATCACATTAAACTGGCTGCAGTATCTGCATGCCTGGTCTTCAAGACTGATTAAAGTTCTATATGCAAACTATATCAGTTTAAGGAACACCTGGAAATTTTACTGAAATTATTTTATAATAGTGATTACTGAACCCAACGAGAAATGCACAGACATCTCTTTATTTCTTGAATGTCTTATCTGAGTATTTACCTTGACCTGCTAAAAAAAAACAGCAGTGTCTCCAGCCTTGGTCAAAGCCTTTCTAATGTGCATATTGCTGCAGGTCAAACATGAGTCCTGAGAACTCGACTGCAAATAACCACGACTTCCAGATGCAATGCTTTGAGGAAACAACCTCCTGCAAACCCTGTTCAATGCTGTTAAGGTACTTTTCCACCTCTCACAACTCATATATTATTAAAAAGGATATACTAGAGCTTAATCCTTTCATGTTGTATCCAGGGGGACATTCTTTCAGGGCTATCAGTGCACGCGTTGTAAAATGGCAGCACATAAGGAGTGTTTAGGCAGAGTCCCCGGATGTGGACGAAACTCAGGTCTGTTTATTGGCATTCATAGTTGCAAATTTATTCTAGTTTTGGTAAAATGTATTTATGAAATCTGTCCTTTTTACAGATTATTCTAGCAATAATAAAAAGGTATGAAAATAGATTAAAATAAGTATCTAAATGTCAATATTCCTCCTAAATCTTTCTTCTTTTACTACATTAAACCTTTCTCTTTGCACCCTCAGGATAAAACACCGAGATCCTCAGGGAGTTCCAGCCCAGGTAAGGTATTTCTTATGTTAATCTTTCAATCATTCTATTGCAGCCTAGAGGTTTGTAAAATACTTTCATGAAAATAATTCACTCTTTTACAAAGTGCCTCTATTTCTTCTAATTTTGTCACAAAAGTTTTACATTATCAAACCCTTTGGGGAATTACTAGTTTAGCTAATAGATTAGTCATTATTGATTATAGAATTATATAACTGCAGTGAAAAATCCTTTTTAAGGCTTTGGGATTCAAAGGAACTACCATAAGAGCCATAGTAAAAGCTTGGAGAAGTGATGAACTTTTCTAGAAGTGGTTGGCTTTCCAAATAAATTACACCAGAGGCACCGAAAAAGGTCAGCTAAAACCTTGCAGACCTCACTTGCCTTAGATAAGGTCAGGGTTCATACTTTAGGTGAGAAAAACGTTGGGAAAAAATTGAAAAACTGAAGAAGTCTGTAAGGGAGCAATTACCTTTTCACACATCTGAATGTGCAGTTCTGTTCTTTCCAGTATTATACAGTAGAATAGAATCCCCTCCATTCCTCCTTCATTTCAGGATGTCCAAAGATGGAGGTGTGCCAGGAGTATTATGGCCTGCCGCCACCCCCTGTGGGCTTTGGCCAGCCTCTTCAGCTCTTTAGAGGTGACATAATCGAGCTGACCCGGGCCGATGTTGACCTGTCCTGGTGGGAGGTAAGCCTGGATTAAAGCCAACATGCTCCCTTATTACGAGTCTGTCTACTTTTCAGTAGTTTTTTTTTTTAAACATTGTTCTTGTTTTCTTTATCTTATTTTCTGCCTTTCACTTCCTTCCTCAAACCAAGCCTTCACTAGACTACTCCTGTCTGTGGTCTGTGCAGTCTGTAAGATTCGCTTGAATGCTGATTGGGAAAATAAATACATTAAAATTAAGTTTCATTTCCTCAGAAAGTCAGGAGAAAGATACTTTAAACACAAACAATGCTGATGCTACTCTGAACCTTTCTCTGCCCCAAACTTAGAGTGTACGTAAATACATTTGATTGGGGAGTTATAGTATAAAGCATCATGGATGCTGGGGAAGGTTCTCAGTCATCCAACACATGGACAATCAAAACACTGTCAACAACTAAATGCAAGCTGAATTTGATACTGCAAGCTCATCTAGGAGGAGCATCTCTTGCAAGTCAATGACTGGATGCAATGAACTAGTTTTCTTTGACAGAAATATTTAACTGGCCTGACTGTAACGTCTCTCTAAAGTGCCTTAAAATGATGCGTGTTGTGGAGCTATATAAATAATCCAAATTGAATTGAATTATGACTTAATCCATCTTGACAGAAAGGGATAGTCTGGGATGACATCTGCTGATGAGAAATTACTGATCAGAAGTAAACCATTCATCCATCTTCTGCCACTTATCCTCCAGGGTGATGGGGATCTTCAGCAGTCTATGGGCAAAAAAATGATGGGCTAAACCTTGAACATTTTTAACGGATTCGGAGACTGATGCTTTTTCTTTGGTGGGCAGTCATAGATCAAGCGGTAGAGTAAGGATTTGCAACTTCCTTCAGCTTTTTTGAGTAAAATAATCTTTTGAATCATCACCATCCTAAGGCTCCGCCCATAACATTAACATAATGAATAATCCAACACCAGCAGGAATATAGTGCATACCTTTTCATCCTCTTCAGCATGTATTGATACAAAACTGTATTGTTACTCAATATATCATTAAACACAAGGAGGTACAAATTTTATTAAAGTAATTGCAACTATTATCAAACATTCCTGTTTTTTCTTCTTTCATTGAAACTAATAAAGATGAACAGAATAGAACAGAAGAGATAATTGTTTTTTTGTATCTATTGAGTGTCTTCAAGTTGTAGGATGCAATAAAAGTTCTGCATTAAGATAACTCAGAGTCATAATAATCTCCACTGATGGAGGAATTTGGACCTATTGAATTATTTAGACTTCCTGGATATCCATATCTGGTAAATTTGATACCCCTGTCATGGTTATTTTTCTGTTTTCATATGATTTTTTTTTTTCTGTAACCAGACTTTGCAGAAATACCTTTTTAAACGTGTCACATTAGAGAGTTTCTATGTAACTTAATGATTTATGTCTGTTTAATGATGCACCTGCACTGAAATTACAGTCTGGTTAGTCCTTTCTAACCGTGTGATTGTATGTTTCACAGGGAAAAAATCTGACGAGTGGTTCAGTGGGGTGGTTCCCTTGCCAAAAGGTTCAGCCCTATATCTCCGTAAGTACACCAAGCATGAACTGCTGCATACACACGGCCTGGGCTTTTAGGAAAGGAAATAAGCACTTTAAGTCTATTTTATTTTGAAATATTGTCAGTTGCTTCAATTTGTGGCACCAAAACAACCATTATTGGTATTTAAAAGTGACAAATGATTCCCTCATGAACATTGACTCATATATAACCTCTGTATGATCTTACCTTATTCCAGAGGCCAACCCCAGACCTGTCCGGCTTCCTCTGGTGAGTAAGAGCAGGAATTGAGCAAAATGACTCACTGTCCAACCACAGCTAGCCTCATATAGCCTGAGTTCCTCCTGCAATGCAGGTCTCAGCAGAACTGACTGGGAAACACCAGAGTCCTGACACAGAAAAAAGCTCTAATGACGGCTGTAAAAACAGAAGCATATACTGAGAAAAAATTCAAGAGTTTTTTAAGTTGTATTTAGAAAATACTGTTGTGCAACATTGATGGAATGACATTGCTAAATGCAGTTTGTACTGAGAACCCTGTTGTGCAGCGTTTGTTGTGTAGATACAAACATTAGGCCTAATACTTTTTAGAAGCAACAATTATTGTAAGTAACAAAAGTTAGCGTTGTTTATCTATCTATCTATCTATCTATCTATCTATCTATCTATCTATCTATCTATCTATCTATCTATCTATCTATCTATCTATCTATCTATCTATCTATCTATCTATCTATCTATCTATCTATCTATCTAAGCAATTTCATCATAGCAGTAAAATAAAACCTAATAAAACTTTGTTAATTCCATGACAGAAAAAAATATTTAAGGTAAAGTTAAATGGAAAAGAAATTATCTCAAGAGGATTAATGAAAAAACAACTGTTAGAAGTGAACAGGAAGATTAGTGTAGGGTTTAAGACTTAAAAAAAGGCTTAAAGATAAACATTGTGAGCTGTTTTCTTCACTGTGCTCGTTTAATCCAGATTAGATCATTGTAATTTCCTACAAATTAGGCTGCTTAAGAAACACACTACAACCTTCAAAGAAGGGACAAAACTTGAGAAAAGGATAGTGAGATTAATTTATCACTCAAATTCCTCCTCAGTTTTTTTTTATGGCTTTTTGAACTGATTTTAAGATTGTATCTATTATCTTATACCAAAGACTCAGACAATGAGAATATGTCTGCATGTTTTCTGTTTTACTATCTTTTCATTTATAGCAGTTATCTTTTACCTGTTGCTGTTATCGCTCTTTATGTTAGTTGTGTTTTTTCTTTCTTAAATTCCTTTTTTTTATACATTTTATCTTGCTTACAGGTTTGCAGGAAACATGGACCGCACTGCGGCCAAAAACCTGTTGATATCGCGATCTGATGGAACTTTCCTTGTGAGGCAAAAGGATGGTGGAGAGTTTGCAATCAGCATCAAGTAAGACACCTTTAGAATCTTATCTGCAGACAAACATTTCTGTTATCTTGCTGTACAAGCATGGCTCACAGGTTGTTCTTAGTTGTAATTTAAATTTAGGCAAATTAAAAGCAAGTTTTCAAAAGTAATTTGTAATTAACAACTTGTTGTTTTCATGGAATGAAATAGAGCAATGAAACCTGAAACCTTTTTATGGCATGAATTTTTCATTTTATTTTTTACCGTATTTTATTAGTGGAGTTATGGGATCGATAATCCAAATCTGAGAGATTCTCCTTATGCAAGAGAAAAGACAGTGATGAAAGAAAGTGACAAGTAGTTCTTTTGAAATGAGACCAAAGTTAAGGTTTTCACATGCAACACACAAAGAAGGAGGGAAACTAAAACTTTCCACTTGAATGCCATCTATGCAGGAACATTCAGCATTGGCAGCATGTTTCTTTAGGAGACACAGAGAAGGTGATGAAAGGATGGATGGAGCTAAATGCAGGATAGTCCTGAAAGAAAACCTGTTAGAATCGGTATAAGATTAAAGACATGCTCAGAGGTTTACCTTCCAACAGAACAACAATGCTAAACATACGACAAAAGCAACAGTGAACATTTTAGATGCAAGCACAAAGCATATTTATTATATGTTGATATGAGCAAGTAAAAAAAAAAAATGATTCCAAGTCCAGACTTAAACTAAACGTATTTGAGAATTTCTGACTAGACATATAAAAACCTATTTTAATGTACATCCACCACACAATCATCCAGTCTTATGACTATTTTGAATAACATTCTTCAAAATGTATACTAAAGTAGTCTTAAATATATCCTGAATTTCCATAGAAAGTTTTAATATATATACTTAGTTGCCTTTTTGAATTTGGATACCCATTTCTTCATTAATCGTTTTTAACTATATGTTTGATAAAAATAAAATAAAATTGTACTTTTAATTTGCTATCATCTCAGTCATTGTGAAAAAGGGTTTAATTACATGTTTAGATTAATAACTGGAATTGAATTAATTGGTTAAATACAACTTGCCATCAGAAATTATTAAAAAGATGTGAAAAGAAGACAGATTTCATCAACCTGCATGTACAAGTATTGGATTCATGTAACACGTTTAAATAAAAATAAAAACATGTACTATACTTATACCACAAGGAAATTAAAACATATTTAACTTCCTTATGGTATAGCCTTATTTTCACCTTCTATGTTGTCTAGAATCCAAAAGTTTATTTTCGTGTAAATTTTTTAAATTCCACTTTCTAAAAAGTATTACTGTAGATAGCTTAAATGAAAAAACAGAAATTACAGCCTCTGCACATGCAGATATATGAGGTACTGATTAAACCAGGCTAAATACGAATACACTTCACACATTTCAGATTTTTATTTGCGCCAAAAAATAGAAAACCTGTAGTTTTCATCACTTTTATGGCATCTAGAATCAGACATGTTATGCTTAGTTCCATACATTTTTTTTTTACAAAACTATTGATGGATGTAACATGCAAAATGTGAGAAAGCTGCAGGGTAAGAACATGTTTTCATGGCTTTTGTCAGGTAGAGTAAGGTTTATGCTACGCCATATTCTTACTTAAAAAAGAATATATATTCTTCTTAATTGTACATGTAGGTTGTCTTCAAAAGGCAAATGTAGCTTTGGTTTCCTTTTAATATAAACTTGGTTAATATTTTCCCTCTTTTATTTCCTGTTATGTTGAATCTCTCCATATAAGTGATGCCACAACATGTTTGACCAACAGTTAACGATAGTTTACTCTCTGTTGTAAAAAACAAATAAGCCGCCTGTGTGAACTGTTTGATGTCACTTCTCAGCTGCGAGGAAATAAATCTGCACATGCAACAGCTGTCTGCTCCATTTGACTGGAAATCATTGCCATACAAAGGCGACTCGTTTGCAGAAGTAGATTCAGAATAAATGGAAACAATAAACTTTCCATTTACTGTTGATTATCCAAATGTTAAACATTAAACCAAAGAGCGTTGTTTTGTTTTGTTGTAGATTTTAATTTCCATATGTGACTTAATCCTTTTCTGCTTTTTCATGTGTGAACATGAGAAGCTTCAGTGAAATACTGATTAATGTTCTCCTCTTTCTCATTAAAACTAACGATCCATCTGGTGTTCTCCAGGTTCAACATGGACATCAGACACATCAAAATCACCTCCTGTGAGGGCCTGTACCGCATCAATGACAAGAAGGCATTTAGAGGTTTAATTGTGAGTTTTAAGCAGGAGAGCCATTCCTATGCTTGGGATTTCCAACATGCATGATGTTGAAAATACCAAAATGCATGATGTCTCTTTTTATTAACTATTTTATACATTATTCAGCTTTTCTTTTTACCATCTTTATTAGGAAATGGTTGAGTTCTACCAGAAGAATTCTCTGAAAGAATACTTCAAGGACGTGGACACAACGCTGCGCATCCCTTATAAGCAGCCGGAGCAAAGCAATTCATCTAACAACACAGCAAACACAGTCGCAGGTACAGAAGCCTTCCTGTGATCGCAATAAAGTGCAGGCAGGTATTTTCAGGAACTATTCATGTTTACAGTTTTATGCTAATTCGACGAAGAGAGCGAAGACCACAGCTGTCAAATTCTGTCAAAATTAGATGTTTTCAGTCCATTTCCAGTTAATTACATTTAAATAGACTTTGCTTTACAATCTTACAATGAGTTGGTTTTTTAAGTATTAAACTTAAAAAGTACTAAACTTAAAAAAATAATGTTATGGTTGCTAATCTAAATTGGTATGTTTTAGATTAGAGATTATCCAAAGGTGGACTGATTCCAGTTATAAGAAAAAAACTCAGAAAGCTATACCTGTGTTTCTCATCTTTGGAATATATTTGCTTAATGAATAAAAGTGAATGCAACAGAGCATTACAGTTTTGCAGCCTTAATAGGTATTGATGCAATTTATTGTTTGTTCAAATCCTTGTAATAAACTAGTCTAGCCATATAAAGTTTTCCTTTTGGTTGTTATACACACCTCTATGTACAGATAATCCATACTTGAGTTTCACATTTACAATATTATTTGTTTAAATAAATCAACATATTAGAGTTTAGTAGAATGAAAGAACAATATTTCTTAGTCCCAAAGTTTAACATTTTAGGTGTTTTAAGCTTTTTTTATTTTTCATTTTAATGTATTTTAAAGCATCCTGACACTAAATGGTGAGCTCTGTCTCCAGGAGGCAGCATAAGGAGCTTTGGCTTAGCGAGGGCCAGATATGACTTCTCAGCCAGGGACCGCTCTGAGCTGTCCCTGCGAGAGGGGGACACCATAAAGATCCTCTCCAAGAGGGGCCACAGCGGCTGGTGGAAGGGAGAAGTCTATGGCCGGGTGAGATTAACAGGATATCCACACATGACAGAAAATGTCCTAAGACATTTAGTTTTACCTGTGTTTTCCTCTTCTTGCAGGTGGGGTTATTTCCATCCAACTATGTGGAGGAGGATTACTCTGATTACTGCTGACTTCCACCTATATGAGATGTGTCAACCCGATCTGAATGTGAAAGGATCTTTGTGAGCGACTGCATTAAGGCCTCTGCATGAGTGTGATGTTGTGTGAGTGAAAGGAAATGTAGTTCTGCTGCTGGGTGTCAAGTGATGTGAATAAAAACTTTGTTCAGCTGGCCTGACCTGTCTTATTCATTACGTTTAAATTTTGTACAACCCTACCTTGACAATCAATGTATACAGGTTTTAACAAATGTTATTTAGCATCACTAGAGTATTATGGGATATATATTATGTAATAGTAGCTTTAGGTATTTGGTTGTAGGTCGGTTATGGGTGGAATACAAGTTTTAAAGTTCATAGCACTTTGCAAAATTTTTCACTCTCCTTGATGCTTTATACATTGCTATTACATCTAAAAGCTGTCATGTAGTTACAGACCAACCCTAAGTATAAACCATGAGGTACATTTGCATTTTTTATATAATTGATATTTGGCAAAAAAAGAAAAAAAAACTGGTTCTCTTCACCTCACTTCATGAGGTTCAGGTCTACACCCACTGATCTCTATTCACTGGATTGCTGGTTGTCTGCAATGCTGCTACTCCCCACTCCCACTCCCACACGCAGTAAAAATGCCTACATCTGTAGCATTTGGCTGCAAAAACGCACAGTTTGTCGGCTGTGGGAAGACGTACCACAGGTAGTTTCACAGTCAGTGGTTGTACTAACCAATAAAATCAACATACACGCCAATATATCCTATAGTATAGTATATAAGGTAACATTAGTCTGGCTATCTTGGACTGACTCGAAGATAATGACTAAATTAGATATTGACATTGTGTCTAACGTAAGAAAATAGAAAGTAGTTCACTGTGAAATGTCAATTAAGTAATTCTTTTTGTAGTGTTTGTTGTACTTCTCAAAAAAGTCATGTGCTGAAATATATTGCATTTTATATTGACGGGGGAAAAAAAGCTACTCAAACATTTCACCCCTATATATGTGTGTGTGTATATATATATATATATATATATATACACTGTTATGTAATAAAGCTGCTATTACCATCAATTTCCTAAACAGCACTTTACAACTGTATTTTTTTTTTTTTTTTCATTCAGGTTCTTTGTTTTCTTGGTTTTTCCTTTGTGTTCATCCTTCCATCCAACCCAGAGATTTTTTTTTTTCCTTTGTCATTTTTCTCACATTCTTTCCTGCTTTCAGTTTTTCATGAGAAACATCCATACACTTGTCCTAAATTGATGATGTACATGTAGTATACATTTATTTACTTCTTACATGTCTGATAATGCATGATGTGTGTGTGTATATATATATATATATATATATATATATATATACACACACACACACACACACACACACATATATATATATATATATACACACACACATCATGCATTATCAGACATGTAAGAAGTAAATAAATGTATACTACATGTACATCATCAATTTAGGACAAGTGTATGGATGTTTCTCATGAAAAACTGAAAGCAGGAAAGAATGTGAGAAAATGTGAGAAAAATGACAAAGGAAAAAAAAATCTAAATATAAACCAACATTAGAGCAGTTATTTAGAAAGTGAATGTCATTCTCCTTTGTACTGTTGATTAATACAGAGTAATACAGAAGAACCCTGTTGATTAAGACCTCTATTTGTTTAACTTTGCATTTTTGAACACTTAGAAAAAGTTAAAGCCATATTTTCCTTTACCATTAATTTTCATCATTGAAATGAAATGTTAATTAAAATAAAAGAAACACTGGATTAGGAAGAGTGACACAAACATTTCAATTTAAGCATTTTTTGTTGAGTATAAACCACATTTATTTACAAAATATCAAAACAAATGAAACGTGATGGGAACAACATATCTTTCACTGAAGGGATTACACTCAGACATATAGGACATTGTGTTTTCCCGTTGTAGATGGCGCCCCCTTTCAGCTGCATTGTGTACAAGCATGTGGTCCTCATCCTTTACATCTACTGGTAATACAACTCCAGGTTCATTCCATCGTGGATTTCATCTGAAGAAGCAGCAGTTAAGAAAAACAGTCCCATTGTAACTGCACAAGTATAAAATACCTATCGATATATATAGGGCCCATCTCACACATTTTTGATTTTTGGCTTTTAATGGTTCATAGAAAAAAAACATACTATTCAGAAAAACAGACTAACACAAAATGCTGTTTTCAAATGCTGACTGTATTTAATAAGGGAAGAGGGCAATTTAAACCAACTAGGGCTAATGTAAAAAATATATTGCTCTTTGAACCCACCCAAACTAGATTTTAATTAAAAGCAGCCATTTATAAAATAAACTCCAAAACCTTCATTTCAAGATTTAACCAGCACCTTTCCAATTGCGAATTATCTACAGTTAATTAAAGTCTGTTTCACATTACCAGATTATTGTGCTGATTTTCCCTTAATCATTCCCTTCTAAGAAGCCTCAATTGTTGGGAAGCCTCTAAAGATAATCTTACGAGATAATCCTGCCATGCGTGAGGTGTTAAGAGTGTTCAGGTCTGATAAGGTGGAGAGACATTAAGACCATTTCTGTTTTATCCACCTTCTAGCACAGGACCTTCCTTAACCCTGGTCCTCAGGTCCCACTGTCTTTAATATTTAAGATGTTTCAAATGATCGCATTACCTCCTTAGCAGCCATCAATACTGCAAAAAGCCTGTTGATCACCTTTACATTCAGTTCAGGTGAGTGGAGGCAGGGAAACACCTATAACATGAAGAGCAGTGGGCCCTGATGACAAACAAAAAAAAAAATGGTAGGATAGAAATGGCTAGAATATCTGGCCAGAACAATCCAACATATTCAGATTCAATTTTGAACAACATGGTCCCCACAGTTGTTTGAATCTGTTAAAGTTAAAATGGTTGTCTAATCAGCTACTAACAGCCAAAAACAGCAAAGAACAGTTAAAGGATACAGTCTCCAAGAGTCACATGGTCCTTAAATATGGTATACCTTTAAAAAGAAAAATAAATTAGTTTTTTTTTTCTTGCAGCAAACATGAGACGAAGTAAGATGAAGTGTTTCGAGTGGGTAGCTTACCATTTTTTCAAAACAATCTTGTCATACCGTGTTCCTGTCTGAGCCGCAATTAGCTTCTTCAGATCTCCGATGGTGTCCTCTGAGCTGAGTATGGGAATTAAGGAGCAGCACAGTAGCACTTCTACACAAGATGCTTCTATGAGCCAACAAAACCCTGATATACAGATCCAAGTCCGATTTGGTTAAATTATCCATTCTCAAAAAAATATATATATATATATCAATATATATATATATATCAATGCTAGGAACTGATTATGATCTAAAAAATGAAGGCTTATTGGTTCAATTATTGAAAGCTATGATGAAGTGTTTAATGACCCAGGCATATTTTTGGTGCTACAAATTTCAATTCAACTTTAACAAGTTAGACTGGTGAAAACAACATTATGTAAAATTAATCTATTAAAAATCTTCTTTTAACATCCAATACAGGGCTTCAAGATAAATGAAAATTTGTGATAATGATAGTATCAATAGGTGTTAAAAATTAAATTCCAAACTTTTTCTCAAATCGAGTATTCCAGTGTTCCCGTCACCCTCTCTAATGCTCAAACTTTTGGGCACCTTATGAGAAATTTAACAAAGATAAATACATCATCAAGCCTGGTGCAACTTTAAAACGTGTTTTGGGTTCATTCAAATAGCACTGAAGTAATAATACAATTACATTAACCTACACCTCTGACAAAAGGTTCCTAAATGAAGATTCATTTACAGTATTTAGACCAAGTGAAACTAAAACATTTTCACTTAAGGAGTTCTTAATAGAACATAATAATGGATGAAATGGTTTTTTTTTTATCTTAAATGTAATATGTTTATATAATTTATACAGTTTTATAATTTCTGCTTTTAGTAAGTTGCTCTGTCAGCTAAAGCCATGTTTTGGATCTCTTTACTCCATTTAATGATCAATAGATTCATGAATTATTTGACGATTATTTAAATCAATTAATCACAATTAATCCAATTAATTGTTTCAATCCTAGTTGTATTCACATGTATTTGCATTTAGTTTAGTGTTTTCTTGAAAAAGAATGATCTCCAAGTAGTTTAGAGCTCTATATGTCAAACTTGACTTGAATAACATTAGGCTTAATTATCGTTATTCTTAACTTGTTTTAAACCAAAATTGAAGAGACAAACCTCCAGTCTAAGTTTAAATGAGTCTTCTTTATGATATACAAACAATTTTGCATCAGAATCAACTGAATGTCAGGTGACTAAAGAACAAACAGTAGATATTGTTGCTAGAAGTAATTTATACTGTTATAACAAGCATACATCACTGTCATTATATATTTTTTTCCGTAAAAGTTTAAAAACAATCCACTGGACTTTCCCAGGTTTGAAGACGTTTCGCTTCCCCTCCAGGAAGCTTTCTCAATTCAAAATGTCTGCATTCACATGAGTTTGAGGCATTATATAGAAAAGGCCTTGTATTGCTTGGAAACATGCCAATTGAAACTGATGAGTGGGTCGTTTGCTCATTATATATTATGCATTCACTGTCTCTATTATGTTTTAGTACAAGTACTACCACATCAGTGCTTCTGTTTGTTTTTTCTTCTTTCCCTTGTTGATGTTTTAAAAGTGAGAAGTCCCTATCTAATATCACCACTTATTCAAGAAGACATGCTACTATAATGTTAGTGATTTTAGGCTGGGTAACCATACACAGAAAACATGTCACTTACTACCAATACGAGGCTAATATTGGCCAGAAGGTATGCATGAATTAAATTCATAGAATTAAATTGGTGTGATGATGCATCTCTCAATATTAACTGCAATCAGTTACCTGGTCAAATGTATTGAAATGGCAATCTATTGTTCATAGGCCCTCCAAAAATACACAAACTAACAATGGGGGCTGGAAAATATAAACAATAATGTCGCGCAGAGTGAGAAAAACAGATGGACATCCTTTAACATCATAAACAAATAATTTCTGACTGAGGCAGACAAAAAATATAACTTCATTTCTAATTAACGCATTCAATTTGCGTTACTACATTATTAAAGTTGATTACTTACATTAATTGCGACCCTTTCATTCCCTAAGAATCAATGTTGGACTAAAATAATCTCGATGATTTTCCGCCTCGTCAAGATGTAAGAATTAGGTACTGATAGTGGAGAGCAACTTTAGACCAATCTGTTTATCCACTTACACAGGCCCTCTTAACCGGCTCATCCAATGTTAAAATTAAGATGTTTCAATGATCTTTACTCCTAAATCAAATGCAAAAACTGTGATACTTACATCACAGGTGATAGCAGAAAGCACACTAAATCATAAGAGACAGCTATCCCATATGAACAAAAAAAAAAAAATGTATGAAATCTATATCTAACCCAAAACATCAATTCAAGACAACAGGGTTTACAGTTGTTTTGAATTGTTAAAGTTAAATTTCTAAATCATACTAACTGAAAATAGCAAAGAAGTAAAGGATACATTCCCCGAGCCATGGTTAATATTATCTAAAGAAAATACAATCAGCTTTTTTCTGCAGCTAAATAGACGAGATAAATGAGTGTTTCAGCTGGTACTTACCATTTTCTTCAAATAGATTTGTATACGTGCTGTCTGGCCGCATTTGAATTCTTCAACTCGCCTCAACTGATATGGGATAAGAGCAGAAGTAGAAACAGGATAAAAAAAAAATCAATCGATTGTTAAATACCACTCAAAAAAATATATAAAAATAAAAAAAAAAAAGAATAATAAAAAAAGAAAATAGGAAAAAACAAGAATAAGACCAATGTGTACAATCAATTAAACCTAACATATAACTTGAAAACAACATTATGTAAATAATCTATTAAAATTTCTCTTACATCCATACACTTAAGATAATGAAATTTGTGATAAGAGTTCATGGTTCAACAAATAAATTCAAACTTCCAAAAACCATTTCTCACCTCAATTCAAACTTTTATTATGAGAATTTACAGATATAATTTACATCATCAAGCCTGTGCAACTTTAAAGTGTTTTGGGTTCATTAATACACGAGTTATAATAATTACATTACTTACCCTTGACAAAGTACCAAATAATTCATTTACAGTTTTAGACCAAGTAAACTAAAAATTTCACTTAGGATCTTATAAACAAATAAGATGAAATGTTTTATCTAATGTATTTTAATATTTCATACAGGTTTATAATTTGCTTAGTAGTTGCTCTGTCAGAAACCTGTTTGGATTGTTATATTTCATGATCATAGATGGATCATTATTTGACGATATAACTTATCACATAACAATTAATGTTATTCAACTAGTTATCACATGATTTCATTTAGTTTAGTGTATTTCTGAAAGAATGACCGTATTTGCTTCTATTCAAACTGACTTGAATAATAGGCTATGAGTTATCTATTGTTTAAACCAAATTGAAAGACAAACTCAGTTAATTTTAAATGCTTCTTTATGTAACAAACAATTTTGCCAGATACTAATGTCGTACTAAGAACAACAGTAATCATTGCTGATATTATACTTTAACAAATACTGCTGCATTACATATTTTTTCGATAAGTTTAAAACAATCCAATGGACTTTCAGGTTGAAGACTTCGCTTCCTAGAATTTTAATTAAATGTTATACATGAGTTACTTTGAAAGCTTGTAATTGCTTGAAATGAATTAGAACTGATATGGGTACTTTGTCATATATTATCATTCACTGTTCTATATGTTTTGTAGTTACACACAGTTTTACTTCTTTTTACTTTTGTCACCTGTTATGTTTTAAGGACCACAATATCACCATTTTCAAGAGAATACATAATTAGGATTTAGGGGAACCATACACATGAAACATGTCACACTACCATACGAGGCTATATTGGCTATGCTGATTAATCATAATTAAGGATATGATGCATCTCTCAATATTAACTGAATAGTACCGTAAATGTATTGAATGGCATCTTTGTCATGGCGCTAAAATACAAATCTAACAGGCTGAAAATATAACATAGTCTCCAAGTAGAAAAATCAGATGGCATCCTTATTCTCATAACAAATAATTTTGATGAGGAAAAAATATATTGCATTTAATTACGCTTCAATGCGTCAAAGAAGGCTAAAACCCTTGCATTGATTATTCTTGACTTGTGTGCAAGTCGATTCTCGATTGACAGATCCCTGACCTGATTCATTTTTTCGCTTCTTCAATGAAGATTGGTGACTTAGTTAGGCCAACGTTTAACACAAAGTAATTTCATTACACACTTGAGGCTAAATAAAACATAGATTTTTCCGGAAAATCTCTAAATAAAACACAGAAACTGTGTAAGTTAGCTCACAGGCTAACAACAGCGACACTAAATCTATTAAAGAACAGCATTCCATAATAACAAAATAAACACCCAATGTATGATATACTAACCAAAATCCCTTAAGCACATGTTTATTTATTTGAGAGTTAAGTAATTCAAACATACCTTGAAAGTTGCAAAAGAATGAAAAATATTCCTCCGTAGCTGGTATTTTCTGGAACGCTCCCGTCAGGCTTTTGCCGTAAAGCAGATTTAATGACGTTTTCACCTCTGGACCAATGAAATCAAGTAACATTTTTATTGACAGAGATAACTAACCAATGAAAGGAAAGGAAGCCAAACCTAGGGCGGGACATGTACTGAAAACAACGTGTGTCGAAAACAAGTTGCCAACTGTCGTTTTCTGCGCTGAAACTCCTGCCTTGCGTCTCTGCAACATTGAATTCAAATTTGAAAACGTAGCTAAAACAAACATGGCAGACGAAGAGAATTTACCGTCCGGATGGGAGAAAAGAATGAGCCGTAGTTCAGGTAATAAACCATAATCTGAAGTTAAA
Source organism: Cyprinodon tularosa (assembly GCF_016077235.1). Taxonomy (NCBI): domain Eukaryota; kingdom Metazoa; phylum Chordata; class Actinopteri; order Cyprinodontiformes; family Cyprinodontidae; genus Cyprinodon; species Cyprinodon tularosa. The sequence continues at coordinate 2,052,151 of NW_024038778.1, read as the reverse complement.
CTACATAGCCAAAAGCCTTAGAGCTTGTATGCAAGTAGGCTTGGGTAGTTAGCTAGCTGCATGTGCATCGTGGTGCATTCATTAATCAAATTAGAAAAAACCCTTTATTCCACAATGATTAGCTAAAAAGCATAGTGGAAATGTCAACCACCAGTTACATTTTTAATATAGGTAGAACTGAACTCTTGGGATGTTTTGTGTTTTAGGAGCTAATTCATTCAGGTCTAGTGCTGCAGGGCCACGCATGACGTCATTCCGTTCAGGGGCTCACGTTTAAGCGCCAGAGACCCAAATTAAATAATCAAACATAAGAAAAATAAGAAAGGGATACCTGGTAGGAAAGTTTCACGATGCCTTGTCCTTACTTTTGTGTGGTATTTTTTTATTTTCGATTGTCCCGAGATCGAACCAAAGTATATAGATGACCACTTCTTGCTATGAATAAATCATAGAAACACATCATAGATGGTTTTCTTTCTGTGTCAGATCGAAATTCTAAACATATCAAAGGTGCAATGTAACCAGAATTCTGTTATTGGTAGGTGACTGAAATCGGATTACTTAGAGAAAGACAGTAATTGCAGGTGTGAAAGGTCAAGCTAAAATGCAGGTTTTAATCTGCCAGTAAGGACAGATGTTTATGAAATGGGCTCTTCTTCTTTCTGACTAAATTAGTTGACAATTATTTTAATAATTTACTAATCCGATTTTATTTTTGGCACTAAATTTGACAAATTAAAAAAAATGTTGGATATTGCTTGATCTCCAGTTTAAGTTACCGATAAAAATGACTTAAAAACTATATCTTTATGACTGTGTTTACTCTTCCAGGCAAAGTGTATTACTTTAATCACATCACCAATGCCAGCCAGTGGGAACGCCCAGTGGGAGACGGCCGTGGAGAACCAGAAAAGGTTGAGCTGAAATCATTTTAATTCTCACTATATGAATTTTAATTTCACATCTAATCTAATTTGGTGACAACCCAATAGGACTGATGATAAATATATTACAACCTTAATGATTCTACTGTTTTAGGCAAGTGCTCATTTGTGATTTTACTCATTGCTCTTGTTGTTCTGTGCCTCTTATTGAGTGGCCTCCAATTGTCTCACTGTGCTCAGCCTTGCTGTTTTTAAAATGCTCTACAAAGAAGGGATTTGGTGTGAAGCAGGCATGTATTATGAATGCAGGGATTAAAGTATTGCAGCCCCAGGCTGGATTTCCGGCTCGTGGCGATTGCCCATGGGTAAAAAAAATTCACTCATATATAAATTGACGCTAAATAAATTTTAAAAAGACAATCGAAAACCCCCTTGCGTTTGTCAGCCAATGGTACCAGAGGAGCGCTCTGAAACTAACAGTATTAGCCAATCAGAAGAAGAAGGGGGTGGGTCTTAGAAAGACGTGTACCTCCTCCTCTCGTTTCTTCCTCAAGTCACTAGATAGATTGTTACAGTGCTGAAGTTCTACATGGAAAGTCACCTTGCGCCGTTTATGCTTATTTACGCATCCAGCGGCAAAAAGGTGCTACGCAAACTGAATTAGACCCTGGTCATCAAGCTGCTGTTCCACGCACACTCCACGTTTCCCGGGAGCTATGGCAACAGCTGATGTACCAGCGTCAATAACTGACCGTGTATGCGAGTTAAAAATAAGGTTTTGTGCTTTCCTCGCCGAACACGACCTCTCTTTCAGACTAGATATAAATGCACTTTTGCCATCTTCTGGCAGTTTTTGGTAAGGGATTTTTATAAGTCAAATTTAGCCTCTGATCCCATGCCCCCACACTCTCCTGGCATGGCTTGAAAATAAACGCACATATATGAGTTTCTTGGCTGTGTTGGAAAAAGTTCAGGTTCAGGAATTTTTTTTTCTTTAATCCCTGGGAATGTATGTGCATCCTTACAGAAAATAATCACTAGAGGCCTGTCAGCTGAGAGATGTAATGTTGCATGTTCTGAAGTAGTGACACTATGACAGAACAGAAAAGACGCCCAGCTATCCCTAAACTCCGCTACTTGAGTGGATTAAGAAAGTAGGAAAGAACTAAAACTTTCCTCAGTCCATATTCTGCAGATTGTACCTTCTAGTATGTGCTCCTAGCTCCTCTTCCTTCACCTTTTGATCAGGTTAGCCTTATGGTTGTCATTACCAGATTGAAACGCACATGGATGATGTTGGTCAAATTGAGACTAAAGCTTTCTAAAAAAAGAACTGCAAAAAATGTTTATTTTTGTTGCTAAACTATGTTTATTGACATCGTGTCATGTAGATAATCGTGGCAATCCGTAAAGCTCCTAAGCAGCGATGAAAATCTATGGAGGTCCCTGCTGAATGAACGACTGAGAGGAAACAACCTGCTTCCTTGTCCTGTTTCCTTCTTACTGCCAACACCATTCGAACAACAGGCTTAAGAGTCCATACCAATTTGATAAATTTAGATAGACTCCCTTATGTCTTTATTCCTTCAACTTGATAAATGATGTACATACAGTACATTAAATACAAAATATACAAAATAATAATTTGAATTCAATATAAAAACAGCTCATAAGTATCAACGTAATTTAAAGGGAATGTAGCCGTGCTTTATTCTCTTATTTGGGCACAATATGATCTATGAAAATCTAAACATTACATTGACTGAAGTTTTTTTTTTTCCTGCATAATTTGACTATAAACAAGCATTGGCTATATCTGCTTATACTTTTTTTATTTAATGAAAAAGCTAATCCTACTGAATCTCCCATCGTTTCTGTTTTATCCACCTTCTCCTATTTTAGAACATTATGAATCTAAATAAATTTGTCGGCTTGATACTAAAACTGATTTTATTTAATTTTTTAATGACATGTCACACTGATGTGTCGTTTTGTCTTGAGATTTTCTTTCCCAATTGTAGCAAAATGAGAAGTTTTAATGTGGTCAACCAGCAGCATGTAGTGATAGCAGGGAGTTTCCCTCTCTGTTTTTATTTTTAAAGTTGTTTTACAGAATGCTGAAAACTAGAATAGAAAATCCCTTTGTTGTCCCACATTGGGGAAATGTTGGTGTTAGAGCAACAACTAGGGCTACAACTAATGATTATTTCGATAATAGATAAATCTGTCAATCATTTTTTTGATTAATCGATTAATAACCGGACAGCCAAAGGTTCCTTAAAGAAGATTTTATACAGATTTTCATCCAGTCTCCTGGATACACCAGTCCTCTACAGCCTCCATGCAATATCACTCTGAGCTGCAGTTCTATGAACTCACTCTGGTGAAACTACAATTTTTCAACTTGAGGAGTTCTGGATAGAGAATATTGACAGGATAAAAATAGAAGCATAGGATAAAGTGGGTCGCTCTGTCAGCTGAAGCTGTTTTAGAGTCTCTATACTCCAGTTAACGATTAATCGCTTACTGGATTAGTTGACAATTATTTCAATAATCAATTAATCACGATTAATCTGATTAATTGTTTCAAGCCAGTTTTCAAACACAATATTGTACGTTTTCAGTCTCTAATGTAAAAGGATGAAGGATACCAAACCAACAGAGCTGTATTGTTTTTCACTGGGACACACTTGCATACACTATTGGTAGTGCATCATTTGTCACTTCTACCAAATAGAACCCACTTAGAAGTGTTTTAATAAAAAAAAAATTTGTTTGGTATGTTATGAGCAAGTTATTTGTTCATAACAGGATAAAAACACTCAGACGGAAGCCTGTACTGGATAATTCTACTCCGACCAGTCCTTAAAAGAAAGATTAATATTAGTAAATACAATTTCAACAGTTATATGTTTAGACCTCTGGTAGAAAATTGTGCTACTGTGCCTTTTATGCTCTCTTATCAATAACCATTCTAAAGTTTTTATTCTAGATTTATTTTTGGTCTATTCATGCGTTATGTCTTTTTTTTCCCCATGCAGGTACGCTGCTCTCATCTGTTGGTGAAACATAATCAGTCACGTCGTCCGTCTTCCTGGAGAGAGCAAAATATCACACGTACCAAAGATGAAGCCTTGGACCTCATTCAGAGTAAGTAGGAATTATTAAACATGTAAAACATAATTTTTTTACATAAGAGATTAAAACAAAAAAAAGTAACTATGGAATTCTGTTAATTATAACCTAGATTAGTGGTTTTTAATCATGTCCCTCAGCTGCCATCAAGGGCTTCAGACGTTTGTTATCTGATGAGGGAGTGTTGGCGAAATGGTTAGAGCAGTGAGCTTCTGCTCTGAGAAGGTTTCAAGTACCAGCTTTGATCCCCACAGCCTCCATTCTGGCTTCCTGAGCAAGAACCGTAACCACCGCAATGGAAGCCCACTGCTCTCCAAGGGGATGGGTTAAAATGCAGAGAGTGACTTTCCCCATCGTGGGACAATAGCGGGATTTCCATTTGCACAATCACACTTTTATTCAAATTTGTATATGAAAGGGGGGAAAGCTTTAAATATGTGGGACAGAGCATCCCGAGGAACAGGATCGAAGATCACTGGCCTATAAAATCATGATGACTTGACACTAATCCAGCAGAAACCAATGGTACTCTGCATAAGTAGTCTGTCAATAGAAGCTAATTTATAGGGAAGCAGAAAGTTCGAGTGCTTTTTCTAAACCCATTAATAGGAAGTTGAGTGGAAGGAAAAAGTGTGCAAGAATAAGGTGTACAAGTGACCAAAGTAGCCACATCTTTGAAGAGACAGTAGCTACGTTTACATGCGCAAAATTTCCCCGATCCGATCCAAACCTTGGTTGATCGGAAATTCAAAATCTCCGTTTACATGGACACTAAATGAAATGATCCGATCATGACGTGTGTATACATGTACCAAGCGTTGGATCAGATTAAATCTTTTAAGCATGCGCAGAACTTCCTGCCAAACTTGGCAGTTCTGTCTGCGTCTGGTTTTTGGGAGGCCTGACAAACGATGCGCTCGGAGCGAGCGGAAAGAAAAAAGGAGAGAGGAGGAAAAAAGCGTTTGGCAGCGAAATGTCCGAGAGAAAATGTAGAGAATGAGCGATTGAACCGGCGTGGGAGAGCGAGTGGGCTGTGGAGAGAGAAAAGAGGAAGAGGAGGAGGATAAATTCCTGCTTCCTGCAGCTTTAAATTAACTTATAAGTCGGCGTTCCTAGACTCCCCCCGCCATGTTGTTCACAGCGAGAGCGACCGGTGGTTTCCTGTTGTTGACAAGGCGGAAAACGTCACGCTGACGTCGCACACATGCGCAGTGAAGATTATTTTACTCTTTAGATCCGAATGGGTGTTTACATGGACGCCAATCGGAATGGCGATCGGCAAAAACCACCTCTCTCATTCGGAATTAAATTTAGATCCGATCGGACCGAATCGGATTAGAATCTTCAGTCTGACATGTTTACATGAAACATTTTTGATCTGATCAGGCCTTCAATCCGATTAGTTGTGTCCATGTAAACGTAGCTATTGAAGCAAAGAATTAAAAGGTGATTTACAAGAAAATTTGAAAGACCTGGGCCCTTTAGACCGATTTGGACTCAGGAAAACTATACACAGACAACCAGTAGTAGGAAACAACCCTTCAGGAAAAAAGAAATTGCATCAGAAGCTTCTTGGCTTTAAGGACAAAAAAGAACCATATTTTTCCCCTGTAGTTTGACGTCCTCATTTCAGTTAAAGTAAAGTTTAGAACTTATTTCGAAATAAGGCTCCCAGATTCTAAAAGAATTAGTTGAGCAGCAAAGAATCCAAATTGCTTGAAGTGCTGTGTAGGCCTTCATAGTGAACTCAGCCAGCTATCTGGGAATTTCAAATCCAAATATGCTTCCCTCTGTTCAGCTTTAGCTTTAGGAAGTTATTGATTTCATTTCCCATCAGCTGCTCACACTAAAGCCTCTCTCCCACTGAAAATACCACGTAAACATGGATTGACCTGCTAACACTTGGCTCCCTTTTCCAGTTGCAAAAAAAGCTGGGTCTAACCCCTTGCTGGCAGCTGAGTGGCCTGTGTCCCCCCACAGCTGCATGTCTGGTGTCAGCATCGCGCTGGTTTAGCATTACTGATGTCACCAGTGTGACAGAAATCAAAAAAGTAAACAATGGACAGCAACATGTAAGGAAGCCAGAGCATAATAAGTGTGCTTTATTGTTTTGCTCTTTTGTCTGTCCAAATCCCTCTTAATAGTGCTGCTCCATGTTTATCGAATGTAAACAGAGTTGTTTCGGTTTGCTAGATCTTGACGTGGCTGACGCAGTGTGTAAACATCCATACGTTGTGTTCAATGGTGTCACGTCATTTAGCGGATCAAATGTTCTTACCGCATGCCAATCAGAGCCGAGGAGGTTTTAACGTGGGTCATTTAACCTGGGTAGACAACCGTCAGGAGCTGTTCCTACTGCAACTAAAAGCTGATTATTTTTTTTTCTTTGATTTAAACGTTTTTTTTTTCGGCCAGTGAGAAAGGGGTTTAACACAAAAATCATTACCTCATTACCATGGTAACACTGAGTGAAGTCAACTGTCTGTCTGACACCTGTCTGACACAAAGGAGCCCTGACCAATCATCGAGTAGGAATACTCCATGGGACATGGACATGGACATGTTTGGAAGCAGAAAAGAATTTCTTTTCTTATGAAAATTTTGAATATTATTAGAAAATTACATTGTGTGTTTTAGCCATAATCATTAAATTTAGAGGCAAAAAGTACACATTTTGGAATTAATAAAAATATTTTTAATTATTTTATTTATTTGGATGCTTTTACATGTGTTGTCCCCTGTTTTCCACTCAGAATACATCGAACAGATCAAGTCTGGAGAGGAGAAATTTGAAAGCTTAGCCTCTCAGTTCAGTGACTGCAGCTCAGCGAAAAACGGTGGAGATCTTGGAGTATTTGGCAGAGGTGAAACCTTTAATGGCCCCAAAAAAAGAATACATGATTCATTTGTTTTGATACGTGGAAAACTGTTTTCTTTCTCTAATGCACTGAGTGTCTCTGTATGCTTTAGGTCAAATGCAAAAGCCTTTTGAAGACGCCTCCTTTGCTCTTAAAGTCGGAGACATGAGTGGCCCCGTTTTTACCGACTCTGGAGTTCACATCATCTTGCGCACTGGCTGAAAAGGGAGACATCAAATTCTCTCTCCCTCTCTATAACCACATGCATTCACTGAAACTAACCCAAGCAGGCTTGCCATTTGTTTAAACTGCAGTCATCGCCCCACTACGTCAATCATACAACCTGCACTGATATTTTAGATGGGATTATTTGTTCCATCTCTTAAGAAGAGGTGTGATTATTAAAATTACTCTGAACATAAAAGACTTTTCCTGAAGACTTTTAAGCTTTTATCTAATAGCAACACTATGATGGAATGAACAGTGCCTGGTGTGGGGCTGAGCCCCTATAAGCAGATGCAAGACGAACTTGTAACCTACATGTGCATGTCTTCAAGATGAACCATTTATTGTTAGATTTTGTTTCTTTCTTCTCCATTACTGTTCTGTGCCAAAGCAGTTCCTATATCTGAACAAGGCTTTCCTGAATTATAAGTAGGATGTTTCAAATGTGCTTAAGATGTCACACATTGCTGTATATGGAGAATAAGATGTTATTTGGGTTTTTTTCTGCACATTCTGGACTTTCTTCCACATTCTAAAGCTAACAATTTGTTAATCTAAAATAATACATTAGAAAGTCCATGTTTAATTTAAAAATGGCATTGAAAGCTTGTAGGTTTTAACTTGGGGTCCCACAGCTTTTATAAGCATCAATATTCATATTATTTGTTGACACTGTAACTGGGAAATAAACTATAAATACAACAGTTTCTTTGTCATTTGTTGTTGCCTTACTTTTTTTTTTAAAGCTTCCAGCTTGTTACTTTAAATCTACTTATACCCTAACAAATTCAGACATCCCAAGTCTCCCGGAAGTTCGAGGGTCTCCCTGATATAGATAGTTGTTCACGGATGCCTGCAAGTCCGATAAATTATCCCGGACTTTAGACTATGCAAGGTGGTGTTTTTTTGTTTTTTTATGCGAGTGAAAGTGAGCAGGCAGTACAATAATTCATGCATCATGTGCGTACTAGAACTACTGCGATTGCACTGACGAGAGTGTGGGGAGGAGGTTGTTTGTGAAACCTGTGCATATCTGTCCAAAGCGATGCTCTGTTCAACGAGCGTTCCAGGCGACTGGTCGTCAGAGAGCGCTCTGATTGAATTTGTCAGAAAAATAAGCCAAGTCAGTCAAGAGTTCTTTTATCAGGAAAGTGCCTATTTTGTAGGGCAGGATTTGGGAGCAATCTGTCTATGGCAGATCTGAATAATTTTAATTCTTTGCTGAGCTCATGCCCTCCATGGTCTTTGTGATTGTGGCAGGCTTTCAGGTATATTGTTTTTATGTAATAATGGTTTTTAAAACAATGTGGCACATGTACCATATATGAAATAGTAACAATGAAGGTCAGATATTGGTGTTCAACCAATTCAGGCCTGGTCAAGAATGATGGTTTCCTTAATATTTTGTTGCACAACCTTTTGAGGCCATCATTTGGAATAAATCCTGAAACTGTCAATGATACTTCTGCTCCTCTCAGCAGGTATTCTGGTCCACTACTAGTTTTCTGAGGTTTGAAGGGTGCCTGATGGAAGGTTTTAGCTCCTTCCAAAGATGCTCCAAAAGATTCAGATCAGGGCTCCTAGAAGATCTCACTGATTAAATCTAAAAAATCTGTTGAAACATCAATAAAGATTTTGGTTCACCCAGGTAAAGTATACAACGTGTAATTATGAAGGTAATATTGTTTCCAACAGTGTAGTAGATAAAAAAAAAATAATAATCGGGTCAGCTCAAAATGACTTTATTGGTTCCAAAGGGAAAAGTGGAAATTGTAACAGTTAATTATTAACATTTATGTAAAGTACAATTACAGATGTTTACAATTAAAAAAAGCATGAAATCAAATCTGTAAAATTATGGATTATAGAAATTAAATCAATCGACTTTGTATAAAGATAATGAATTATAGTGCTACATAAAGTAGTAAGGTCAATGAATTAACTGATGAAGTCCAGTTTTTTTACTGAGGAGCAGGTTTATACTTGTCGCATCTGTCTCCAGTGAGGTAGGAATCACACTTCAGAGAGTATTTCACCTCTACGTTTCCCTTCCCAGAGCAGGTGAAAGAGCGGCTCCCCTGGCTCAGTTGCTTGGTGCACGAAATGATACGGTCATCTTTTGCAGGGTCCTGGTCCCAAACCTCAATTTTTAGGTCTATTTGTGTGTCCACCTATAAAATAATTTGTTAAATGTAGTTAATGAAGCGTTCCACTTTGGGTTTTCTTTTTTATTTCCAGTGTTAATTAAAAAAAAAAAAAAAAATGGATATGATTCTGATCAAAAAACTATTTTAGACTTTGAACGGTTTATTTAAGAGTTACTGTTTTTCACTTTGGGCCAAAATGACCACTTGCTGTAATCTAAACTTTTTCCCCCTGAGGGAGGAAAGTCACTTTTTTCACTTAGGAGGGTCCCTTTCTGTCCTTTTTAATATCTTCACCTTCAAACTAGGTCAGAAGGCAGAAAACATGCTGGTCTAACTTTGTTTAAGGCATAGAGAGTTTTAGTTGAATGGTGTTGCCATGGAGACCTGGCAAAGTGATGCGTTTCGCCATGAACATACTTTTGGCTCTCATCTCCTGATAGATCCTTCAGTCTGCACCAAATTTTCTATGATGGAACCTGTTTAAGCCCACACAGGAATCTAGGCCAATAATTGGTAGGCGTGGCTTACTTTCTCTACAGCGCCCCCTAGAATGACTAAAATGACCAGCCCCAAGCGAAGGCCTATTGTATAATAATAATAATACATTTTATTTAACAGTGCCTTTCTGGACACTCAAGGTCACTTTACAGACATTAAAAATGAAAATACAAAAATTCAAATACAGGAACATAAAAACAGTTACGGGGAAGGACAAGAGCAGTGTATTTACAAAAATAAGTGAGCTGGTATCTGTAGCGTGTATTGTTATTATTAATGTTATTATTAGGCCAGAGCAGCAAAGCGCTGCGTAGGCCTATTGTAATTGTAAGGTTTCTTATTATTTTTCTTTTGGCAGTTTGAATGGATTTGAGGGGGGCTTAACATACATGAAGAGTCATGAAACTTGAAACTTGAAATCGCATAATTTTAATGGAATAAGAAATGGCCGTCATCAAATGACTCCACAGCGCCCCCTGAAGTGAGTTGGGTAAAAACGTAAGTCAAGAAGAGTCTCAGCTAATCTAAAATGAGCAATTATACTTACATGGCCCAAATTATACACAGCATTCCAAGTTGGATTGTTTGATTTGATTGTGCTGGTCTGGTGGTATATGGAGCCATACCACATCTTAACAAAACTGAGAACAGAAAGAAAGAAAACAAGATATCAAAAAACTGCTTTTATGAATGGCAGAAAGATCTCAATTTTTGTACTGTGCATCAACTCACGCTTTAGTTTTCACAACTGGATCTCCTTTGAGATCCCAGCCTCGGACAATGGTCACAGACAGGGTCCCCTTTGAGGCCTCCCTTGGACAGCAGTTGGTGCCCAGGTTGGGAACACCAGAACAGGTTGGTTCTTTAGGTGAGACCTTCATAGCATTGCTCTCCAAATATTGCTCAATAGCAACCTTCATCCCTGTCTTTTGTGAGCTGCTTGGCATTAGCTCATAAAGTGGGCGGAGGGAGTACCAAACAACATCTGGATCATTTTTTAGGCTTTTCATCCAAGTTGAGAAGCCAGTAGAATCGTTTTTAGAAATTGAAAACTCCCCCAACCAACCCTTTCCTCCTGATACTTCAGTGTAGTGTATGTGGAGACCGGAGCTGTATTGGGTGGAAGAGTCATGGTTTTCTAGAACATTTTTGCAAGAACTAGAGACACTAGAAAGTGAAATCTTCCCAAGGCCGACAGAAATACCCCTTGATAAACAGGAGTGGACCTGAATAACAAAAGGAAAAATGATATAATTAATATTCACCGCAAATATTGTGGAATGCAAATGTTGTTTTCTATTTCTATCTTTTATAATTTTTAGGTTGAAAAGGCAGATTGTGTATTATTTGCACACATTCAATGTTTTATCACAATGGCTTACAAACTGGAATAAATTTGATATTCTTAAATGTGAAATTTTCTACCTCATCTGAGGTCAGGCCATTAAGGGAGGACAAACACGTGCGTGAAGACGTCACTCTTCTAATTCGGCCCCCAAGATCCACCTGATACAAAGTTTTATGTTTGTCTAAAAAGTTTTCCTTCTATATTTGTGAATTAAAGGAGTTCTTTGCTTCTGAGTTCTCACCTGTCTGATGTAGTGTGTGCCGTAGATGTTCAGGACATCCTTGTACGCAGCAGCAGTGGTGGAGTCAAAGCGACTTGGCAGTCTGCTTAAGTGGGATTTAAATTCTGGGCTGAGGGATGGAGTGCTTGACACACGGAAACTAAACACCAAGAGAAAGTTAGACCATTAGACCATTATCCATTTTAATGAATACGACCTCTGAATGTAAAGTTTATTCTACCGTTTATTCTACCGTTTATTCTAAAGTGCGCATGCGCTGAGTGGACGCTGGCGCGTTTTTGCAGCCGCTGCTCTCCGCTACCTGTTTTTAAGTATTTTTCAACGTTTTTACGACACTTTGGGCCGTGTACTCACATTCAAGTGAGAGCAAAGACACTTGCCTTCGCTTTGATCATCCTAACTCCCGCTGCCATCCCGTTGTTTTTGTGTCTGAGTGTGTTTAACTAACCTCACTCTCCAACTGTTCTCCTGACTCGACGCCGTTGCTGCTGTTGGTTAGCCACCCGCTGCCGTTAACAATGTCAACCTCCAAGTTCTACATCTGGTGTATCCTCCTCTGGACTGTCCTCTCCATTCTACACCGACCTGGGGCTGGTCTGTTCCAGTATTCGGCTGCTGATCTCCTCCTGCTCCGTGGGCTTCTGTCTGCGCCTCCACCGCCAGTTCTCCAGCTACACCCGGAGATCATGCTCCTTCCCCGCCGGAGATACATCCACCGCGGATCCCGTCGGAATTTCCACATCGATGACTCCAATCCAATACCATCATTCTGGTCCACTTCACGCCGCTCTCGCCGATATCCCGGTCGGACCGCT